>NW_022436946.1:35959831-35962542 GCF_009761245.1 Sapajus apella
AGAGAGATCACAAATTTATTACTTTTCTAAAGATTCTGTAAGGATTCCTTTTTATAGGCAGATTATTTTAAACGTTACCATGAAAGCAGGCACGCAGCACAGTGGTCTTTCATCTGACCAACTACTTCTACCCATGCAGCTCTCAGGAATACTTTGGGTCTAGTTTCTGTATCTGTGAAATGAAGGTTTGCACCAGCTAATTACTAAAGACCCTCTTCTTACTTTATGACCCTATACAAACAGTTATCTTTACAATGTTCTCTTAAAATAAGATACATGGGAAACTTGGGAACTTTTAGTATAAGAACTTAAGAAAATAGGGAGCAGAAAGTTATAATTGAATGCTAACCAACAATACACACTCTTATAAAAATTCTCATGCAGAACGAGGTAAAATGAGAGCCCCACCATCAGTATCTACATGCGCTGAATTTTTTTCATTTTAATATGTTTTGATACACTGTTGTGCCAGCACTAACAAAATGAGTTTTCAAGCAATAATGTTTTCCTGAAGGAAAAAAAATTAAACGTCGGATTATGTCTGTGTAGGAAGTGTGTGGGCAGGACTCTCAACTTTCAGGAAAACTTCCGTCTTTTTAGAAAGAGATTTAGATACTTTTTGAATTATGTCTCTGAAAATAATGAGAAGTCTATGAAAACAGAATTGTCACAACTACTTGCTTGTTGGTGGGGGTGACCTGTGGCTGCTTCTACCTCTCTAGGTGTTGAGAACAGAAACCAAGAGGAAGGAGGGAGAAGATGTCCACAGCGAGGCCAGGGAGCGGTGGACCATGGCTGCTTTGAAACATGGTCTGATTAACCAGATCTCCACACGTGACGTAGATTGTGGTTATATAACGTTTGTGTCCCACCAAATTGATATATTGACGTTCTAATCCTAATCTGAATTTCTGAAATATGATAATTTACATCTTGAAATACCACATGTGCCAGTGTTAGAAGATAGTGCCTCTGGGAAGTGATCGGTCATGAAGGTGGAGCATTGATGGATGAAATTAGTGCCCCTATAAAAGAGTCCCAAGAGAGACCCTCTCCCCTTCTACCATGTGAGGACACAGAAAGAAGGCACCAACTTACAAACCAGGAAGCGGGTCACATTACCAGACAATCTGCTAGTGCCTTGATCTTAGACTTCCCAACCTCCAAAACTGTAGGAAATAAATTTCTCTTGTTTATAAGCCACCCAGTTTATGGTATTTTCTTATAGTAGCCTGAGTGAACTAACATATTTGTTATGGGTTGAATTGAGTGCTTTCAAAATTCCTGTGTTGAATTTCTAACCCCTAGTACCTTAAGATGTGACTTTTTGACCGGATATGGTGGCTCACGCCTGTAATCCCAGCACTTTGGGAGGCTGAGGCGGGTGGATCACCTGAGGTCCGGAGTTTGAGACCAGCCTGACCAACAAGGAGAAAGCCCATCGCTACTAAAAACACAAAATTAGCTGGATGTGGCAGCGCATGGCTGTAATCCCAGATACTTGGGAGGCTGAGGCAGGAGAACTGCTTGAACCTGGGAGGTGGAGGTTGTGGAGTTGAGATCGTGCCATTGCACTCCAGCCTGGGCAACAAGAGCAAAACTCTGACTCAAAAAAAAAAAAAAAAAAAGAAGATATGACTTTTTGCAGGGATAGGGTCTTTATAGAGGTAATTGATGTAAAATGAGGTCTTTAGGGTGGACCCTAATCCAATATGATTGGTGTTCTTATAAATAGGGAAGAATGTGGACACAGATACACAGGGAGAATGTCATGTGAACACAAAGGCAGTCATTTACAAGCCAAAGAGAGAGACCCTGGAATAGATCCTTTCCTGGCAGCCCTCAGAAGGAATCCTGCCAACACCTTGGTTTTGAGTTTCTAGTCTTCAGAACTGTGAGATAATACATGTCTGTTGCTTAAACCACTCAGTTTATGGTACTTTGTTACTGCAGCCGTAGCAAACTAATACAACACCCAGTCTAAGTAAATTTAAGGAGTAAGTAAGCAGTAAAAATTCTAATTGTATTTGAATTATCTCACAGAGTTAAGTAACATTTTTTGTTTCTTTGAAGTAAAATTGTCTTGTGGTTTTATGGATAATCAAAAGAATTTCTGGCTGAAAAATATATATATATGTATATATGTATGTATATATATAAACACACACACACATATATAGTATAAAATGTTAAACTGACTGAGACTGGGCATGGTGGCTCTCTTGTGTAATCCCAGTACTTTGGGAGGCTGAAGTGGACTGATTGCTTGAGGACGGGAGTTTGAGACCAGCCTGGGCAACAGAGCAAGACCCTGTCTCTATAAAATATCAAGAAAAGTTAGGTTGGTGTGATGACTCATGCCTATAATCCCAGCTACTTGGGAGGCTAAGGTAAGAGGATTGCTTGAACCCAGGAAATTGAGGCTGCAGTGAGCTGTGACTGCACCACTATACTCTAGCCTGGGCAACAGGGCAAGACCCTACCTAAACAAAAAAGGTTAAACTACATGGAATATAAAATGAAAGTCATTCTTCATCCCCCTTTCCCCAATTTTAATTACCTCCCTGGAAGTTAGCTGTTTGGAACCTAACATTGTAGTTTTATAGTGCTTGTTTCTTAATTCTACACTGTATAGACTTAAATAAGATTCTAGCTTGATGTTGGAGTTTTGCTAAAACATCACATTTAGAGTTCATGTTATGTTATAAGTA
>NW_022436946.1:35962642-35982258 GCF_009761245.1 Sapajus apella
TTTTTTTTTTTTTGAGACAGAGTTTCACTCTTGTTTCCCAGACTGGATCTCAGCTCACTGCAACTTCCACCTCCCGGGTTCAAGCAATTCTCGTGCCTCAGCCTCCTGAGTAGCTGGGATTACAGGCACCTGCCACCACGCCCAGCTAATTTCCTTGTATTTTTACTAGAGATGGGGTTTCACCATGTTGTCCAGGCTGGTCTCAAACTCCTGACCTCAGGTGATCCACCCACCTTGGCCTCCCAAAAGTCCTGAGATTACAAGCATGAGCCACTGAACCCAGCCAATTTTTTTTTTTTTTTTTTTTGAGATTGAGTCCAGTTCTGTAACCCAAGCTGGAGTGCAGTGATGCAATCTCAGCTCACTGTAATCTCTGCCTCCTGAATTCAAGTGATTCTCTCGCCTCAGCTTCCTGAATAGCTGGGATTACAGGCACGTGCCACCATGCCTGGCTAATTTTTGTATTTTTAGTAGAGATGGGGTTTTACCATGTTGGCCAGGGCCAGGCTGGTCTTGAACTCCTGTTCTCAAGTGATCAGTATGCTTTGGCCTCCCAAAGTGCTGAGATTACAGGTGTTAGCCATTGTGCCTGGCCTATTGCTTAAAATATTTTTATAGTTAAGAAAAGAACAGTTCTATTGAGGGGAAGTGAGAGATGTTGTTACAAAGCATCAGTTAGGATGGTTAAGTTCTAGATGTATATTGTAGAGCATGGTGATTATAGTTAATAATAATAATGTATACTTCAACATTGCTAAGAAATTAGACGTTAAGGCCGGGCACGGTGGCTCAAGCCTGTAATCCCAGCACTTTGGGAGGCTGAGGCGGGTGGATCACGAGGTCAAGAGATCGAGACCATCCTGGTCAACACGGTGAAACTCCGTCTCTACTAAAAATACAAAAAATTAGCTGGGCATGGTGGCGCGTGCCTGTAATCCCAGTTACTCAGGAGGCTGAGGCAGGAGAATTGCCTGAACCCAGGGGGTGGAGGTTGCGGTGAGCCGAGATCGTGCCATTGCACTCCAGCCTGGGTAACAAGAGCGAAACTCCGTCCCCCCCCCAAAAAAAAAAAGAAATTAGATGTTAAATGTTAAATGTTATCACACACACATGCACATACAAAGATGAAAGTATGTGAGGTGATGGATGTATTAATTAGCTTGATAGAATCATTTTATAATGCACATATATATCTAAACATTATGCTGTACACGTAAACATATGCAGTTTTTATTTGTCAGTTATATCTTAATAAAACAAGTCAGGAAAAGGAACAACTGACTACCTTTTGTTCAAACTGTTTTCTAGAAACCAGTCATAAATTACCTGCCTTCTGTGAAGTTTGAATCAGTTACATCAGAATGGTACTCTTTTTATAGACAACTCAATAAACTAGTAGTTCACCTACCTGAGATAATAAACCAGCACCTCAGCTATAAAGATTTCTGAAGTGATTAAATTAATATTACAAAAGCAACACAAGACAGCTCATAGAGTAATAGACATGTTCCTTCAGTCTTCACTTGCTGTCTGTACACTCATGATTCATATATCATTCTAACATTTTTTCCTGAGGTAGGTCCTGAGTCTGAAGTCCTCCTCACACAAAGGAGGCACATTTTATAATATGCTTCTTGGTTAAGATTAAGAAGAAAAATTTAAACTCCTAGTCATTAGGAGAGAACCAAAAACTATAAAATGCTACAGTAAGTTGAAAACAGTTGTCTGTTTCGAAGTCATTCTTATATTGAAATTATTTTAGTTTTTTTTTTTTTTTTTTGTTTTTCAAATGGAGTCTTCCTCTGTCACCCAGGCTGGAGTGCAATGGTGCAATCTTGGTTCACTTCAACCTCTGCCTTCCAGGTTCAAGCGATTCTCCTGCCTCAGCCTCCTGAGTAGCTGGGATTACAGGCACTTGTCATCACGGCCAGCTAATTTTTGTATTTTTAGTAGAGATGGGGTTTCATCATGTTGGACAGGCTGGTCTCGAACTCCTGACCTCAAGCGATCTGCCTGCCTTGGCCTCCCAAAGTGCTGGGATTACAAGCATGAGCCACCAAGCCTGGTCTTATATTAGAATTATTAGTAACCAGCTGGGTGTGGTGGCTCACGCCTGTAATCCCAGCACTTTGGGAGACTGAGGTGGGTGGATCACTTGAGGTCAGAAGTTCGAGACCAGCCTGGTCAACATGGTGAAACCCTATCTCTACTAAAAATAAAAATATAAATTAGCCGGGTGTGGTGGCACATGCCTGTAATCCCAGCTACTCAGGAGGCTGAGGCAGGAGAATTGCATGAACTAGGAGATGGAGGTTGCAGTGAGCTGTGCAACCTCCACATTGTGCCACTGCACCCAAGCCTGGGTGACAAAGCAAGACTCCATCTTAAAAAAAAAAAGAATTATTAATAACTAAAGCTCAAAATGGTCCTGAATCATTTTGAAAAAAAAGTGTTATCAATATGCCCTCTTTAAGAAGCTAGAAAATCATGTAATATATTTTATAATGATTTCTAGCTGGGTGCAGTGGCTCACATCTGTAATCCCAGCTACTTTGGGAGGCTGAGGCAGGTGGATCACTTGAGGTCAGGAGTTCAAGACTAGCCTGGCCAACATGGTGAAAACCCGTCTCTATAAAAAATACAAAAAGCCAGGCATGGTGGTGTACGCCTGTAATCCCAGCTACTCGGGAGGCTGAGATAGGAGAAGAGCTTGAACCCAGGAGACAGAGGCTGCAGTGAATTGAGATCATGCCACTGTACTCCAGCCTGGGTGACAGAGCAAGACTTTGTCTCAAAAACAAAATAAAACAAAGAATGATTTTCACCTAAAGTTGCTCAAATATCAAAAAGGTTTGGTACTTAAAGAGGGAAAGATTGGTTATCTGAAAAATTTTGCTCTCTAGATAGATGAGATTTTATTAGCATCCTAATTAAAGTATTTCATTAAAAAAATAAAGTATTGGCCGGGTGCGGTGGCTCACACCTGTAATCCCAGCACTTTGGAAGGCCGAGGCAGGCGGATCACCTGAGGTCACGAGTACAGGACCAGCCTGGCCAACATGGTGAAACCCTGTCTCTACTAAAAAATACAAAAATGAGCCAGACATGGTGGCAGGCATCTATAATACCAGCTACTCTGAAGCTATTCTGAAGGCTGAGGCAGGAGAATCGCTTGAACTTTGGAGGCGGAAGTTGCAGTGAGAGCATGCCACTGAACTCCAGCCTGGGCAACACAGTAAGACTGCATCTCAGAAAAAAAATAAATACATAAAAATAAAAAACAAATAATTTCATTTGTGAAAATGCCTGCATTTACTATTGTACCTTAGTCTATTGGACTTTAGTACGATAGAGAGTTCTTCAACTGCTTGATAGTAAATTTTATATATAAATACATATATATATATGTATATATAATAAGTGTACCACACACATTTAAGTTATATATATATAATAAAATAAGTGTACCACACACATTTAAGTTATATATATGTTTATATATATATACACACACATATATATATATATACGCACACATATGTATATGCATATATAACTTAAATGTGTGTGGTACACTTATTTTATTAGGCGAGATGATAGCTATAGTGTGTCAGAATAAGGTATGCCCCACAACACTGGTATACAGGATAGGGTCACTAAGATGAATGGACTTCAAATAAAGAGGCAAATAAAATGTATGCCTTTCACTTATTTATAAAAAGCCTACAGTAAAGGAGAATTAACAGGCCATAAAAAGATGATGTACTGCTGGCAATTTTACAAGTATCGTCTTTTCCTTAGCATCTTATCAACTGGTCCATTGTTACTCAAATCATATTCACACTTTTATGTCAGTTTACGGTTGGAAACAATTAAAGGCTGGGCACATATCAGATGAAGTTTTCAGCATTATAATTAAATGAAGGCGCTATTCGTCATATGGAACAAAGGAACTGTCTAGTAATAAAATTTACACCAACTTCTGAACAATGACCTTATGCATGCATGTTATTGGATGATTCCTTGATAACATATCTAAGTGTGAAGTGAGGTGCATGAAGCTAACAAAGGAAAAAAGCTTATTTATAACAGCACTGTAGGCAGAAGTCTTTCAAAGTGCAAAGATACCATCTTCCCTTCCCAGGGAGCAATTGCTTTGCTCAGATGCTCTACAAATATCAAGCACAAGGAATTTGAGTTTTAATTACAAAGTAAAATATCATTCCAAAATTGCATAATTGGTGGTTGCCTTTTGCAATGCAATGAACATAAGGGAACCTGACATTAAATGTTTGATGTGTTGCCATGACATTTCCTGAAATTTTATTTTATGCTGCTTTTTTAAGCTGCAAACTATGTTAAATTTGAATTCTTTAAAGGGTGGGTTAACAGAATGATACAGTTAAAAAACCTAATTCTGATGTCGGAATCCCTATGTTCACAAATTGTACAGTTCAGATTTTGGAAAAAAAGTAAATATAGAAATAGAGACATAATGGGGTCTTTATGTTCTCACAGTAGTGACATGTTTTCCTGGAGATAGAGGCCATTTAGTCAGGGAGGGATGTCTCTAGCTTTCCCTTTGAGTAAAGGGAAAAATAATGGAATGAGGAAAATACAGTGGCAGTCAGTGCCCACCACATTTGAATGTGCAGGCCATTGAAATTGAGAGAAAAATGTCACAGATGCTGTGCAGTTACAGAACTGCTGGAAGGAAGAGTGGTAGGACTGGTGTTGCACTAGTTATCTCTGTTCCAGAAATGTCCTCAACCATTTTATATATACTGTTTGCTCAGGATGTACTAGAGTATACACTATTTGCTCAGGAGGGTTTGACTTCTAGAAGTCATCTATTCCATCTGTAAGAGCAAATTAGGTGTTGAATATTTTTCCTCATAGTAATGTAGTGGAAGAATATAAATAGATAAATAAATTTAATTTAACTTAATTTTGAGACAAGGTCTTACTGTCACCCTGGCTGGAGTGCAGTGGCACAATCATGTCTCACTGTGGCCTTGACCTCCATGGTGTGATTGATCCTCCCAACTCAGTCTCCTGAGTAGTGAGACCACAGGTGCAGGCTACCATACCTGGCTAATTTTTGTACTTTTCTTGCAGAGACAGCATCTCACTACGCTGTCTAGGCTGGTCTCAAACTTCTGTAATCAAGTGATCTGCCTGCCTCCGTCTCCCAAAGTGCTGAGATTACAGGCGTTGAACCAACACGTCTCGCCCTTCAAAAGTTTTTTTTTATTTAAATTACAGATGAAGTCTCACTGTGTTGCTCAGACTGCTCTTGAACTCCTGGGCTTCAGCAATCCTCTAACCTGGGCCCTCCAAGGTGCTGGGATTACTAGCATGAGCCACCATGCCTTGCCAAAAGTAAATTTTTAATGGGGAAAATATAAAACCTTGGGTTGTTAAACTATTTATTCTTTCTTAAGACACCTACTGCCGGGCGCGGTGGCTCAAGCCTGTAATCCCAGCACTTTGGGAGGCTGAGGCGGGTGGATCACGAGGTCAAGAGATCGAGACCATCCTGGTCAACATGGTGAAACCCCGTCTCTACTAAAACTACAAAAAATTAGCTGGGCATGGTGGCACGTGCCTGTAATCCCAGCTACTCAGGAGGCTGAGGCAGGAGAATTGCCTGAACCCAGGAGGCGGAGGTTGCGGTGAGCCGAGATCGTGCCATTGCACTCCAGCCTGGGTAACAAGAGTGAAACTCCGTCTCAAAAAAAAAAAAAAAAAAAAAAAAAAAAAAGACACCTACTGACTCATACGGAAAGACGCCTTCTTGGGTGGATACAATATAGCTTGAATGCTTCCCTAGTTTTGAATACTTAATGTATATATTGAAATAAGTATTGTCAGGAAAGCTGAGAATGAAATTAAGTCCAAAGAAGTAGTTCACAGCCCTGCCCAGGCAGCATCCTTGTATTTTACTAAACATTAGTATTTTTTACTCAGTTACATTTTGGGGTCAGTTCCTCTGCCCCAGATGGATATTTTTTTGTTGTTTCAATGTCATTATTTTGGCAATCCAAAATAACAAAGTAGGACCAACTATATACGCAAACAACCTGTATTTCTGGCATTTTCCTTAATTTTAGAAATATGCATGAAAGTCATTGTAAGCAGAGAAAGACCGAGACTTAATAGACTAATGAAGGAAGCTCAAGGTTGACACTAAAATTTTCCCCTTTTTACTTTAAAATGATGATTTCATTACTAATTTAAAATATAAAATTATTTCTGTTGCTGATATTACTGATAGTATTACTTGCATTTATGAAGCAATGCATATGCAAGAGATTGACAAAGAAGCGCTTCTGTTAACTGTTCTATGCGAAGTTGAAAGGCTTTCCACAGTTCAGCTCGAGGAGTGGAACTCCAGAGCTACCTCTTATTTCAGGGTTCTTTTTGCTTGTTGCTCTGGGTGCCATGAAAAGATGTAGCCTGTCTCCAAACAAACATTCCCATTTTATATCCCCTTCTAAAATATCATGCTTTAAATATGAAAGTGCACTAAAATTAGGCCCATTACGACATGCATAGAGGTTGGATTAATATGGAGGCTTCTGATTCAGTCAAAATAATTCTGCTTTTTAAAATTATGGTGCTATTTTTATTATGTTGACCACCAGAATAATTGATTTGATTTTGTGTGTAAGCAGCTTGAAAGAATGCTGCAAGTGGACAATTTAAAATACTATAGACTGGATGCAGCAGCTCATGCCTATAATTCCAGGACTTTGGGAGGCCAAGGCCAGAGGACCACTTGAGGCCAGGAATTTGAGACTAGAATGGGCAACATAACGAGACCTCATCTCTACAAAACATGTTAAAAAATAATTGCCGCATACAGTGGCATGTGCCTGTAGTCCACACTACTTGGGATGCTGAGGTGATAGGATCACTTCAGCCAGGGAGGTTGAGGCTGCAGTGAGACATGACTGCACCATTGAACTCTGACCTGGGTGACAGCAAGATCCTGCCTCAAATAAATGATATAGATATAGATATAGATATGGATATATCTCTTTGGTCTGCATCTATATTCCAAGACTGATTGCTGATTCAGTGAAAAATCTATGCTTTAAAAGATATATCAAAGACTATACTTCCCTGCATTATTGCTATGGTTCATCACTAGAAAAGCTTATCCAACTGTGTAGAGAACCAGAAGTCAGAAGAAGGAGTTGAAGTGTTCTCTCTTGAGCGTGGAGCTGGCTTTCCTCTTCAGGAAAGAATGCAGTCTGAGCGACTCCATTTTTAATTTAAGAACTTTTTTCTTAGAAAAAGATGCAACAAAGGAAATCAGAACACCAGGTTAATAAGGTGGTGAAGATTCTAAGAGTTGTAGGAGATGTAATAATCCTAGTTATGTTTCTTTCTCATATAAAAATGCCGGAACAGGATCTGTTTTATCAACCGAAGAATGTAATCTTCTATAGAAAGCATGTATATATCTTTACAATCAGGATTAAAAATATTTTTTCAATAACTGGCAAGCTAATTTGCACTAGAAAGCTAAATTTAGGCCTTAGATAAATGTAGCAAGTATATTTTACTCAATGTACATTTATGCAGATTTTTCAATAGTGATAGGTTGAGTGCCTTGGTTCAAGACACTGAAACATGTAAGCAGAAAATCTCATTTTCTGAAATTAAGAAAAAAACTAAGGAGAAAAATCAATTTATAAAAACACCATATCAGTTCAAGTGAAGTGAAATAACAGACATAATAGATTTTGGTGTTCACAGAATTTATTTATGGGAATTATGAACCAATTTTATTTCCTGTTGTTTATAATAAACAATATATATAGATTTTACTTTGTAATTTCTTATTCATGGTTCTTGGCATGTATTTTAAAATATTAGTTGATTTTTTTAAGTAAAAGAATGAATGATACTAGATTGGAGAATAATTCAATCTAGTTTTGTTAGTATGATTTAGGCTCATATCTGATTTGCTTTATACCAGTCATATTATTATATACTTCATCAGCAGTAAATGATCATGATGATATATGGGTTTACATTCATAAAACATATATAATATAAAAACCCAGGTTGTTTCACTTGAAATGGTTTTCAAAGGTTCAGTACAGAGCAAAAATGTCTTTCACCTCTAAAACATCCAACACAGCTGAAAATAATACAGTGAAGTTAGTGAGTGAATAGTAGCTATTTTGTAAATTATCATGAGTAGAGTTAATACAAGATCTTAAAAATCTATTGTCTTGTTTTTAAGTTTCACACAAATAACCTATGTATGCATTTTAACTCCAACAACTAAATGCTTGGGAATGAGTCATTATTTATTTCCTTCAGTTCTGCCTACAATGTTCTTGGCTTCCCTTCTGCCTATCCAAACCCTGAGAACCAATCTAAAATATCACCATCTATGACCCCATTTCCATGAGACCTTTAAAATTCTAACCCCAGCACAGGGTTATAACCTTCACTGAGCCCCAATTTTATTATTATACCTTTCTTATACCGCTTTCTATATTCTGCCTTCTTACCTGTGTCAGTCACCAAACGGGCTATTATAAGCTGCTTATAACTATTTACATTTAGTGATTTTCTTATATTCTACTATTTCTAGCAGTGTTTTGAATATACCAATTATCTAATAAGAATGTGCTGACCTGGGTTAACAGCTGTCTTCCTGCCCACCACAAGATACCATTTAGAATTTTCTTACAGTCAGGAGCTAAGTCATGTGTTGGTTGACCTCTTCTTACTTCACAATGATAAAAATACATTTTAAAATAGAGATATTGTGCTCACCTCAGAGCTTTGCTAAGAAGTTAAAAAAAAATTATGCACAATAGCTAACATTTATTCATATTTTACTATGTGGCGGGCATATCAGGGTCACTAGGCAAGGCTTTTGTGTTATGACTTGCATAATCATAATCTCATTTATGTCTCAGAATAATAATTTTGTGTGATAATAGTTTTATCCCTATTAAGATCTTAGAATTATTAAATAACCTGTTTAATATTACTCAACTCTCTAATGGCAAAGCAAAGACTCACACCCATGCACCCAACTACTAATTCTATTGTGTCTATTCAAGTACCCAAAGCCAGTCAAGAAGCAGGAAGAATTGAGTTCTTAGTGCATCAGTGAGCAAGTGGTTCATTCTGACCCCGTTGATGCTTATTTATTTAATTTATTTATTTGAGACAGAAGTCTTTTTTTTTAAATTGCATTTTAGGTTTTGGGGTACATATGAAGAACATGCAAGATTGTTGCATAGGTACCTACGTGGCAGTGTGATTTGCTGCCTTCCTCCCCATCACCTATATCTGGCATTTCTCCCCATGCTCTCTCTCCCCAACTCCCCACCCCCCACTGTCCCTCCCCTATTTCTCCCCAACAGACCCCAGTGTGTGATTCTCTCCTCCTTGTGTCCATGTGTTCTCATTGTTCAACACCCGCCTAAGAGTGAGAACATGCGGTGTTTGGTTTTCTGTTCTTGTGTCAGTTTGCTGAGAATGATGGTTTCCAGGTTCATCCTGGTTTCCATGTTCATGTCCCTACAAAGGACATGAACTCATCGTTTTTGATGGCTGCATAATATTCCATGGTGTATATGTGCCTTACTATCTTGCCGAGCTGACCTTCACCTTCTGGGCTCAAGTGATTTCAGTCTCCCAAGCAGCTGGTACTGACTACAGGCTTGCACCCCTGCATCATGTGATGCTTTTTTTCTAGTCCAATAAGGTAAATCCAGTAATATATCTGAAATATTAGGTACATAGAATATTTGTGGAAGTATCAAGCCAGCCATCTAAATATGGTATTTATCGAAACGTAATACCTTATGTTGAATTTTAGTCTAAGAATTTGTTTCATTTACTTCAAGTGCTAAAAATAATAAAACATTTTCATATATATTATATCTCATTAGAGGCTTACAACCATTAGGTCACTGGCTATATATTATCTGGCTTTACTGCACAAGATTTGGGTTTGAGAAAGGGTAGGTAACTTTTATCAAATCATACAGCAAATAAATGTCTAAGAATTAGCTTTTTTATTATATTTTTCTGACTCCAGGATATGGTAGCCTGTGTTAATAACTCAACATAATGTGCATTTATAAGTAAAAGTCCACAAAACTACTAGACATACATGTTTACAATTTATTAGTAACAACAATAATAATAACAGCAGCTTTACCATATTCACATGGGTGGAGCACATAAATTATCATCCAAATCAGGACCCCTCAAGAGTGACAAATGCCAAACTAACTGAGTAGCTGGAAAACAAGTATAAATTGGGACAAGCTTAGACAAACTGCAATATGTGATTTTGTAATTTAAATAGCACTTATGTGCCAGGTCTTAGTCTAAGAATTTTACATGAATTAACTCAATGAATTCTTTTTTTTTCTCCTTGAATTGGAGTCTTGCTCTGTTGCCCAGGCTGGAGTGCAGTGGCACAAACTCAGCTCACTGCAATCTCTGCCTCTAGGGTTCAAGTGATTCTCCTGCCTCAGCCTCCTGGGTAGCTGGGATTACAGGTGCCTGCCGCCACAACCAGCTAATTTTTGGATTTTTAGCAGAGACAGGGTTTCACCACGTTGGCCAAGATAGTCTCAACCTCCTGATCTCAGGAGATCCACCCACCTTGGCCTCCCAAAATGCTGGTATTATAGGCATGAGCCACTGGGCCTGGCCTCAAGTAATTCTTATGAAGTAGGAATTACATTCATTTTTCAGATGAGCTTGTTGTGAGATGTCCCAGGTCACACAGCATTCGTGGATTCTTTCCAAAGCACTTTGCTGTCTTCAGTCTCTTTGCTTGCCTAATATAGGGAAAGGGAGAGCAAAGGCCAAGAAGATAAATATTTGGACAATGGCAGGCAATGATTATCAGAATTTAGTGGCTGGAAATATTATCTGGCTGTTTTCTAATGCCAGCATCAGAATATAATTTTGTGGGAAGCCATCACAATTCCATACCAAGGAAGTATGAATAACATATCTAACAATCTTACTGGTCACCCTTTTTCTATTGCATGCTTACACATTTTAGGCTTTGATGTACTTGGTCCACTTGGAAAACTGTTTGAAGATCTGTGAACAATTACCTAGGTAGAGCCATTATCAGATAACTTTAGTATGTTTTAGGTGAATTGAGGTAACTGATCAGGATTAATATACTAGGCTTCATTCAACCTGAGATTCATCCCAATTTCACTGCAGAAAGATCTCAGGCTGGCCCTGAGGTGACTCTGCTAAGGAAAAGTTTGTGTTTTCTAAGTGGGTGTCATCCGTATGAAGTCCTGAACCTTGTCTTTAAGCACTTTCTTTTCTTCTCTGCTCTGTCCTCTGAGTTTGTTGAGAGAAGATTGTTGGCATTTCACTTCACTAGTCAAGCTGCATAGAAAAGATTGGAGATCTCCAAGTGAAAGGAAATATTTCAACAAACAATGCCTGGTGCTTACAATCTGATCACTTTACAAACAAATGAATGCTTTCTCTATTGTGCAAATGACCTCATCCTGGAAAGTAGATTAAGCTCAGCATCACTCTACTCAGAGCTATCTTCCAACCACTTCTCATCATCTTCTGCCTATTCTCCTACTCTATTGTTCCCTAAAACAACAGAGAAAACTCTAAACAACAATGCTCAATTGATTATAATAAAGAATGGGTAAATATTTATACCTCAAATAGTTAAATGTAAATAATATTATTGTTAAGTGTGGTAAATTACATTCACAACTACCTTGTAAAGCAGCCTCGATTTTGGGCAGGCATTATTCTTAGACCTTTTTCATGACTTATTTTATCCTCACAATACTCTGGGCAGCACTACTTTTTCCATTTTATACGTAACAAAATCAAGGGTCAAAGAGATTACATAACTCACTCAAGGTCAACAGTACATTCTTCAAGAAATAAATGTTGCCTTGGTTTCTACCAATTTTTTTAAAAAATTGTCAAAAAAAAGTACAAGAATATTTGCAATGCTCTTTATTTTTATACATTTAATATGCCAAACATTATGGTAAATTATTTTAATACATGTTTGTATTTTAGTTTTACCATAACTTTAGGAAAAATTCACTTTAATCTTCATCTTACAGATGAGAAAAAGAACGTTACATAATTTATTCAAAGTGATCAAGAAATAGTAGAACTGGAATTCAAACCTAAATCTGTCTGATAGCAAAGAAATCTTAAATATACTAAACTATTATTCTTATTAATTATTATTATTTTTTGAGACAATGTCTCACTCTGTCACCCAGACTGGAGTGCAGTGGCAAGATCTCAGCTCACTGCAACTTTTTTTTTTGCCTCTCAGGTTCAAGTAAGTGATTCTCCTGCCTCAGGTTCCTGGGTAGCTGGGATTACAGTCATGTGCCACTGCGCCCAGCTAATTTTTGTATTTTTAGTAGATATGTTTCGCCATGTTTGCCAGGCTGGTCTTGAATTCCTGACCTCAAGTGATCCGCCTACCCTGGCCTTTCAAAGTGTGGGATTACAGGCTTGAGTCACCGTGCCAGCCCGAAATTATTTTTAATAGTGCAACTGATGTACTTGGACTGTCCATCATTGATAAACTTTTGCAACTTTAAGTTATTTTCCTACTATTTTCTTTCCCCACAAAATTTATATCCAGATTGATGAACTAAAAATTTCTATTTGGAAATCTTAAGTTAAATTCGTCTACCATATGATGATCTTTTATTTATTTAGACAAAAGAAAAAAAAATCTTAGGTGTTTAAGGCAATGATTCTAGAAATTAACTAATTAAATTGGATGAAGAAAATGACACACACGGCCCGGTGCAGTGGCACACGCCTGTAATCCCAGCACTTTGGGAGGCCGAGGCAGGCAGATCAGCAGAGGTCAGAAATTTGAGACCAGCCTGGCCAACATGGCGAAATCCTATCTCTACTAAAAATATAAAAAATGAGCTAGGCATGGTGGTGGGTGCCTGTAATCTCAGCTACTCCAGAGGCTGGGATAGGAGAATAGATTGAACCTGGGAGGTGGAGGTTGTAGTGGGTGCAGATCGCACCACTGCAATCCAGCCTCGATGATAGAGCGAGACTCTGTCTCACAAAATAGAAGAGAGGAAGAAAGGAAGGAAGGAAGGAAGGAAGGAAGGAAGGAAGGAAAGAAAGAAAGAAAGAAAGAAAGAAAGAAAGAAAGAAAGAAAGAAAGAAAGAAAGAAAGAAAGAAAAAAAAAAAAGAGAAGAAAAAGAAAATGACACACAAAGCCAGCCATCATGGCTCATGACTGTAGGCCATAGTTCCAGCTACTCAGGAGGCTTAAGGCGTAAGGCTGAGGCCAGGAATTCAAGTCTGCAGTGAGGTGTGATGGAGTGCACCCATGCCTGGGTGACAGAGAGAGACCTCGTCTCCAAAAAACAAAAATGAAGAAAATGACATGCAGAAAAGTGAAGTTTGCTATCATCACAGGGGTTCTAGACAAAATATTTCCTGACTTTATAAACCGTGCTCATTCTATGCACCTAAGCTACAAACAGTTTTTGCAATAATTCGTTTTGTGGATCAGGACATAATAATAACAGTAATTATTGTAATGATTATTATTATAACCAGGAGCACTTATGAAGAGTTTATGATATAAGGTTCATAACATGTTGTTCATATGTATTAGCTCATTTAAGGCTCACCAGGCTGTGAGGTTAGTTAGTACTAATATTATTCACATTTTCTAGGAAAGGTATTAAACTCAGAGAGGTTAAGAATATTGAAGGCCATACTGTAAGTAAATTGGGGTCAGTTTAGGTCAGAGCCGAGGTTCACAACTATGCTCAACTCTGTCTTGCTGGGTCTTTCCTCAGCTCAGCAAGGGGCCCTTGAGCTCTACCAGCATGCTGTGTCCTAGTTCAGTCACTAGAACCAATTCTGATTTGTAGCTGGAAAGGTTTGAAGTCATAGTTGCTGCTAGAATGGCTTTTATATTTTCTGCTTGTTTTTGAGATCCCTTTCCTCCATCTTTACCTTATGCCAGTTTCTGTATTACTTTAGATATCCTCTCCTGGTAGCTGTTGGCACCTCCTCCTGTGATGCAAGCTTCTAGGGATGGATTATAAGCTCCCGCATACTTCCTTGTAGAATCTCAGCACAGACTGGTTAACTTCTATTACAGCCAGTTTCACCATTCACTGCTGGGTGAAGATCCTATTACACACACACACACACACACACACACACTCACAAACACACACACACACTGACACACACACACACACACTCTCTCTCTCTCTCTATATATATATATATATGTGCACACAAACACACACACACACACACACACACACAAAATTTATCACCCAGAATATTAACCAGGAATGGCTGATTCTAAATGAAGTGCAGCTTTTAGACTAATTTATATATGTATAGTGTATATTTTATGTATTTTCAATGCATAAGTAGAAATTATTTTGATTTAATTGCTTTTTGGAGAATTGTCCTCTTATACTGAGTGAGTCAGAATGTGTCATTGGATGTTACCAAATTAGGGAATAATTTCTTTTTCTCAGAATCATCTTTTGTAGATAAATATCTTCTTCAGAATCAACCCTCTGTTAATCAGAACATCATTAACCACTACTGCCAAACCTGATAAATGAGAACTTGTTGGTGAAGAATCTTAGCCTTAAATGTATTTGTGATTTTTAAAAATTGGCAAGGATGAGTATATTTTCTAAAAATATGTTTTTAAGTGAAAACATGTTATTTGTGGAAGTTCATGAAAATAAAAAATTATTCAAATATCTCAGGAAATCCAAACCAAGCTTATCTATTAAAAAGTATTTTTGTTTTGTTTTGTTTTTGAGACAGAGTCTTGCTTTGTCACCCAGGCTGGAGTGCAATGACATGGACTTTGCTCACTACAACCTCTGCCTCCCAGGTTCAAGCTACTATCCTACCTCAGCCTTCAGAGTAGCTGAGATTACAGGTGCCTGCCGCCATGCCTGGCTAATTTTTGTATTATTTTTTTTTTTTTTTAGTAGAGACAGGGTTTCACCATGTTGGCCAGCTGGTCTTGAACTCCTGGCCTCAAGTGATCCACTTAACTCAGCCTCCCAGAGTGCTGGGATTACAGGCATGAGTCATCATGCCTCATGTGAAAAGCATTTTCGAAATAACCACAATTTTATAGTTGCATGTTTAATTAAGAAAAATAATTATTTGTCATATCTAAATCTTTCAAAAAATAGATTAAATGAAAAATAACTGACAGCTCTCACTGCTGCAAATTTTGTTCTGTTAGTTGAGTTTTCTAGATTTGAAAATTCAAAGTGATCTCCAGCTGCTTGAGACAAAAGTGAAACAGAGAAGACGTGGGTAATAAATTCTAACATACAGTTTCTGTAAGAGTTTTGGTCAATAAACCTCAGTCCTTAAATCTTAGTCCTGACCCAGAAGAAACATCCAATGAAGCATGCCAATGTTGTGTATTGTTGAAAAGTGTCATCAGGTCACACATAGTTCAGAAGGAAATTGGTGGAAAACCACTAGGTTAACATTCATAAGGATCTCATAGACATCTAATTAAAATGAATTCTGTTCTGTCTGGTCAACGCTGATAAATCATGAAAAGGAAAAGCCATCCATCCTGCTATTATTAAAAGTTGAGAATCTGGAAAGAACACATACAGATGAGAGCACAGATGTTTGTTTTGGGCATAATGCCATTATGCTTATCTGTGGAATTACAAATAAAATGGCATTTTTGGTTGAGTATTTTATGTTGTCAGTGTACTTAAGCATAGAGAGTTGCACTAACATAGTCCCCAAATGTGGGAGCTAGGTCAAGAGAAGTTCACACTCTCCATGGTTGAATATAGTTAAAAAAGAAAAAAAATCAACATAGAACAGATGAGAACATTCATGTGAAGAGAAATCCACCTTCCTGATAAATAGAGGGTGTTTCCCAAGTTTTATTTAGAGAGCTGGTTCTCAAAGAATTCATGATTGGAATGTGATGATATAGAGAAACTGAAGTCAACTCAATTGTGCTGTAATTTGACTGTCTGAGATAAGAATGAGTTAAGGCCAAGAGTTGATTAGATACTTCCCAGCTTCTCTTTCCAGTGACTAGGAATTACTGTTCTAAATGAAGTGCTGGTTCATTGGACTAAATTTGTTTGGAAGATAATTATACACAACTGTTTAGTGGAATTTTCCTTGGAAAACATTCCAACATTTTTTGTCCTAATTTTTTCCTCATCAAAATTCCATCTAAATCTCAACAGAGGCCTGAAAGGCATAAGTTACAGTGAGCCAAGATCGCGCCACTGCACTCCAGCCTGGGAGACGGAGGGAGACTCGGTCTCTTTTTTTTTTTTTTTAGACAGAATTGTGGTGTCTGCAGGCGCCAGGCTGGAGGGCAGTGGCGCGATCTCGGCTCACTGCAACCTCCGCCTCCCAGGTTTAAGCAATTCTCCTGCCTCAGCCTCCCGAGTAGCTGGGACTACAGGCGCGCGCCATCATGCCCAGCTAATTTTTGTATTTTTTTTAGTAGAGACGGGGTTTCACCATGTTGGCCAGGATGGTCTCGATCTCTTGACCTCGTGATCCACCCGCCTCGGCCTCCCAAAGTGCTGGGATTACAGGCATGAGCCACCGCGCCAGGCCAATTCGGTCTCAAAAAAAAAAAAAAAAGAGGAGTCCGCAAAAAAAAAAAATCAATCCATCACTGGAGAACTATGAAGAAGCGGAGGGAAGGTGAAGGAAAACAGTTTAGAAGCACAAGAATGAATCTAGAATAGCCTAAAATTTACCCCTGACTCTGTAAAGCAGAGTTTCACAACCTCAGCACTTAATATTTTAGGCTGAATAATTCTTTATTGTGGGGGATGCCCTGTGCACTGTAGGTTGTTTAGCAGCGTTTCTGGACTCTATTAGATGGGGTAGCAAACTCCTGGCCTCAAGCGATTCGCCCGCCTTGGCCTTCTAAAGTGCTGGGATTACAGCCATGAGCCATCATACACAGCCGCCTATACTGTAACTCATCATGGTCCTACATCACAGGGAAAGACTGAGGGACTGCTCCAGATTAGAGAAAATTAAACAGTGATGAAAAATAAGTGTGATATTATGTTTCTGGACCATAAGGGAAAAATACACTATTGTGATAGCTGTCAAAATTTGAGGGGGGTTCTGTGGATTGGAAAGTGATGTTTCAGTTTACTGATTTGAAGGATTATTTAGGATTAAGAGGAAAGTATCTTTGTTTCTGAGAAATGTATGCTGGAGTTTTAACATTGTGTCAACGTGAGATATGGGAATGCTTTAACCTAATCTTGTATCTTTTTCATAGGTTTAAAATAATACTTTTAAAAAATCTCACAGGGAGTAGGGGGAAAAGAAATTAAAAATAGGAAAAGAAAATCCTTAAAGAAAAGTTTAAAAACAAAACAAAACCTGGAGGAAGATATTTGTAATATACAAAAGAGAGAGAGAGAGAGAGTAGAGAGAGAGATTCCTTCATAACAGTGTTAAAAATAAACACATGGTGCTACTGCCCATCCTGGAGTGCAGTGGCGCCATCTCAGCTAACAGCAATTTCAGCTCACGGCAACCTCAGCCTCGAGGATTCACATGATTCTCGTGCCTCAGGCTCCTGAGTAGCTGGGATTACAGGCTTGCACCACCGCACCAGGCCAATTTTTGTATTTTTAGTAGAGACAGGGTCTTATTATGTTGGCCAGGCTGGTCTAGAACTCCTGATCTCAAATGATCCACCTGCCTGGGCTTCCCAAAGTTCTGGGATTACAGGCATGAGCCACTGCACTAGGCCCCTTTGCAAGATTTTCTTATGACAAAGCTTAGACCATGCATTACTGGCAGGAAGCCCCTATAGCTCACATGCTCTTTTAGAGTTGACCATGTGATAGAGGCACAGGATCATTATCCATCCCACCCTTGGCGATGCCAAACTTGACCACCTGATGAAGTTGTCAGCTTTCGCTGCTTTAAAAATCACCATTTCCATTACTGGGTATATATCCAAAGGATTATAAATCGTTCTACTATAGGGACACATGCACACGAATGTTCATTGCAGCACTGTTTACAATAGCAAAGACCTGGAACCAACCCAAATGCTCATCGATGATAGACTGGACAGGGAAAATGTGGCACATATACACCATGGAATATTATGCAGCCATCAAAAACGATGAGTTCGTATCCTTTGTAGGGACATGGATGAACCTGGAAACCATCATTCTCAGCAAACTGACACAAGAACAGAAAATCAAACACCGCATGTTCTCAGTCATAGGCGGGTGTTGAACAATGAGAACACATGGACACAGGGAGGGGAGAATCACACACTGGGGTCTGTTGAGGGAAAATAGGAGAGGGGTAGGGGAGAGATAACATGGGGAGACATGCCAGATATAGGTGATGGGGAGGAAGGCAGCAAATCACGTTGCCATGTGGGTACCTATGCAACAATCTTGCATGTTCTTCACATGTACCCCAAAACCTAAAAAAAAAAATCACCATTTCCCGTTTTGTAATTTATAAACATGTTTTTTTATTGAGATACTTCAAAATTATACCAATAGACTCTAACTCATTAAGCCTCACTCATCAGCTTAGCATCCTTCCATGATTCCTACCTTCACTGATGACCCTTATATGATTGTCAAAGGATGATTTTCTATTTCTATCATTTATTAGTTGGGTAGATGTTTTCATTTTATTTATATATTCATTCAATCATGTTTTTATTATTTTATTTTATTTATTTACTTTTTGAGACAGCGTCTTGCTCTATTTCCCAAGCTGTAGAACAGTGGTATGATTGCGGCTCACTGCAGCCTCAACCTCCCAGGCTTAAGCAATCTTCCCACCTCAGTCTCCTGAGCAGCTGGGACTATAGGCACACAATACCACAACTGGCTAATTTTTGTATTTTTAGTGAAGACAGGGTTTTGCCATTTTGCCCAGGGTGGTCTCAAACTCTTGGGCTCCAGTAATCTGCCTACCTCAACCTCCCAAAGTCCTGGGACTACAAGTATGAGCCACTGTACCCAGCCTATTTATTTATTTTTAAATTAATACATAATCGATGTATATATTTTTGAGGTGCATGTGATAATTTGATATGTAACGTATAAAGATTAAATCAGGGTAATTGGGATATATAACAATCATTTCAGTCATTTACTTATATCATTATAGGCATGAATTTTTATTTTTTTCCAATGGATTGTAATTCATTATTGTCATTATTTATTCTGATGCAGAAAGTTTTCCAGACTTGGTCAGTAAGAACGCTTGGAAGTTGGTGCCTGTGTCTTTTTGAAAGTATTTACAAAGGCCGGGCGCGGTGGCTCAAGCCTGTAATCCCAGCACTTTGGGAGGCCGAGGCGGGTGGATCACGAGGTCAAGAGATCGAGACCATCCTGGTCAACATGGTGAAACCCCGTCTCTACTAAAATTACAAAAAATTAGCTGGGCATGGTGGCGTGTGCCTGTAATCCCAGCTACTCAGGAGGCTGAGGCAGGAGAATTGCCTGAACCCAGGAGGTGGAGGTTGCGGTGAGCCGAGATCGCGCCATTGCACTCCAGCCTGGGT
>NW_022436946.1:35982658-35983916 GCF_009761245.1 Sapajus apella
AAAAAAAAAGAAAGTATTTACATCATTCTTTATGTACTTTCTTGCTTTCTGGGACAACAAGGTATCTGGGCCTGTATTGAATCTTCTCTATACCTAAGCTCTGGAATCTACTGTTTATCTAAGGAGCCTTGGTTCCTCTTAGCAGAGAATGGTATTTGGAAATAAGATCTACTCTCAGAGCGTTCATTATCACTGGGTCACACTCCTTCTAGATCCTTTTGGGAAACAGAATTCAAATGTTATATATATATACACATACAGATGTATATATATATATACACATACAGATGTATATATATATATATACACACACACACACGAATAAATCTATATTTATCTATTTATTTATCATCTATGTATCTAAAACTATAAATTCACTCCAATACTTGTATTTCCAGTTCATAATTTCAGGTTTATTTCTAACCTTTTCTTTTCTTTCACTTTCTTCGACAATGAGAAATCTGGCTTTATTATTGACAATATAGTTATATTTCCTCAAAATTACTATATATAATTAATCTTTCTTCACACTTTGTCCCCTTTTTACCATCTGCAAGGGAAGGGAAGGAAAAGAAAAGGGAGGAAATAGTGTAGTCGAACTTTTCAGTCTGCAGGGCAAGGATAGCCCTGCGTATTCACTACAGTGCGTCTCTGGAGGTCTTTCCTAATCATTTGTACCTCTTTAAGATTCCGCTGGCTTCAGATTTGGTAACTGAATGATTACAGAGAATCTTTTGGAACTAGATAGAAAACAACATTCAACAACTGTCCTCTGTCTAGCTGCTATTTCTTGATTTCCCCCACTTTGTTCTCAATTGTTTTGCCACTGCTATTGCTTTCTTCTCCTTTGAATTGCTTTAGTACTTTCCTAACTGCCTCCAGTCTTGCCACTCTCAAGATCTTCTTCCACATAATCACTAAAGTAACATCCCTCTAAAACATGCAGCTGAGTACAACATTCTACTGCTTTAAAATTTCTCAATGGTTTCCTATGGCTCCACACTCCTTAATGTGGTTTATAAGGACTTCTATAACTTGATGGATTCTTGTTTTCTCTCTCAATGCATTTCTAATCACTCTTCTCACGGAACTACCTATGTCAGCAACCACAGATACCAGTATGTCTACAAAGAAACCACGTTTCTTCAGAAACAAGAGCTAAAGAGCTAAAGGAATGGTTTTCTTCCTTTCTTCTCTCCTTCTTTCTTTCTTTCTTCTTTCTTTCTTTCTTTCTTTCTTTCTTTCTTTCTTTCTTTCT
>NW_022436946.1:35984016-36026054 GCF_009761245.1 Sapajus apella
TTCTTTCTTTCTTTCTTTCTTCTTTCCCTCCTTCCTTCCTTCCTTCCTTCCTTCCTTCCTTCCTTCCTTCTTTCTTTCTCTCTCTCTCTCTCTCTCTTTCTTTCTCTTTCTTTTCTTCCATTTTTTTTTTGAAGACAGCGTTTTCACCATGTTGGCCAGACTGGTCGCGAACTCCTGATGTCAGGTGATCTGCTCACCTCAGTCTCCTAAAGTGCGGGGATTACAGGTGTGAGCCACCACACCCGGCCAGGAGTAGTTTTCAATGTTATATTTTCTGGATTTGAATCCTCTTTCATTGCCTGGTTAGGCCTGTGTTTTTGTGACTTGGATACTACCATTGCTGGGAAACAAACCACTAAAACAGTAGTATAAAACAAGAAACATTTAAGGCTACACATTCAGTGGGTCCAGATTCAGAGAAGGGCCGGGGGGACAGCTATTCTGTGCTGGTCTGAAGGATCTGTTTTTATGATGGCTTATCACTTGTCTGGTTCCTGGACTGAGATGGCTGAAGGATGGACTCCGTGGGGATGGTCAACTGGAGTGTCTTTGAGTGACCACTGCAGCGTGGTGATCTCCAGGTAGCTGGACATTTTATTGGCACCTCAGAGATCCAACACATATGTTTCAGAAAACCAGGTGGAAGTGTTTGGCCTTTTATAACCTGGCCTCAGGAGTCACATAGCATCACTTCCATGTATTCTTGGTGAAAACAAGATTCAGAGAAAAGGACATAGATGCTTTAAATGTTTTAATACTGGTATATCTTGGAAATTACTTACTATTTCTTTATCTGTAGAATGGAAGTCCTGGAAGTATGGGTTAAATGAGTTATTATATGTAGAATGGCCAGTACACAGTCCATGTTTTTTAATGACATTGAATGCAACTCTTGAACCTGGAATTCAGTTAGTTTTCTTCATTGTCTAACGAGGATATATTAATAGAAGGTCAGTGTCTCCTCTGGGATGCTTTCTCTGACTCTGCAAGGTGTGTTAGATGTTCCCCAGGGTCTCTGACCTCCACATTGCTTTATAAATGCCAGTATGATTTGGTTACCCCATTAGTCTGAGGTCTCTAGGGCAAAAACAGCTAATGTACTATCTGTAGTATAGTATCACAGTGTCACATAGTATACACTTAGTAAATGCTTGACAAATGAATGTCTTTATTCTTAAAAAACAAGACCTCTCAACCTAATGACAGAATAATCTTGTGTTCTGGCCAGGTGCCATGGTTCACACTTGTAGTCCCAGCACTTTGGGGGGTGGAAGTGGGTAAATCACTAGATCAGGAGTTTGAGACCAGCCTGGCCAACATGGTAAAACCCTATCTCTATTAAAAATACAAAACTTAGCTAGGAGTGGTGGCGGGCACCTGTAATCCCAGCAAATCAGGAGGCTGAGGTAAGGGGATCGCTTGAACCCAGGAGGCAGAGGCTGCAGTGAGCTGAGATCTTGCCACTGCACTCCAGGCTGGGGTGACAGAGCGAGACTACATTTAGAAAGAAGAAAGAAAGAAAGGAAGAGAGAAAGAAAGAAAGAGGAGAAGAGAAGAGGAAGAGAAGAGAAAGAAGAGAAGAGAAGGGAAAAATGCTGTGTTCTGATTTGACTGGAAATTCCCTCATTGCCACCTGTTGCTGCAACACAATTATTAGTGGGGCCACATTTTAGTCTCAAAACATTCCAGCTTGGATAGTAAATTATACAGCACTGACTAAAAGAGGCTTCTAGAGTCTTTCTGATATTGGTAAAGGAAAGACTTCCTTTGACCCTCTGACCCTCTCTCCTCTTGTAGCAAGAGTGCTCATGAGTCACTCTAGCCTGGGAAACTCACCTTTCACAAGGTGGTAAGGTGGCTGTTAAGGGAAATGTCCCTTATGACGTCACAGTGAGCCAGGATGTAGTGCTGAATCACCAGCAGCATTTCTCAAAAGGGAGTTAAGAAATGACTTCCCATTGACTCAGGGGGTGTGGGGCTTTCACTGGTCCATGGTGACTAGAAAGGAATTGCCTGGTTAACTTTGACTTATGTTGGAAAGGTAGCTTCAGTTTGCTCTCATACCCATTCCCCACTGATCTCCAAGGGTCTTCAGAGTGTTGCTAATGTTGTAGAGGTTTTTCAGGAAGTATTGGCTGGTGAGTACTCTCAGGCTGTCCTCTGCAGGAGTTTGAACTGGGGCAAAATTGGGTTAGGACTAAATTGGAAATGAGCTCATCTCTGATGTTTGCACTTAGCTAGAAAAACAGGTTTAAAAGATACAGGAAATCAGTCTGTTAGGATCACCCAAGAAAGGACTTTGAAAGAATGTGTCATCACCTTAGGTAGTCCTGTCAATCTCCATTTTTGAAAGTAAACAGGAAATTTATTTGCCTTTTAGCTGATCTTTCTCAATTTTCAAGGCCTAGTTTAAGTCCTGCTTTGTCCAGAAAACTTTCTGGGGCTGCCACAGACTGCCTCATCTCTTTTTGACCACTGCTTCTCCCCAATATCTGAGCTCACCTTCATCTTTTAAAATTAGTCATCTGGCAATTCCTCTTCAATGATAATGATCTTTAATACAGCACTTATGTGTGCCTGAGTGCTTTGCAGCAATCATTTTGTCTAATCTTATCACCAAGTAAGTAATACCCCTACATTTTAGAGGTAAAGAAACACAGATAACAGTGCCTTGTGTTTATATTACTAGCATTGTATCACCTCTTCTCACCTAACCTGTAAGCCTCTCAAGAACTGAACAGGTTTCTTCTTATTCCTTGGTATCTCACTTTCCCCCACTGCCAAAACAGTTAAGAACTCAGAGGAGCAAGTTGTCCATGACGATGGCTGATTTTACTTCTTATCTATTCATGAAGACAGGACTTTAAGCATAAATACATTGAAGTGCTATATATGCCGTCTTTTAAGCCCTGGAAACTACATTAAGTCAGGAAAGTAAATTCAGGGTGAAGAGAAGAAATGTTAAGTATGTGGTTCTCGCCATTTTGAGAGCACATTGATGTTGCTTTTGAAACACAGGAAGCTTTGCTCAGCATTTGTTTAAAAGAGGAAGAAATGTTTAAAATGTTAAGCACATTGTGACAATTTGAATATTCCCTGGTTGATTTCCTGCATTACATCTTTGAAAATTTCCTGATTTTCATATGTATTCCAGTGCTGAGTAGTATTTCCTGTGTCAGCCTAAAAAATGGTATTTTTCTGTTAATGGGAAGCATCAATAACAGTATCAGCTGCAGGGATGGAGATGCTGAAATGGTGACTACATTCAAACCCACATGAATTTTGATCTTAAAATAAGTCACACACACTAAATAAGTGTATAAATGTGTATGAAATAAGTATGAGTACCTTTTCATACATTTACATCTGAGTTTTGTGACCAAGAATATTTCCTTTTAAAGTTCTTTAGCTCTTGCCTTGAAGAGTTGACCAAAGAGCATTTTTGTGGGTTTTTTCTTTTTTGACTTAAATACTCAAATTGTCAGATATTATGTGTGAAGAGACCATTCAGAGCAGAATAATGAAAATTACAGATGGAAAATTAGGTCATTTTTTTCTCTCCTTTTAAAATACAGGCTGTATTCTTATGGAATACTCTTGTATATTTTTTCCATTCTTGTTTAAAATTACATGTGTGATAGAACCATTACTAGTTCCCCTGGGAGATTATTTCACAGAATCATGGGCCTTGCTACAGGTATTTTTTTTTTCCACTAATTTTCAACCTAAAATTTCTTTTGCTCAATTTCATTCCATTATCCCTTGGACCACCTGTATAGTTCTTCACAGAAGGTTGCAAGGCACTCCATTTGATAGGAAATGAAGCCCTCTGCCAAAGTGCATTAAGGGAAAAAAAAAAAAATGATATAGAGTCTCATGTTGATGACAGCTACAGAATATAAATTTGAAGAGGAAATTCCCAGGCCTTAATTGCTCAGCAATAATCAACCTCTTGTATTTTAAATTTGGTTGAATACTTCTTTTTCCAAAGAATTGGGGGAATTCTGGTTTCCATAAAGAGCAAGGTGTATTGTGTGTGTGTGTGTGTGTGTCTTAGAGTTGCATAAAGAAAATAAAATATATTAAAGATTTCTCCTACCCTTTGGTTGTGTACTCCTTCTAGTCATCAAAATAGCAAAAATAACAAAAAGTTATCCATATATACCCTTCATCTTTCAATACAGAATAGTGAAAAGAATAATTTGGGGAACTAGGTTTACTTAGTTTTGATGTGCATATGCCTACTTTCTCTATTGCATGTTTATTGAAACAGCATAAACAGGCATTGTGACAGGATTATGGCATTTCTTGAACATAATCGCTGAACTAGATTGCAAAAAGATTCACACCAGGCGCGGTGGCCCACGCCTGTAATCCCAGCACTTTGGGAGGCTGAGGCAGGCAGATCATGAGGTCAGGAGATCAAGACCATCCTGGCCAACATGGTGAAACTCTGTCTATACTAAAAATACAAAAAATTAGTCAGACATGGTGGCATATGCTGTAGTCCCAGCTACTCAGGAGGCTGAGGCAGGAGAATTGCTTGAACCTGGGAGTTGGAGGTTGCAGTGAGCTGAGATCACACCACTGTACTCCAGCCTGGACAACAGAGTGAGACTGCCTCAAAATAAATGAATAAATAAATAAAAATTTTAAAAATTTACAAATATCTTTTTAATTAGGTGTAAAAAAAGTCAGGCTCCTTCTTTGGGGCACATACCAGGCCTCTCATCTGTGGGAAAATAAATGAAATATGAGATTTGATCAATTTGGGTTGTCTTGAATTCATTCACTGGTATGTTAGTTATAAATCACTGTGTTCAATCTGGCCTCATACTTTATCCACAATCTAGACCTTTCCAATCTGCCATATTCCAGTGCCACTGATCTTGAGACGCTAGCTGTGCTTTATTGGTCTGTATTATCCACCACTGAACCCAGTGCCTGGCAGATATCAGGTGCTTTGTTGGATAATTGAATAATGAATCATACACAACTTAGAAAAAATCCAGTAGGGGCAGTTATATACCTAGTTTTCTGTTTGTTTGTTTGTTTGTTTTGAGACAAGAGTTTTGCTCTTGTTGCCCAGGCAAAAATGGCACAATCTCGGCTCACTGCAACCTTCGCCTCCCAGGTTCAAGTGATTCTCCTGCCTCAGCCTTCCCAGCAGCTGGGATTACAAGCATGCAGTACCATGCACAGAGAAATTTTTCTGTATTTTTAATAGAGACAGGATTTCTTCATGTTGGTTAGGCTGGTCTTGAACTCCTGACCTCAGGTGATCTGCCCACCTCAGCCTCTCAAAGTGCTGGGATTACAGGCTGGAGCCACCACACCCAGCCTATACCTAGTATTTTTGACACTCAGTGCTGATCATTTTTAATACTGCCAGAGGAAAAATATACTTCGTAATGATCGTGATATGAAATGAATAATAATGGCCAGAAAAAAAATAGACAATATAGTTGTATTAAATTTAATATATATGATCATGCAAGTAAATGAATTAAAAACAAAAATAAAATATAGAACAGTATTTAATTATATGTATAAAAATTAATATATAATACATAATATATAATTAGTATATAATATATAATAATTAATATATATTATATATTAATATATGACGCATAATGACATACAATTACTATAATACATAATTAATATATAACAAATAATAATATAAATTAATATATAATACATAATAATTTCTTGAGAAAACATTTGATACTGTTGTGTACTCCTTTCCATTGCTTTAAACTTTTAAACACGAGTAACTCCAAGTAGTTATATAGAGGCAGAATTGAAGTCACTCAAGTCGTTTTTGTCTTCACAATAATTGTTTTGAATCCACAGGCTTTTTTTGAGATGGAGTTTTGCTCTTGTCGCCCAGGCTGAAGTGCAATGGTGCGATCTCAGCTCACTGCAACTTCCACTTCCCAAGTTCAAGCAGTTCTCCTGCCTTAACCTCCCAAGTAGCTGGGATTACAGGTGCCAGTTACCATGACTGACTAACTTTTATATTTTTTTAAGTAGAGATGGGTTTCACCATGTTGACCAGGCTGGTCTTGAACTCCTGACCTCAGGTGATCCCCCGTCTTGGTCTCCCAAAGTGTTGGGTTTACAGGCATGAGTTACTGCACCTAGCTCATGCTTTTAAGCATATGAAGCTGTATGCCCTAAGGGCTGGAGACATTAATTGTTCTCCAGGTGAGCTCAAATGATTCCAAATCATTTTGAATTTGCTTTCAAAACAAATGAGGGCAGCTAGGTTTCTGGTGTACAAATCAGAATTCTTTGACTTCCACATAGAATACAATGTTTTTTAAAATTATTTATTTATTTATTTATTTATTTTAAGATGGGGTCTTCGTCTATCACCCAGTACAGTGGAGCGATCATAGCCCACTGCAACCTCAACCTCCTGGGCTCAAGCAATCCTGCCATTCCAGCCTCTTGAGTAGCTGGGACTAGAGACATGCACCACCTCACTGGCTAATTGTTTTAATTTATTTTTTAATTTTTTTGTAGAGATGGGTGTCTTGCTGTGTTGCCCAGGCTGGTCTATAACTCCTGGCCTTGAGCAGTCCTCCAACCTCAGCCTCCTAAAGTGCTGCGATTACAGGCATGAGCCACCAGGCCCAACTCATATTTATTCGTGAAAAAATATATTCTCTGTATTTGAAGATTACATATATATTATTAAAACTCAACAGTAACCACATAATTGTTTAGAACTTGGACCAACAAAATATATTTTGTGTAGGAGCAGTATTTTATCATTGTCATTATTTAGAATTGGCAGAGCATAGGGAAAAGAAAAAGCAGAGTGACTTTATTTAGCTTATTATTTAAAAATTCATCTTAATTATTTAAAAGTGTAAAAATTCTCCACAAAAAATGAATTGCTTATACTGGAAGTGGACCACTCACATTGCCCAGTCCCTGGCATGCCACTGTCACCTTTCACTGATTTTTCTTTGAACACAATTTTATTTAAAAGTGTTAAAAATCCCAAGTTATCCAGTCTTTTTTGACTTCCATGGTTAGCAGGTATTCAGTACGTATTTTTTCAAATAACTGACCAGTAGGGAGCGTGGAGATGGGTGAGATCCTGTAGAAGTGGGCTGTGAGCAGACAGGGAGTAGCATGCTAGCATTAAACAGGGCATCAGCAGTTTAGGAAAGGAAGTGAGCAGTATGTTGAGTTCTGTTGGTGATTGCCCTGGGGTGAGGGGGGAAAGAGCAGAAACAAGTCAGTTTTCCAGGCTTAATTTCCCATCTCATTCTTTTAATTTCTACCTTTGACCAGGGTGAGCCATACATGTTTTCCCCATTCTGTTGCCCAGTTCCTGAGAAGACCCCTCCTACTCTTCCTTCTGTAGCTTATCTGCTTCTGTCAGGCAATTCCATAGTGAAACAGTGCAAAACAGTGAAAACACTAAACTGCATCTCAGTGTCATCCAGAACATTTGCAAATTCTTTACATTAAAGTCTTCCTTTTATTTCTCTTCTCAGGCTCAGTTTTCTCTGGCTGACTTGGAGTTAGGAGGAAAAATCCCTGCTATCTTTTGCAGGCATTTCTTGTGCACTTCCTATCCTGACAGAGCAAGGGTAACCAAGAAGTGCAGTTCTTTGAGATGGCTCTTAGTCACTCATTCTGTTTCAGTCCTTCCACTCTGTCCAAGAGAAGTTTCATAGAAATTTATGAGGATGCCTTGTAACCTGTTTAAATCTTAGCCCTCAACCTCCCACTCATTAATTAAAAATAGAATTTCAACATACCCATTAGCATGGCTGCTATCAAACAAACAGAAAATAACAAGTGTTGGTGAGGATATGGAGAAATTGATACCCTGTGTACTGTGAGAGGAAATACCAAATGGTGCAGCCACTATGAAAATTCGTGTGGCAGCTCTTAAAAAATTAAAAATAAAGTTAATATATGATCCAGCAACTTCACCTTTGGACACATACCCTCCAAAATTGAAGCAAGGTCTGTAAGAGATACAGACACATGGATTGAAGAAATAGTATTCAAAATGTGAAATCCATGTATATGGAAGGCCAACTTTTTGTATACACGGGTCTCACAGGGCTGACTGTGGGACTTGATTATGCACATATTTTGTTATATGTGGGGTGTGTGTGTGTGTGTGTGTGTGTGTGTGTGTGTGTGTGTCTTGGAACCAATTCCTGGCATATTCTGAGAAAACTGTTGTACTTGCACACCCATGTTCACAGCAGCAATACTCACAATAGCCAAAAGGTGGAAGTAGCCTAAGTGTCCATTGATGAATGAATGGATAAGCAAAATATGGTATATACCTACAATGGAATGTTATTTGCCCTTAAACAGGATAGAAATTCTGACAAATGCTACAACATACATGAACCTTGAGGGCATTATGCTAAGTGAAATAAGTCAGGAACAAAAAGACAGATACTCCATGATTCTACTTAAATGAGTAGTCAAATTCATAGACACAAAAAGTAGAATGGTGGTTACCAGGTGCTGCAAGGAATGGGGAATTGTTTAATGGGTACAGTGTTTCATTTTGAAAAGATAAAAACATTCTGGGGATGTGTGGTGGTAATGGTTACACAAACAATGTGAATGTATGTAATATATTGCTGAACTGTACATTCTTGAACATGATTAATGTAGGGTTTTATGTATAATTTACCACAATTAAAAATAAAACTTCAAGTTTGATTTTTGCATGTCACTCTTACTGTAAGGGAACAGAAAACCATTTTATGTGAGTTAGAGTCTGATGGTGTGGACCACATGATCTTGCTTATCCGGGGCAAGTTTTAAAATAATGCTTGGTAATGGGGGTGGTTTAAATAAGACATGCAAGTGAATGGCACCACTGTGACCTTAATTCCTTCCAGGTCAAAGAGGGCAACAGAAGAACAGATCAGGAAAGAAAATGGCCACCACTATCTAATGGGATGGTATATGTATTAGTCAGTTTTATGCTGCTGATAAAGATATACCCGAGACTGGGCAATTTACAAAAGAAATAAGTTTATTGGACTCTCAGTTCCGTGTGGCTGGGAAGGTCTCATAATCATGGCGGAAAGTGAAAGGCACATCTCATGTGGTGGCAGCAAGAGAGAGAATGAGAACTAAGTGAATCGGGTTTCCCCTTATCAAATCATCAGATCTCTTGAGACTTATTTACTACCATAAGAACAGTATGGGGGAAACTGCCCCCATGATTCAATTATCTCCCACCAGGTTCCCTCTCACAACATGTGGGAATTATGGGAGTACAATTCAAGATGAGATTTGGGTGGGGACACAGAGCCAAACCATGTAAGTATACTGTGAGACCAAGGGTTTAGCCTTGAAGCCCCTAGGTTGTATTCACCATGCATTGCAGTCTGCAGCTCCTGCTGCATCTTAATTGTGGCTACTCATGCAAAATGCTTTTGGGTAAAAAGGTTTTTTTGTAAATGACTCTGATCAAAATTAGATGCTATGTGAATTAAAAGCAATATTTTAAAGAACAGAGGACTTCAGAAGTGTAAGGTGAAATACATCTTTTAACATTTAGGTTACCAGGCCAGAGGTAGCACAGGTTATTAGTAAAAGAAAGCTATGATTACCCGTGGAGATTATTTGGTAATAGAAATAGCCATAAAGATGCTTTAAGTCTTTCTTCCCTAGTGCTCACATATGTAATAATTCCTTTTCCCAATATACTAAGAAAGTAGGAATGAGTATGATTATCTCCTCTTTAGAGTGGGTGAAACTGAGGAAGCAAGAAATAATTTGGGTGTGAGGCAGTGACTCATGGACAGGATTGGAAGTGAAGAACAGGCTTCTAGAGTCCTGGTCCCAGGACTTTCTGGCTATAAATAGCTTGTCTTCTGTTCTGTTGATCTTGTTCAACAAAGCTCTACCCCAAAATCTCAAAAAACAGTCATAGGGGGCTCCTCTCATGAGCTTTCTGAGCAAGGGGCCAGGCAAGGAGATTGGGACTTTCAAGCACTTCCAGAAGTGAGTGAACAAGTGGATGAGGATCATGTAACTTCAGTGTTGGTTGAAGAATCTCAATTTTCTTGACTGTCGCATTATACTGTTTCTAACTTCATTTAAGCAAGAAAAAAAATAGAGCCTCAGCAAGCTCCACTTTCTTGGCTTGGAAGCCACAAGCCCCTGTTAAGTACACCCAAGAATAAGTGGCTCGTCTGTGTTCAGGAAGAGACCATCCCATGACCCAAAGATGGGCTTTCACAACATGCAGATGGAGGTTTCAGCAGTCCTCAGCTGGAGCAGCTAAATATGACTGAGATAACACAATCCCACAGACAAAGGTCAGACCTATTTTAATCTCTGAGTGAGGCTATTACTCTGGGACAAGGCCCTTTTTGTCTGATATCTTGCTATTTTCAGTGATTCACAAGCTTAAATCTCTTTCATCTTGGAGCGCAGAGCCACATCTCCTCTTTCACACTTGTTTGTGAGTTAATACAGTTCTGATCTTCTATCTTCTTGGAATATCTTCTTACAACCATAGAATTCCTCATGCTGTGAGCCTGGAGGAGTCCCTGGGGCAGGAGAATCAGGACAAGCTTGGAATGCAAACCCCTGGGGAAGATTTGGAGGAGTAGTAGGAAGTGGGGTGACTGCTTGCTTGGATGGTCCCACAGGGGCTTTGAGCCAATAATGCAGCAGGTTAGGGGGGCTGACCTCTTGAAGAAATGAGCAGAGCTTTGGCAGCCTTCTGCATCTCAGTCATATGTATGCTTGCCCTGTATTGTCTGCTGAAGTATACATATGTCAGTGTTCTGTATAGAATGTGAAATAATCAAGTCAGGGTATCTGGGGTATCTATCACCTCGAATATTCATCATTTCTATGTCTTGGGAACATTTCAAGTCCTCTTTTCTAGCAATTTTGAAATGTATGATACACTGTTGTTAACTGTAGTCACTCTACTCTGCTATTGAACATTAGAACTTAATCATTCTTCCTAACCATATGTTTGTACCGATTATACAACCTCTCTTCATCCCTCTCTCCAACCCACACACTCTTCCTAGCCTCTGGTGTCTATCATTCTACTCTCCACCTCCATGATAATCAACTTTTTTAGCTCCCACATATGAGTGAGAACATGAAATACTTGCCTTTCTGTGTCTGATTTAATATAATTACCTCCAATTCTATCCATGTTGCTGCAAATGAGATAATTTCATTATTTTTTTATGGCTGAATAGTAGCCCATTGTGTGTGTGTGTATATATATATATGTATATATATATATATATATGGCACATTTTTCTTATCCATTGGTCCATAGGTTGATTTCATATCTTTGCTATTGTGAGTAGGGCTGCAATAAACATGAGAGTAACCTTTTCATATACTGATATAGATCTTTTTGATATGCTGAGTTCTTTTTCTTTGGAAAAATACCCAGTAGTGGGATTGCTGGATTATATGGTAGTTCTATTTTTAATTTTTTTAGAAATCTCTATGATGTTTTACATAGTGGCTATATTAATTTACATTTCCACTAACACTGCATAAGAGTTCCCTTTTCTTTGCAACCTCACCAGCATCTATTATTTATCACCCTTTTAATAATAGTCATTCTAAGTAGGGTAAGATAATATCTCATTGTGATTCTGATTCTGGTTTCCCTGATGATCAGTGATGTTGAGAAGTTTTTCAATTATTTTTTGGCCACATATATGCCTTCTTTTGAGAAATGTTTATTCATGCCCTTTGCTCACTTTTTAATGGTATTTTTGTTGTTTTACTGTTGAGTTGTTTCAGTTCCTTATAGATTCTGGATATTAGTCCCTTGGCAGATGAATCGTTTGAAAATATTTCCTGCAGTTGAGCAGGTTGTCTTTTCACTCTGTTTATTATTTCCTTTGCTGTGCAGAAGCTTTTTGATTTACTATAGTTCCATTTGTTTACTTTCATTTTTGTTGCGTGTGCTTTTAAGGTCTTAGCTATAAAATCTGTGCCTAAACCCATGTCCTGAAGTGTTTTCCCTGTATTTTCTTCCAGTAGTTTATAGTTTTGGGTCTTATGTTTATGTTTTTAATCCATCTTGAGCTGATTTTTGTATATGGTAAGAGATAGGGATCCAGTTTAATTCTTCTGCATATGGATATCCAATTTTCCCAGCACTGTCTGTTTAGGAGGATGTCATTTTCCTAATGTATATTCCTGATGCCTTGGTAAGAAAATCAGTTGGTTATAAATACATGTATTTATCACTGGATTCTTTATTTTGTTCCATTGATCTAGGTGTCTGTTTTTATACAAACACCGTGTTGTTTTGCTTACTGTAGCTTTGTAATATATTTTGATGTGAGGTGATGTGATGCCTCTAGATTTGTTCCTTTTACTCAGGATTACTTTAGCTGTTAGGGCTCTTTTTGGATTCATATGAATTTCAGGATTGTTTTTCCTATTTCTGTGAAAAATTACATTGTTATTTTGATAGGGATTGCATTAAATCTGTAGATTGCTTTGGGCAATGTGGTCATTTTAACAATATTAGTTCTGATTCATGAGCATTTAATGTCCTTCCATTTTTTTGTGTTATCTTCCTTTTCTTTTCCCTCCCTCCCTCCCTCCCTCCTTGCCTTCCTCCTTTTCTCTTTCTTTCTTCTTTCTTCTTCAGGCAGAGCCTCACTGTGTTGCCTAGGCCAGAGTGCTGTGGCATAATCTTGGCTCACTGCAACCTCTGCCTCCTGAGCTCAAGCAATTCTTGTGCCTCAGCCTCCTTAGTTGGGATTACAAGTGTGCGCCACCATGCCTGGCTAATTTTTGTATTTTTAGTAGAGACAGGGTTTCACTATGTTAGCTAGGCTGGTTTTGAACTCTTGGCCTCAAGTAATCTGCCCTCCTCGGCCTCTCAAAGTGCTGGAATTACAAGGGTGAGCCACTGCACCTGGCCCATCTTTCATTTCTTTCATCAGTGTTTTTGTAGTTTTTTAAAAAGTTTTTCACCTCCTTGGTTCAATTTATTTCCATGCTTCTTGTTTGTTTTTGGCAGCCATTGTAAATGCAATTGCCTTCTTGATTATTTTTTTCTCAGCCAGTTCATTATTGGTGTATAGAAGCACATTAATTTTTTTTGGCCTCCAAAAGTAGGTATAAAAGCAAAAAAAAAAAAATTAGTGTTTTTTTATAATTTTTTCTTTTTTTTTTTTTGAGATGGAGTCTCACTCTGTTCCCAGGCTGGAGTGCAGTGGCATGATCTTGGCTCCCTGCAACTTCCACCTCCCAGGTTCAAGCGATTCTCCTGGCTTAGCCTCTTGAATAGCTGAGATTGCAGGCGTGTACCACCATGCCTGCTTAATTTTTGTATTTTTATTAGAGATGGGGTTTTACCATGTTGCCCAGGCTGGTCTCAAACTCCTGACCTCAGGTGATCCACCTGCCTGGGCCTCCCAAAGTGCTGGGATTACAGGTTTGAGCCACTGTGCCCAGCCAAAATGTATTGGTTTTTGTAAGTTGGTTTTGTATCCTGCAATTTTACTGGATTTATTTATCAGATCTCAGCGTTTCTGGGCGTGTTTAAGCTTTTCTAGATATCTGCAAAGAGGGACAATTTGACTTCCTCTTTTCCAATGTGGATGCCTTTAACAAATATTTATTTCTTTTACCTGATTGCTCTGCCTAGGACTTCCAGTACTACGTAGAATACGAGTTGTCTTTTTCTTGTAACTAAGGTTACTGAGGAAATCTCTGAAATCACTAGTTTTTAATTGTTTAATACTTGAGTTTGATGTGGTCAGAGAAGAGTTTGAAAAATGTAGCTCACATTAGCTTTCAGGGTATCTGCCTAGGGCAGTAATAATGTTGTTTTTTTACCAGTTATTGAGTCTCTTCTCCCTGCCAGGCACTGTGAAAATGCTTTACATATATTATTAAATTTAATTTACATAAGATTCACATGAGGTCATTTTATAGAACACAAAAGATTTAGGGATGTTAGATAATTTTCCCTAAGTCACATAATTAGTGGATAGAACTAGGATTTTTATCTCAGATCTTCACACTGCTATACACAATACCATACATAATTTGGCTGAAAGTTTGAAAATTAATGGTTGACCTTCTGTCCAAAGCCATAGTCTTGTTGGACATCATAAAAGTATATATTTTCTGAATTTTCTTCTCTTTCTCTCTCCTTCTTTCTTTTTAAAGATAAAGGCCTTGAAGTCAGTGAGAAACTCTGATGAGTTGCCCTTTTGTTGTGCTTATAAGAGGAAATGTGAACTTTGTGATAGTTCCACACATTCTTGCCACTTCCCTAAATCAAAAAAAAAAAAAAAAAAAAAGTCACAAAAGCATGGCTCTAATGCATGTTTTCATATCAAAAGATCAAAAACCAAAGATCCTTTAGCTTGCCACAAGGAAACAGTGGGAAGAGAGCATTGTCACAAAAATACCAGGAGTTTTTAATAAGTAAATATTAATAGAAGTTTTATGGAGGGGATGAATAGAAGAAATTAACATTTCTTTTCTCAGTTCTGATCCAAATCTAATGTATTTAAATCTAATGTATTCAGAAGTAACAATCCAACAAAAGGCTGAAGCCATTGGATTTGGTTTTGTCAATATTCCACCACAATGTGAAGTTAACAACTGATTGCCACCATCATCACTCCTTCTCTCTGTAGGTCAAGCAAATGGCAAGATGTACTACTTGGGCTGTGGGGCTATGTCCACACTTTTGAGCAAGGTGGAGAGTTAAGACAATTATCTAAATTTTTGGGATTTTTTTGAGACAGAGTCTCATTCTGCAGCCCAGGCTGGAGTGCAGAGGTACCATCTTGGCTCACTGCAACTTCACCTCCCAGGTTCATGTGATTTTCCTACCCCAGCCTCCTGAGTAGCAGGGATTACAGCCACCCAGAACCACACCTGGCTAATATTTGCATTTTTAGTAGAGACAAGGTTTCACCATGTTGATCAGGCTGGTCTTGAACTCCTGTCCCTCACGTGATCTGCCCACCTGAGCCTCCCAAAGCGCTGGGATTACAGGCATGAACCATGGCACCTGGCCCAATTATCTAAAATTTTAAGCCAAAGAAAAAGTAGTTTGACTTTAATTATCTAGTTAAAATGTTTAGAAGACTGAATTGGTTATACATATTCTTATCTTTGCCTAGCATAAGCACAGTGATTTTGTGTTTAGGCCATTTTAGTTGATTTTTTTCCTCAAGATCTTTTATATACTAGACGTATCTGTGACCGTTTAAAGAAGAGTAGCTTCATGATCCATGGGGAGAGGAGGAGTGAGGTCTAAGCTGTGGCTTTTAGGTCACTTCCAATGCTGGGGAAAGATAGAAATGGAGGTTCTAAGCCCTGACTGTACATGGGAGTCACCTGGGGAACTTTTAAAAATATCCTGGGCTGGGTGGCTCATGCCTGTAATCCCAGCACTTTGGGAGGTTACAATGGGAGAATCCCTTGAGCCGAGGAGTGGGAAGATTGCTTGAACCCAGGAGTTTGCGACCAGCTTGGGCAACATAGTGAGACCCTGCTGCTACAAAAAAAATTTTTAAATTAGCTGGATGTGGTGGAGCACACATGTAGTCCCACTTACTCAGGAGGCTGAGGGGGAAGGATCCCTTGAGCTGCAAAGGTTGAGACTGCAGTGAGCAGTAATCTTACCACTACACTCCAGCAAGACCCTGTCTCAATAAATAAATAAATAAATACATAATAAATAAATAAATAAATAAATAAAGCATCCTGTTAGCTTGGCCTCGTCTAAGTCCAACTGAATCAGGAGCTCTGGGGGTGGAACATAGGGCATATGGTTGAGAAGCATTGGATTCATCATAGACATCATTACGTTGATGGTGGGAGATATAAAAAATGTGGAGAATACTTCAGCTCAGTTACCTGAATGGTCCACAGACATTTAACTTTTGAGAATAAAAGTCAAAAAGAGATGAGGCAAAATGGTAGCATACATTTATCTTCTTGCTTTTTTCCACTAGGATTGTAGTCGCATAACATTTTCGAATCTAGTTATGAAAGCAAATTCTAAAACACAGAAGTTCTTTTAGAAAGATGAAAAAAATCTCTATGTTCTGATGAGTACTGCTGAATAGAGAAGAATGACATTATCCACAAAAATACATTTGAGAATTATTCATGCATTACTTTCATAAAGTCCCTTGGCCTTATACTTTGCTAACTATTTAGACAGGTATAATTATTTGCCATACCCATTTCATAGTTTAAAGTATTGGTTCTCAAACCTTTATTGTGCATCAAAATTACCCAGAGGACTTGATAAAACCCAGATTGGCTGGGCACAATGGCTCATTCCTGTAATCCCAACTCTTTGGGAAGCTAAGGCAGGATGAGCACTTGAGCCCAGGAATTCACGACCAGCCTGGGCAACACAGTGACATTCTGTCTCTTTAAATTGATTGATTAATTAATTAATTAAAAACAAAAAACTCAGATTGCTAAGCCCCATTCCCAAAGTTTCTGATTCAGTGGGTCTACAGTGAGATCCAATAATTTGCATTTCTTTTCTTTTCTTTTTTTTTTCTGTGATTCAAGAGTTTCTCTCTCATTGCCTAGGCTGGAGTGCAATGGTGCAGTGTTGCTCACTACAGCCTCTGCCTCCTGGCCAAGCGATTCTCCTGCCTCAGCCTCCCAAGTAGCTGGGATTACAGGTGCCTGCCACCACATCCAGCTAATTTTTGTATTTTTATTAGAGACGAGGCTTCACCATGTTGGCCAGGCTGGTCTTGAATTCCTGACTTCAGGTGATCTGCCTACCTCGTCCTCCCAAAGTGCTGGGGTTACAGGTGTGAGCCACAATGCAGGGCCAATAATTTGCATTTCTAATAACCTCCTAGGTGATGCTGACACCCCTCGTTCTGGGAACACTGCAATCTAAAGTAGAATGAATACCAATCACCTCAAATCTCATTATATCATATATATGATAATAAATGTAAATATGTAATTTAGTAATATTCTATCTCCTTCCAAAATGGATTTAAATAATTCTGTGAAATATACATGATAGGTTAATTTTTTAAGTTTAAAAAAGATTTTTAAAAATTCAGGTGAAAAGTAGGGGATGGGTAGTAAAATAAAACAACATATACATATAGAAATTATTTTAAGAAGATAAAGAATATAAAATTTATGTCATTACTTAAGAAAATATAAATTTGAGAGTATCAATATTATAAAGCAAATCTTATTTCTGAACTTTTTCTTAGTTTTGAATTGCTTTGTAGCTTAAGAAATATAGCAGTTAGCTACTCTATAAAGAGGTCAAAATGGAGGCTGGGCACAGTGGTTCACGCCTGTAATCCCAGCACTTTGGGAGGCTGAGGTGGGCGTATCTTAAGGTCAGGAGTTTGAGACCAGCCTGGCCAGCATGGTGTAAACCCCGTCTCTACTAAAAATACAAAAATTAGCTAGGTGGCTCCGCTACTCGGAGGCTGAGGCGGAAGAATCGCTTGAACCCAGGAGGTGAAGTTTGCAGTGAGTCGAGATTGCACCATTGCACTACAGCCTGGGTGACAGAGCAAAACTTCATCTTAAAAAAATTAAAAAAAAAAGAAAATTGTCAGGCCAATCTAGGGATACCAGTCAATGATGTGGAATTCCATTCTGTTCCTCCTTATGTAGGTAGACTGCTTTCAAATGGAACACAATAAAATGGAATAAGCAGTGGCATATATGTTTTATTTAATAAAGCTGTGTATAGTAAGATAACCAAACTGAAAAAGTATTTGTTTGGCAGGTTGGCATTTTTAGATCCATTATCTACACAGGAACACAATGTCAAAAGCAGGAGGCAGTCTGAGCAAACAAAACTAGTCGGGTGGAGCCCGTGGTCCCCTGATGTGGCTCCCTGTTTAAAGGGGGCATCTATGGCCCTGTCTTGCTAGTTGATTTATCAAGAGAATCTAGAACTTGGATTTTCATACAAAATGTAATGAATTTTAAATGTTGGCAATAAATCCAGTTTTTAAAAACAGTACTATGTGAGTTAAATAAAACACTTATGGGCCAGATTTGGTCTTCCTAATTTATAAATTCTAGTCTTCAGGGATTAATTTAACTTGATTAATTACCAGCTTCTCTGCATTCTGAGCAGGTCTCTACCTAGGTAGCTAATCAGAACAGAGCCAATTTGTTGACTCCTGTTTGCATGGCTTTTCTTTAGCCCAGTGGTTCTCAAAGTGTGGTCCTAAATCACATCAGCATCATCTGGGAGCTTATGAGAAATGCAAATTATCTGACCTACCCCAGCCCTGCTGAATCAGAAACTCTAAAAATGAAGCAAGAAATCTGTGTTTTAACAAGCTCCTCCACATATTTCTGACATCCTCTGAAAGTTTGAGGGCCTCTAATTTACTCAAAAAGAACTTAAGGCAGCTCTAGCAAACCAGAACAGATCTACTGAATTGGTAATAAGACGAGGTCCTTACCAGCATCCCAGAGCAACGGTCTCTGGTTATGTGATATTCTGGATGGTGCTGGAATTATTACCTTGATAGAAATGTTGACATATCTCTTTGAAAGAAACAATTCTAAAGTAGCATAGAGAGTCTCATGTGTGAAGTTGGCTAAAGAATAGCTGTCAGTTTAAGGATTGCTCTCAATGGCTTCATTCTTGCCCATTTCTCCAGATGTTGTGTTTGTTGTCAATTGGCGGTATTCTTTCATTTCCTCTCTTACCCACCAAATCTTAACGTATTCCTCAGAGCAGACTTTGCATACGTTTTGAGGGTCATTAGATTGTTAGTATAGAGATCCTTATAACTCTTCTTCTTTTTTCTTTATTACAGAAATGGGGTCTTGCTATGTTGGCCAGGTTGGTCTTGAACTCTTTGTCTCAAGCAATCCTCCCACCTCAGCCCCAAAGTGCTAGGATTATAGGCATGAGCCACTGTGCCCAGCCAATTATTCTTCTAATGGGAAAATAACTTTATAAAATAAGAGTCATGCTATATCTGCAGGAGGACACTCATACTGAATGAAAAAATTCACCATAACAATTAAAAATTTTTATTAAAAGAAAAAGAATTCAGTTTTAAATCAGTATATTTTCCAATATTCAGATGTATGGCAATAAATACCAATATTTCAATTAAGCATGCTACTTTTTATCTTGATGTTTGACATCTTGTAGTTAAAGGTCAGCAGGGTATGAGAAGCACTGGTTGGCACTAAGGAAATTTGGTTTCTTGTCCTGTGTCTATCTCTATCCATTTGTGTGCCCTTGGACTGGTCACTTGTGATGCCCCCGTTTCAGAGCCTGTAAAATGAAGAACTCTCATTGAATGATCTCTGAGAGCTTTTCAATTCTAAAAACATTCTATGATATTAAAGGCTTAGTGTCATGTCGGTTATGAGTCTTAGCTGAAGCTTCTTTAATTGGTTGGCTATTTGTGGATTGTGTATTCACATGCATTCCATTTAGATCACATGCTATGTGCTCATTTACTTGAACTTTAATAACAATACTTAAGCATTTATATATTGCTTTTCATCTTCAAAGCACTTAACATGCTTATGAATCCTTCCAGCAACACTTTGAGATAGCTAAGTATAATTAAAACAGGGAGAGAGAGAGAAGGAGAGAGAGGGATTTTATGTGATTTAGTGATTTAAATCTTCCTCTGCCTAAAGGATCTATCTTCCTTTGACTAAAGGAAAATAATATGCCAGGGCCACACAATTAAAAATAAAAATAATTATTAAAGAAAAAGAAAGAGTGAGAGAATATACTCAGGCCAGAATTAAATCTGATTGCCTGTGTTATATAAGACCTTGGTGTCAAAATCTTTCTTCCTCTGACATTCTAAGGGTGAAATTTAGCTTCTCCTCCCTGCTCTACTCCAGGATTTTTTCTATTCTTTATAGGATGAAGGCATTTTAATGTCGTCTCCCTCCTTAAAAGACAGTAACCACACCTTGTACCAGCATAGTGCTCAGTTCATAAATGAAGTTCGTTGTTGGTAATGGCGACATAATCCCTTTTCTATTTAAGCTGATCTAATCAAAATCAGAAAGACATATCTCTGTTGTGAGCAGGCGAAGGTTTCTGTTGCAAGAAAGCAGCAAATCCATGGTAGTATATGTTTTTGGCTGCTGGCTCGCAGGTTTGCAGTCTTACAATTTTTCTGTAGCTTACCAGAGAGGAAGGCCTTTTAAAAATAATGCCAAACACATGTTGAACTTTGGTAACCTTTGCTCTTTAATGCAAATGTAACTCTCAACAGCGTCTGTAATCAGATCCCAAATAATAAAGCTATTACTTTAAAATGTGAAGTTCAGTTTGAGAATTCATAACCCTGACACTGCAAGACCAGTATGGATGGAGTGAGGCTGTGGCGGATGGACAGCAGGGAGGAAAGGGTGAACAGTAAGAAAGGAAGCATGAGTTCTCTGGAGGAAACTTGTAATTGCATAGGAATTCTACCTGGGAGGTACCATCGCTCACCCCAGCGTCCTCCAGGGACTTTCAGAGATAGGAGGACTAGTGCTGACAGAGGAATCGCAGAAGTACTACTATATGAATAAATCTCTTTTTCTAAATTAGGTCGCTGGTGCCATAATACTATATATATTATACTAGCTATATATAGTGTGTGTATATATATGCACACACACACACAATATACACAAGCACTATATATGTATTATACATACACTATATATGTATATATACACGCACACTATATGTATATGTTACTATATATACACAAATAGAGTGTGTGTAATACCATATATATGGTATTATGGTAACAATATTATATATTATTTATATATAAATACTTAAAATATTAAGTACTTAATGTAAAATATATAAAAATATTAAGTATATATACTTAATATATATTATATATAATATATACACACTATATATACTGTTTATTTTTATTTATTACTATATAGAGTGTATAATATTAAGTGTACATAATGTGTATGTATATATATATATATATATATATATACACACACACACACACACTTAGTATTTGTATATTTTTATACATGTTAGGGAAGGGGTCTTGCTCTGTTGCTCAGGCTAGTGTGCAGTGGCCCCATCATAACTCACTGTTGCCTTGAACTCCTGAGCTCAACTGATTCTCCTGACTGGGATTACAGGCACGTGCCACCAGGCCCAGCTGAACATTTTACTTTAAAATTTAGTTCAGATTAGACGTTTTTTCTTGCTATCTGCTTCAATTCAAGAATTCATTTCTCTGTAATTTCGTAGTTCAGCATATTACAATTTTAGAGCATGGGAATTTGTGAAATGGTTGCTTATGCTAGAAAGTATTTATATACAAGTTTATGTGTTATGATTAATAAAAAAAGATAACCTAAAACTGGTACATCAGTATTTAATAATTGACTGGGAAAATCTAGGTTTGTCTACCTGTATTTTCAAGGTGTACAGTCTTTTCCTAGCTTATATTTTATTTTATTTATTTATTTTTGAGATGGAGTCTCCCTCTGCTTCCTCGCCCAGGCTGGAGTACAGTGGCACAATCTCGGCTCACTGCAGCATCAACCTCCTGGGTTCAAGCAGTTCTCCTGTCTCAGCTTCCTGAGTAGCTGAGACTACAGATATGTGCCACCATACCCAGCTAATTTTGTATTTTTCGTAGAGATGGGATTTCACCATGTTGGTCAGGCTGGTCTTGAACTCCTGACCTCAGGTGATCCAACTTCCTCAGCCTTCTAAAGTGCTGGGATTACTGGCATGAGCCACCATGCCCCACCAAGATTCCAATTTTGAATTAACAAAGAGGAGCAACTCTGCATGCATAATACAGCCTAAACTGTACTGAGTGCCTTTAAAGGTCCACAGCACTAGACACAATGAAGTATTTAGTTGGAATTCAACATTCAAAATTTTAATAGTCTGATATGATAACAAGACTTAGAATCATCCAAAAGTGAATATAGAACAAACGTTGAGTTGGATATAGAAAATCTGTGCCACATACTTCAAATGAGGTACATGGGTCCAAAGGAAAACATAAACTATAGGTAGAGGGTTCTATTTTAAGTGATAGGGCTTGTTGAAGATAGACATTTTCACATTACTCCTGGAAACAAATGACTAAAGGAACATGTGAAAGCAGCAGAGTGAACTTCTTGAAACTACTGGACAGATTTTTACTGGAGAGAATACAAAACAGGTGGAGATGTTGACAGAATTTGCCAACACTTTTAAAGGCCTACTTAGGGAAACCAAGTGTGAAAGAGTCCATATGTTCCTAAGATAAGACTACACAATGGAGCTGTGGCTAGAATCCTCTGTCTCACTCAAGATAACAGGCACTTGAAGATGACCAGGCCAACAAGAGCAGATGAAAAGTGCAAGCCTCATGTAATTTCCAAGTGCACATCACCCATTTCACGTTGGGAAGGACTGCTGCTAGCCAGTATGGTCAGTAATGACCGCAATGAGTAAAAGTTTCATAAATTATTTGTAGCCTGTGAATTGCCTTCAGCATATGGACAATTGAGGAAAAATTAATTTGACAAAGCTTTAGTCATGTAGTAAATTGCTTTGGGGGACATTCTAAGTATCACAGTAAAATATACCATGTAGATGTTTACATTGGTCACTTCAAGAGCTCTGAAAAGATGGAAAGAATACTGGACTGGATGTCAAAAGAACTAAGATTTAACTCTGGCTCTGCCATTTAGCTATGTAAGCGTGTAAACTTGTACAAATTTACTTACCCTTTTTGGCCTGTGTTCTAAATTATTCAGCTTTGCTCTAGCAATGAAAATTGGATAAAATCTCAGTGGCTTACAAGAGCAAAGAATAAAAAAGTCGGTTTTTCACTTTGACATGTGAGAAGATGGATCAATCATGTCTGCTCCAAGTGCCCTCTTTATTTTCTGCTGAAGGAGCTTCCCTCTCCAGGACATGTGAGATTGTGACAGAGGAAAAAGAATAGAAAGCAAGTAAACCACATGATGACTGTTAAAACTTATGCATGGCCATAGCAAACGCAATGTCCCCTCACATGCCAATGGTCAAACAAAGCTCATGGTTAAGACCAATGTCAATAGCATGGAGATATATACAACTCCTGTAAGAGGCACTACATATTATATGGCAATGAGTGGAATGAATTAATCCTTTTATAGGAAAAGGGAGTGAATATTTGGGGACAGTAATACAATTGACTCTAGGTTTTAATTACAATTTAATCACTGCTTCCTGAATTACAATGCAGTACTCTCTAATCTTCAGCTATTGAAGATTAGACTTAGTCTAGGCATGGTGGCTCATGTCTGTAATTCTCACAGTTTGGGAGGCTTAGGCAGAAGAATCACTTGAGCTCAGGAGCTCGAGACCAGCCTGGGCAACAAGTGAGACCTTGTCTCTTTATTTATTTATTTATTTATTATTTGAGACAGAGTCTCACTCTGTCACCCAGGCTGGCGTGCAGTGGCATGATCTCTGCCCACTGCAACCTCTGCCTCCTGGGTTCAAGTGATTCTCTTGCCTCAGCCTCCTGAGTAGCTGGGATTACAGGCACCCCCCAGCATGCCTGGCTAATTTTTGCATTTTTAGTGGAGATGGAGTTTTGCCACGTTGGCCAGGCAGGTATCGAATTCCTGATCTCAAGCAATCTGCTCACCTCAGCCTCCCAAAGTGCTGGGATTACAGGTATAAGCCACCACACCCGGCCTCTATTTTGTTTTTTAAAAAAAATAAAATAAAGATCAGACTTGGGTTTTCTTCATTATTCTTTCTGTTCAGAAGTTCTATGATTCTGGAGAATACAGCCAATTTTGATTTGTTGCCAGAATGTGGTTAGAAGAAATGAATGCTGCCCCTGGACTGTGATTACCTAAAGACAAATTTGCTTTTTATCTCTATTTCTATCAGTACCTAGGGTATGATGAATTACAACTATTGCTGTCAATAGATAATGTAATTAACTATAACCAGCAATAGCTGTCATTGAGTGATGGAGTTTGGCTTAGAACCCAAGTTTGTTGGATTCTCCAGCACAAATGGTCATACAGGTATAAATCTCAATTTTCCAAATTCATTTGGCAGTACCATACTTTAAAATTAAAACATGTTAATGAGTCAGCAATTAGAGCTCACAAGAAATAAGATAGGCATAGATGAATAGAAATCATAAAGAGGTCTCATGAAAAAATTACTTGTAATGAGAAACAACCAAAATTTGATTCATAAGCAAATATGCAATTTATGTTGGATAATGTTACATATAAATGCTGAAATGCTGAAATTAGGCACTGAACACAGACCAGTAATCATAATAGAACACAAAGTACAGCACCAGTTGTTGGACAGGTAAGGCTTGTAGAGCAATGGTAAGTCTTACGTCACACAGTCTCTGTCACATCATCCCTCAGTGACTATTTGACATTCTCACCGTATCCTTTCAAAAGAAAAATTATTACAAAAATAAAAACAGCTATCTCTATGTGTTTGATATTCCTCTCATACATGTTATAGAGTAATTTTAGAGAAAATATTCCTAATTCAGAGAGAATTTCATTTTGTTTAGTTCTATGGAACACCTCTTAATATCTCATGGAAAACTAGTGAGGTTTTACTTTAAGTAGAATTTTGTTTTAAATAAAACTCTGGCTGGGTGTGGTGGCTCACACCTGTAATCCAGCACTTTAGGAGGCTGAGGTGGGAGGATCACAAGGTCAGGAGTTCGAGTCCAGCCTGGCCAACATAGTGAAACCCAGTCTCTAAATAAATAAATAAAACTCTAAAAGTCACTAATCTAAAGTTGTAATCAATCAGCACCTGATTGACTAGAATCAATAACTGATTAATTAAAACCTTAAACTATGAGTTTTGAAACTTATGTGCCCAATTTTGTGTACAGGCTTGGAAGAGTGATGAAGACCACCTGGGACCCAGTGCATTTTGGCACATTCTGCTGAACATGTTTATTCACATCAATACGTGTCCCACTTTAGACTCTGAACTTGTAGAGGGGACCATGATTCTTCATATGTAGTTATTGCTTAATAGAGGTTGATATGAGCTGAACAGAATTCTATCTACCTTGAAAGTACAATTTGGTTGCTTAAAAAAGATTTATGTACATACAACCTTCAGAGAGATGCTTTTAATAAAGTACTCACATGGTTAGGATAATAGATATTTTTTGTGTTTATGAAGAAATTGTCCCTTAAGAAACTTCATCCTGAATAGGGACTATAAAGACTGATAGTCACAGAGGAAAAACGAAGTCAATTTTAGGTAGGCAAAATAGTAGTATTAGAATTTGATGAAATTTAGTCCAAATCACTGAATTCTACATTTTTTAAAAAATGGAGACAAGGTCTTGCTCTGTTGCCCAGGCTGAAGTGCAGGGGCATGATCATAACTCACTGCAACCTTGAGCTCCTGGGCTCAAGCAATCCTCCCACATCAGCCTCTTGAGTATCTAGAACTATAAGTAGCCACATAATGCCTGGCTAATTTTTTTTTTTTTTTTTTTTTGAGACGGAATTTCGCTCTTGTTACCCAGGCTGGAGTGCAATGCCGCGATCTTGGCTCACTGCAACCTCCGCCTCCTGGGTTCAGGCAATTCTCCTGCCTCAGCCTCCTGAGTAGCTGGGATTACAGGCACGCGCCACCATGCCCAGCTAATTTTTTGTAGTTTTAGTAGAGACGGGGTTTCACCATGTTGACCAGGATGGTCTTGATCTCTTGACCTCGTGATCCATCCGCCTTGGCCTCCCAAAGTGCTGGGATTAACAGGTGTGAGCGACCGCGCCCGGCCACCTGGCTAATTTTTAAATGTTTTGTAGAGACGAGGTCTCGCTATGTTGCCAGGCTGGTTTCAAGCTCCTGGCCTCAAGCCATTCTCCTGCTCTGGCCTCCCAAATTAATGGGATTACTTGGTTCATGCCTATGAGCCAATGCACTCAGTCAGTTGTACATCTTTAATTTTACAGAAAGATGCTTTTGTACTCAAAAGACAATCATTTATCTTTAACCAACAACTGGACTTTTCTGTCTGGTGTCTGTTTTTCAAGCTTACTAAGGTTACAAGATGACCACCAGTGATTTTCATCTCCTGATATCCCTTTTGTATCCCTTCATGAAGGCATGATAATGTGTGATTTCTGAGGCTAAGTCATAAAAGATATTGTGGCTCCCCCTTGCTCCCTTGGATGATTTCCTCTGGGAGATAAGGGGCCATATTGTAAGGACACTTGAGCAGCCCTGTGAAGAGGTCTATGTGGTGAATAACTGAGCCTTCCTGCCAACAACCAGGGAGGAATAAGCCATTTGGGAAGTGAGTTTTGAGCCCATAAAACCTTCAGATGACTTCACCCCAGTTGACATCCTGAATGACAGGCTCTAAGCCAAAAACACCCCGATTTCTGACCCTCAAAAACTGTGTAAGTTAATAAATATTTACTGTTGTTTAAGATGCTATGTTTGGGGATGGGTGTGGTGGCTCATGCCTGTAATCCCAGCACCTTGGGAGGTCGAGGTGGGTGGATCACCTGAGGCTGGGAGTTCAAAGCCAGTGTGATCAACATGGAGAAAACCTGCCTCTACCAAAAATACAAAATTAGCTGCTTGTTGTGGTGCCTGCCTGTAATCCCAGCTACTCACGAGGCTGAGGCAGGATAATCGCTTGAACCCAGAAGGTGGAGGTTGCAGTGAGCCAAGATCGCACCATTGCACTACAGTCGTCTGGGCAATAAGAGCAAAACTGTCTCAAAAACAAACAAACAAAAAACCATGCTAAGTTTGGAGCAATTAATTAGTCAGCAATAGATAACTGATACAGACTATTGATACAGTGTATCCAGATCCCTGAGGATCTTGTGTTTACATATTCTATAAAATTAAACATATATTTTGGTCTTAATTAATCTCATGCCACCTCTTACAAACCAAATCCATTGCCTCTTTGGGTTTTCTCTCTAGTTTTGTTCATGACTGTACACCTGGAATATCTTTTCTTCATTCTTTATCTGGCAAACTCTTTATCAGACTTTAAGACCCAACTTAAAGAAGCCTTCTCAGTCATTTAGGATTGGCTACATGTGACCAAGGAACTCCAATTAGCAATGACTTAAACAAGAAAGATTTATTACAGTTGCTTTTTATGTAAAAGAATATTGGTGGCAAGCAATTCACTCTGTTAGAATAAATATATTACAAAATGTCTTGTAGACACAGTTTCTTCTAGCACATAGCTCTGAATGGAGGTCCTTTTTTCATGTTCAAAGATGTCAGCCAGAGCACCAACCTTCATAACTGATTTTCTGTGACAGAATAGAGGTTAGATGAAAAAAGAAGATAAGTATGTTTATCAGATGTTTAAAAATAAATTTTGTTGAAGCTGACACTCAATTTTTTTTTTTACATCTCACTAACTAGTCACAATGTCATACCTCATTTACAAGAGAAGCTGGGAAATGAATGCTACTCAGGGAGGCCCCACGCTTGGCTAAAATTGGGAATTTTTCTACTAAAAGAGAGGTAGGCAGGTTCAACCTGTGATACAAAAATTATGTACAATCACCAAGTCCTGTAACAAGCTAGTGGGTGACATATACATCTTTCAATGCTTCTCATATGCTTGTGGTAGCTGTAACAAGATTCCACTAAGAAACAATTTGACCAGTTTCCTTGATCTTATTTTCTTAGATTCCTCTAATATACAAATAACAAACATTTCTCATTACTGGTCATTGGAGATAATCATGAATTTAAGTGGGTCTCAGTAAATATCAGGTCTAGTACTTCCACCTGAAAAAGAACAAGTTTTTTAGGGTGTGAATGAAATGAACCATCAGTTAACATTGCCCACTCTGTTGGAGGTAAAATTTTAAGTTGACTTTTGAGCCCACAGTTAATTGCCCTATGGTATATATGTAGAATAAAAGGCTCACCGCATTTACCCTTGCTCCTTCATTAGCATGGCTTAGCTTAAAATAAAGGGTATATATACATATATGTGTGTGTATGCATGTGTGTATGTACTTATGTTCACAAGAATTTGTACACACACACACACACACACAGGCCAAAAAAAAGCGATAAAGCAGGAACCACAAGGCAATAGAACTCAGGCAATAGAAAGTGGAGTAGAGAGAAACTGTGGATCACTGAGATTAAGCTGAGTCACCCTGATATGTAAACCACTAACAGAGCCAATTAAAAAGTCAGCTGCTTATATACACACACAAATATATATCTTCATCAAATTTATGTGTGTGTGTGTGTGTGTGTATATATATATATATACATATATAAAATTTCATCAGATGGGGTATGTGTGTGTGTGTATATATATATACATATATATGTGTATATATATATACATATACATATGTATACATATACATATATATGTATCGTTCTATAAAAGCATACATACATACATGCACATACACATATGTATGTATTAAAATGTTGCACAAGAGAAGTTTCTCAGATTAGAAAAATAAAGACATGCAGGCATTCAGAAGACTTTGGGTGTTAGAAATGTATTATAAAGGCAAATGTAGAAGTAAGAAAGAACAGGAAATCTTTTTTTGCAGAGCATGTAAAGAACTGAAAAGTCTCTGGGGAACACACATGGAGTAGGTAAATTGTGGATCTTGGACCCAGCCTGCCTGAGATTAAATCCTGGAATCTTCATTTACTCTATGTGTGATCCTTGGCAAGTCACTGAACTTCTTTGCTCCCATGTTTTCTGACTTTTAAAATGAGAATGATTGGAGAAGCTACATGGTAGGATTGATAGCAAGATTAGTTGAAATAATATATGTAGGCCAGGCACGTTGGCTCACGCCTGTAATCTTAGCACTTTGGGAGGCCGAGGTGGGTGGATCACCTGAGGTCAGGAGTTCGAGATCAGCCTGGCTAACATGGTGAAACCCCGTCTCTCCTAAAAACACAAAAATCAGCGAGTTGTCATGGCAGGCACCTGTAATCCCAGGTACTTGGGAGGCTGAGGCAGGAGAATCACTTGAATCCAGGAGGTGGAGGTTGCAGTGAGCCAAGATCATGCCATTGCACTCCAGCCTGGGTGACAGAGTGAGACTCCGTCTCAAAACAAACAAACAAACAAACAAACAACCCACCCAGAAATGATATACGTAGAGAAGAGAATAATGCCTAAACATAGTAAATACTATTAATGTGTTAACTAACATTACTGAAGATTTCAGTGTATCTCTTCTGATTCAATTATTTGTTCCTTTCTTGAAAGCAGCTGACTTTTTAATTGGCTCTGTTGGTGGTTTACACAGAAGCGTGACTCGGCTTAATCTCAATGATCCACAGTTTCTCTCTACTCCACTTTGTTGTCTCAGTTCTATTGCCTCGTGGTTCCTGCTTTATCACTTTTTTTTTAATGGCTTTCTCTCGGCTTCCTTATCACTCTACCAGTGACTACCTCTTGCCTTCCATAAGCTCTGACAGAAAATCTGATGAATTTAGGCCAGGCGAGGTGGCTCACACCTGTAACCAGCACTTTGGGAGGCTGAAGCAGGCGGATCACGAGGTTAGGAGTTGGAGACCAGCCTGACCAACATGGTGAAACCCCGTCTCTACTAAAAATACAAAAAATTAGCCAGGTGCGGTGGTGCCTGTAATCCCAGCTACTTGGGAGGCTGAGGCAGAAGAATCGCTTGAACTGGGGAGGCGGAGGTTGTGGTGAGCCAAGATGCAAATTGCACTCCAGCCTGGGTAACAGAGTGAGACTCTGTCTCAAAAAAAAAAAAAAAAGAAAAAAGAAAAAAAAGAAAGAAAATCTGATGAATTTGACAAGTCCTAATAAAATAGAGAGTGTCTGTGTTGAATAATGTCAGCCCACAAGCATTATTCACAGACACACAGACTGATGAGGACCAGTCATTGGCTGGTTCTCAATCAGCCTATGCTAGCAGGGCTACATGGCACAGGGTCTGGGTAAACGCGCACACACACACACACACACACACACACACACAAACACACACACAAAGAGGTATGGGCTTGGTGAAAACTATGGCTTCATAAAAGAGAGAAGTGGCTGGATGTGGTGGCTCAGACCTGTTATCCTAACAGTTTGGGAGGCCAAGGTGGGAGGATGGCTTGAGATCAGAAGTTTAAGACCAGCCTGGTTACCATAGTGAGGCCTCATTTCTACAAAATAAATAAATAAATATATAAAAAATAAGAAGTTAGCTGGGCACTATAGCTTGAGTTTATAGTCCCAAGTACTTGGGAGGCCAAGGCAAAAGGATGGCTTGAGCCCGGGAATTAGAGATTTCAGTGAGCTATGATGTACCACTGAACTCCAGCCTGGGTGACAAAGTAAGATCCTGTATCTAAAAATAAATAAATAAATAAATAATGAATTAAAAATTAAAAATAAAATACAAAGAAGAAAGTATAATTTTTAGGTACTTTGCACAAGACGTCCAATACACTGTCAGGACATAGGAAGATATTTACTATATTAAGTGAGAAAAGCAGAATACAAATTTATACAACATAATTAAAACAGTGGAAGAAAAGAAGAAAATATGCAACTTAAGTTCGAGATCAATTAGCCAGGGGTGGTGATGCATGCCTGTAATCCCAGCTACTTGGGAGGCTGACGCAAGAGAATCACTTGAACTGGGGAGGCGAAGGTTGTAGTGAGCCGGATCACACCATTTATCTGTCTACAAGCCAGGCACAAGAAAAGCAGAGAGTTCTAGTAATTACTTAGATAATTTAAGGTTGGGGATTTTATAACAGAAAGAAAAAAAGTTTTAGACAGGATTTTTTATGTTGTTTAGTGTTCCTTCTCTTTGCATAGCTGACACAATTACATAGTCTTCCCCACATTTATGTTCATGAATGTGGAGACCATGTAAAGTCCTTGGTTTATCCTGCTTGTTCTGGACATGCTGACTCTTCAAAATAGAGTTTTAAAGAAAAATTTACATACTTGGAGAAATCTATGACATATGGCTCGTAGTTTATTTCCCAGCTGTTTTCTCTTAACCTTGACTCTGAAAATTTTTCCCCATAAATAATTTATATATCAAGGCAGGATGCAGGTCAGTGGGGAGCTATATTTTGGATGTGAGGATGTTAAGGCACAGAGCATGAAAAGACAACAGGATAATCTTTGCAAATTATATATGAGTAACTTCATAATTTTCAATTCTTACTCACTGCTCCATACTTTTTCTTCTCTCTTTCCTGTTTTGCCTTTCCTCAGACTTTCACAGATGCTGTTTTGCCCCCAACGAAATGACTTCTGTTTCTGAAGCAATTCTAAACCTCTATGGGCAAGAGCGGCACTCCTTTTAAAGTTATAGGATCACAGGAGCAATTAATTAAAAACAGCAGACTCTTACCTGATGTCTCCAGGATGACTTTTAATTATGCTAAATGCCCTACTTTTTCTAATGAGGATGTTCTGCAAACCCTGCACATGGTTTCCCATCCTGCCTGTGCAGACAAACCCTGTGTCCAGCAGGACTGCTGTTGCTTGCCAGACCAAATCCTTTCTCTGCGACAAAGCCTGCCATTGTGTCCCCCATGCAGCCCCACTGATTTTTCCCAAAGGGCCTTTTAGAACATGTGCACACTTATTTCCATTCCCTGATGTGCTGAACGCAATAATAGCCAGAGAACCATGGTAACTTGCGTTCACCCCAGACTGGGACTCAGCACTGTCTGGTGTTCCCTGAAAGCCATATCTGACAGCTGGACTCGTGTATGTGTGTGTGTCTAGTGGGGGAGGGGAATCTCTGGTGCTTTTGTTGGAGGGTGAGGGAGGAATAAAGAGCTGAAGAAGTGACATGGTGTCAGTGTCCTCATTGACTCAGCTGTTCAGGAGCCTAATCCTGGCTCACAACTGGATGTCCAAGGGATCGAAGGAGAATTTTCCTCCTGGCTACCTTCCAAGTGTTTCCAAATGCACTTGAGAAAGTTCCATGTGATTTTTTTTTTCATGTAGCACCTGCTCTAACAATCCAAAAGCTACTTTTTTTCTCCTCTATTATACTTGTACATCTGTTATTTTGCTGACATGGAAGCTAGCATAACAATCAGATTCATTACTTGCCCAATAAGTCGATTCCAACTAAGCTTAAAAGTCCTCTGTGTATCCTTTGAGCATTTATTCAATGAGAGAACAAATTAAGAAATCCTGTCTTTAAAGGATTTTGGGGTTAGATCAGTGACATATCATTCATACAAGTTTGTTTCATTTCATGGTGGCGTTGAGATGAAAATAGAATGTCTGAATGATAAATAAAACAGTGAGAGGTACCTGGAAATCTTTTTTTTTTTTCACTTTTTCTTAAGAAAAAAAAACATATATTTTTGGAAAGAACTTTAAAAACTCCTAAACTTCCTTTCTGCAGAACAATTTTAACAGGTGAAGACCTTAATGGAATGATAGTTCCTTTTTTAAAAAACTTCTTCCTAATAATAAAAACAAAGAAATAGCTTCTCTAGACCTTTTTTTTTTCCCTTGGAATTATAACACACACACACCCTCACACTCTCAAAAAAGTTAAAAAAATTAATTAAAAAGAAAATCTACTGGTATGTCCTTGAGGGGCATGGGGGTGAGTAATGAAAAAAGGCAATTTGAAAACAATCTCCCTTGTTGAAGCCCATGTCTTGGCTCAGCCCTAGACAACTCTCTTTGTGTGAGGCTGGGTGGTGCCTCACACTAAATGGAAACATAAAATAAAATTTCACTAAACAGAGTATCTTTGGAGAGAAAGAGAGCAAATAAGCTAGTTAAAAATGGTGCTATGGCTGGACACCCCAATCCCGCTGAAGACATGATGGTGTTGGAGATGGAGATAGTTATTATTCTCAGTAGGAACATTTAAATGAGCAGGATAAACTATGTATGCTCACACACAGCCAGTTTATATAGTATGGGCTTTATCTAAATTAGAAATGAATTCTGCTTTAAAAGTTTGTTTCAGAGTTAGCTAAAAAGAAAACTGGTAAAGCATTTTTTTCCTTAGAAATATTGCTAATCTTTTTTTTTAGAGATAGGGTCTGTTTCTTTTGCTCAGGCTGGAGTGTGACTACACTTAATGGCGTGATCACAGCTCACTGTAGCCTCAATTTCCCAGGCTCAAGCAATCCTCCCACCTCAGCCTCCTAAGTAGCTGGGACTACAGGCACAGGCCACCATGCCTGGTATTGTTAATCTTGAATTCCATCCAACAAGCATAATTGAGTGCCTATTATATAAAGAGTTGTGCTAGAGGCTGCAGGGAATAAAAGCTGAATAAAACATAACCTTCCTTAGGTGTTATAGGCTAATTGCAAAAAATGGATGTAGGGCTGGGTTGGAGGTAGGGAGGGTGCAGGGGCCCACACCTGTAATTCCAGCACTTTGCAAGGCCAAAGTGGGCAAATCACATGGTCAGGAGTTCGAGACCAGCCTGGCCAACATGGTGAAAACCCATCTCTATTAAAAATACAAAAATCAGCTGGGTGTGGTGGCATGCACCCATATTCCCAGCTACTCGGGAGGCTGAGGCAAAGAATCACTTGAACCTGGGAGGTGGAGTTTGCAGTGAGTCAAGATCATGCCACTGCACTCCAGCCTGGGCAACAGAGCAAGACTCTGTCCAAAAAAAAAAGGCAGTAGTAAAGAATAGAAGACTAGGTCCACTTTTTAAACCTCTAGGACAGGGAAAAATAAAATAAGTCACATACTAACTGTATTTTTAAAAAGGATTTGAAGGCTGGGCCCAGTGGCTCACACCTATAATCCCAGCACTTTGGGAGGCTGAGGCAGTTGGATCACTTAAACCCAGCAGTTTAAGACCAGCCTGGACAACATAGCAAAACCCCACCTTTAAAAAAATTAAAATAGAAAATAAAATAAAAATAGAGAAAATATAAAAGAGTTGGAGCTTCAGCATACAGTAGACATACTGTTGGATTACTGGTTAGGTATAATTTCTTTTTCTGTTTTGTATTTTTAAAATGTATTTTATTTATTTATTATTTTTATTATTTTGAGACAGAGTCTCACTCTGTCACCGAAGTTGAAGTGCAATGGTGTGATCTAGGCTCACTGCCACCTTTGCCTCCCAGGTTCAAGAGATTGTCCTCCCTCAGCCTTCTAAGTAGCTAGGATTACAGGTGCCTGCCACCATGCCCAGCTAATTTTTATATTTTTAGTGGAGATGGATTTCACCATATTGGCCAGGCTGGTCTCAAATTCCTGACCTCAAATGATTGGCCTGCTTTGGCCTCCGAAAATCCTGGGATTACAGGCATAAGACACCATGCCCTGCCTATTATTATATTTTTTTAGAGATGGGGTTTTGTTATGTTGCCCAGACTGGTCTTGAACTCCTGGGCTTAAGCAATCTTCCTGCCTCAGCTTCCCTAGTAATTGGGATTACAGGCATGGGCATGTAATTCATGGAGCATGTGGTGCTCTATTTTTTTTTTCTTGAAGAATGGATTGAATTCCAGCCCATAAGAATGAGTTTTCCAGGTCTAGTTAACAGGATGAGTTAAGGCTGCAAAATTCAAGTTGTATTATTTTTTCCAACTAACTCACAAATATTTACCATATAACTGTAACAGTACAATTATGTATATGTGTGTATACTTATATATACATAAATATATATAAAGTTAGTTCATAATATATATGAATTATAACCTAAACCACTATCATGAATATTGTTTCCATGTCAACAAGAGGGAGAATAATTTGTTTTCCAGGGTTTCAAGAAAAAGCTTTGGTGTGTTTTTCCATTGTAGGTATGAATGTTAAAAAATATGAAATTTTTTGGGAGCAGTGGCTCACACCGGTAATCCCAGCACTTTTGGAGGCCAAGGCAGGTCAATTGCTTGAGCTCAGGAGTTCAATACCAGCCTGAGCAACGCGGTGAAACTCATCTCTACCAAAAATACAAAAAATTAGCTGGGTATCATGGTGTGTGCCTGTAGTTCCAGCTACTTGGGAGGCTGAGGTGGGAGGATCTCTTGAGCCCAGGTGGCAGAGGTTGCAGTGAGCTGAGATCATGCCACTGCACTCCAATCTGGGCAACACAATGAGACCCCATCTCAAAAAAAAAAAAAAATGTGAAATTTGAGAGTTATTTTAAAGTGTTGAAATATTTATTTTATGCACTCTTTCCAAAAATATCTTTTTTTTTTTTTGAGATGGAGTCTTGCTCTGTCACTCAGCCTGGCGTGCAGTGGCATCATCTCAGCTCACTGCAGCCTCTCAGGTACGAATGATCCTTGTGCCACAGCTTCCCAAGTAGCTAGGATTAGTCATGTACCACCATGCCCGGATAATTTTTGTATTTGTAGTAGAGACGGGGTTTCACCATGTTGGCCAGGCTGATCTCAAACTCCTGACCTCAGGTGATCAGCTTGCCAAGGCTTCCCAAAGTGCTGGGATTACAGGTGTGAGCCACTGTGCCTGGCCAACAAATATCTATTGAGCACCTCTGATATAAGCCATGTCTAGGCACTGGAAAAATGACAAGGAAGAAAGCAAAATCTTCACAGTCATGGAGTTAATGTTCTAATAATAAGAAATGACAAAAAAATAAACAAGTGAATATATATCTCCTATGCCTGTAAAATCTATGGAGAGAACTTAATTAGGTACAGAGGAGAAGGCATACTTTATAGAGGTAGTCAAAGAAGAAATGACATTTGAGTAGATACTTGAAGTCAGTAAAGGAATAAGCCAAACAAATATTTGGAGAAAGGATATTGCATACAACTGGGACAGCAAGTGCAAAAGCCCTGAGGCAGATGTGTGCCTGGAAGTGTAAGGGGCAATGCGGAGATCAGACAGACTGCAGCAGAGTGAGCCAGAGGAGAGCATTAGGAATCTGAGGTGAGAGAACTTGGGGGATGGAAGTTGGATAGTCCTTCAAGGCCATCCATTGTAAGCTCTTCGGCTTTTAGTCTAAGTGCAATGGAAACCTTGGATGATTCTATACAGAGGACTGACATGATCTGACATATTTGTTTAGATGTGGGAGAGGTGGGCCAAAGTGGCAGTGGCAGAGTGAGAAATGGGCATACTCTGGAATAATCTAAAGAATGAGCTTTACCAATGAATTAAAAGTGGAGAGTGAAAGAAAAAGAAGAGTCAAGTACAACTTGAAAATTTTGGGGTTAAGCACCAGAAAGGAAGGAGGAAAGAAAGTGAACAATGGGGAAGCCATAAACCAAAGCTAAACCACAGCTTACAATGTTGACCCCAAAGTTTCCTAGATACTCCGTGGGAAGTGGCAGTTCTTTCAAGGAATTACTATGGCCCAACTCTACAGCCCATGTTACTTGTGCAACTGCTGCGCTGCCATCCTCGTGAGTGAAATGCACAGTTCCTAAAGAACAAAGACTGAAATGGCCTTCATACAAAGGCTTGCTCATAATGAAGGAGACCAGATGCATGTTGGGTTTTCAGTTATTTCATACACTGTGGGTTAACAGCCCATAAAATTTTATTTATAGAAACTTTACTTTCCAGTGGGGAAAGAGAAAGATAATAAATAAGCAAGTAGATAGATGATGTGTCAGGTGTTACATGGCCACTGGAAATCTTTGCTCAGCTAGCCCCATCTACTCTAAAATAAGAAAATATTCCCTTTCTATAACTGAACTAACATCTACACTAGATATCTAGATATAGATATATGTAATGCAAGCCACAAGTATAAGCTACCAATGCATTAAGAATGAATAAAAAAACAGGTAAAATTAATTTTAATCATATATTTTATTTTACCCAATACACCCAAAATATTTCCATTTCAACATGTAATTAATATAAAAATTATCAATAAGATATTTTACATGTTCTTTTTTATATTAAATCTTCAAAGTCCATTTGTATTTAATACTTAGAGTGTGTATTTTATACTTATTCAGACAAATGGTCAGTGGCCAACTATGGCTAATGGCTACCATACTGAATAGAATAGAGTTAGCTAATTCACAGATTTGGGGCCAATTTTTCCACATTTAGAAACTATCAAGAATGATCCAAATCTTCTTGGATCTAAGTAGGTTTTCCTCGGGTCATAGATATATAAAACTATATAATCTGCCAAGTTTAAATATGTTTAGATAGAACTACACACACCATTCTATTGGCCTGTCAAAGGCATCGCTCAGGCCGGGCACGGTGGCTCAAGCCTGTAATCCCAGCACTTTGGGAGGCCGAGGCAGGTGGATCACGAGGTCAAGAGATCAAGACCATCCTGGTCAACATGGTGAAACCCCGTCTCTACTAAAAATACAAAAAATTAGCTGGGCATGGTGGCGCGTGCCTGTAGTCCCAGCTGCTCAGGAGGCTGAGGCAGGAGAATTGCCTGAACCCAGGAGGCGGAGGTTGCGGTGAGCCGAGATCGCGCCATTGCACTCCAGCCTGGGTAACAAGAGCGAAACTCCGTCTCAAAAAAAAAAAAAAAAAAAAAAAAAAATGCATCGCTCATTTGACAATCACTAGAAAACAATCAAATGAAAAAAAAAAAAAAAACACTTTCCCTTCTCCGACTTTTAGGAATACATCTTACAAATGAAAGAAGATGGAAGAAGTCTCATTTTGGGGTTTGTGTATTTGTGTTTTTATGTGTGTACATGAGTGTGTGTCGTGTGTCTATGTGTCTGTGTTCTCTGAAAGATGGGTGGGCCTATAGTTTAACAGAAGTCATAGTGCCATGGAAGTAGCTGCAAAATTCCTGGCCCAAGGACATCACAGAATGCAGCTTCCTGCCCGTCATCCCAGTGTGGAGGGACCAGGATCATTATCTATTTTCTTTTTTTTTTTTTCTTTTTTGATCTTAATTGCTTTCAAGTCAGTATCTATTTTAAATAAAAGCTATATGGGAGTAGACTCTTTTTGTCCCCATATAAGAACCTCTCAGAAAACATAAGGGATTTAGATTTCAGATAAGGGACACTCTGAAGCTCAGAAGTTAAAGTAACTAGCACAGGCTACATAATTTGAAAGTGGTAGAGTCAGTTTTCAAACAAAGGAAAGAGAATGAGTCTTGAATTCTCTAACTATAATCATTAGCTATAAAAATTATTTCTGGCCAAGAATAAATTTGTTTTGGGTACAGGGAATATTTAGTACAATGGAATTGTGAGCCTTAAAAACACACAAACTTGTAATCATTAGTTTGAGAGGGAAATGTGAAAACACAGAATCTAGGGGAGTGGGTGGAGTAAATGGGGAAGAAAAACGCTCGCGGTGGTACACATGTATAATCCCAGCGCTCTGGGAGGCCAAGGAGGGTGGATCACTTGAGGTTGAGAGTTTGATACCAGCCTAGCCAATATGGTGAAAGCCCGTACCAAAAATATGAAAATTAGTCAGGCGTGGTGGCGGGCATCTGTAGTCCCAGCTGCACAGGAGGCTGAGGCAGGAGAATCACTTGAACCCAGGAGGCAGAGGTTGCAGTGAGCCGAGATTGTACCACTGCACTCCAGCCTGGGTTACAGAGCGAGACATCCTCTCAAAAACAACAACAAACGGAAAGAAAGAAAAACTCAAATGTGGAAGGCTACTGTAGACTCAGAGAGGGAAATGAAAGGACACAAAAGGCGAACTTACTTTCCTTTGCTATTTGGCCTAAGATCAACCCAATTGCCGTGTACCCTCTCCAGGAGCAGGGGGCCTACAGCTTCCCAGCCTCTCTCAGCAGCGAAGGCCAAGTGGGTGGGTAAGAGGAAATGAAGCTTATTTCTCACACATTTCACCATCTAGCAAGTCTGGAGTTACAAACATTCTTATTTTAGGACAACATACTGTAATGAAGTGTATTAGTCTTGCTTACTGGATAATCAAACTGCCTGGGAAAAGGAAAGCAGACATTTGGGGTCTACTTTTTACCAGGTACTTCACACGTGCCATTTTAACTGTCACTTATTTATACTTGTTTTGGAATGTTTTTAATTGCATATGCTCATTATAAAAAGCAATTATATATGACTCCAATTTTTAGATGAAACCACTGAGATTCAAGGAGAGTGAGCAATCTGGTATGTGGTAGAAATTGGATTGGAAACTGAGCTTGGCATCTTTATCAGAAGAGTCTCCTGACTGACTTAGATAAGCTACAGATATTTTAACATGGGGTGAAAGGAAGGTGTGGAGTGAGAGATCCTTTTGTAGAATGGGAACAACATGGGGCAGAGCAGAGCACAGTGGAGGAATGGGGATGGACTGGGTTGTCCTTAGTCCATGTGCTGATGGTCAGATGCTTCCATCTTCCTGCCTCTTGGCTTGTGTGTCTGTCCTAGTAATGATCCTTGATTGGTTTGTGGAGTCAAGGAGACAATAAAAAGGGCATTTTAAAACTATAAGGCCAGGCGCAGTGGCTCACACCTGTAATGCCAGCATTTTGGGAGGCTGAAGTGGGTGGATCATGAGGTCAGGAGCTCGAGACCAGCCTGGCCAACATGATGAACCCCATCTATACTAAAAATACAAAAATTAGCCAGATGTGGTGGTGCACGCCTATAATCTCAGCCGCTTGGGAGGCTGAGGCAGGAGAATTGCTTGAACCTGGGAGGTGGGAGGTTACAGCGAGCTGAGATCATACCACTGCACTTCAGCCTGGATGACAGAGCAAGATTCTGTCTTGAAAACAAAAAACAAACAAACAAACAAAAACCGTAAAGTAGTATATGCTCATACTGCTAGTAATAATGTCACTAATAATGTATAGTGTTCGATGTGTTTAAGAGTGCAGAGCAAAAGTGGGGCTTTGGACACCTATTGGGCAGTATGCAATTGGTATCTGAAGGGGAGGAAAAAACCCTCAAAATAGAGAGCACGGGACAGGTGGGGGGCTCACATCTGTAATCCCAGCACTTTGGGAGGCCAAGGTGAGAAAATTGCTTGAAGCCAAGTGTTTGAGACCAGCCTGGGCAGCATAGCAAGACCTCCAGAGTCTCTACCAAAAAAAATTATTATTTTTTTAATTAGCTCGGCCAGGCACGGTGGCATGTGCCTGTAGTCACAGCTACCTGGGAGGCTGAGGTGGCAGGATTGCTTGAGCCCAGGAGTCCTGGGCTGTAGTGCACTAGCCGATTGGGTGTCTGCACTAAGCTCGGCATCAATATGGTGATGGGTGAACTGCCCCCAGGTTGGAAACGGAGCAGGTCAAAACTCCCATGCTGATCAGTAGTGGGATTGCACCTGTGAATAGCCACTGCACTCCAGCCTGGGCAACATAGTGAGACCACATCTTTTAAAAAATAAAATAAAAATAAATAAATAAATAAATAAACTGGGCATGGTGGTGCATACCCGTAGTTCCAACTGTTTGGGAGGCTGGGGCAGGAAATTCATTTGAGTTCAGGAGTTCAAGTCTGCAGTGAGCTATGATAGCACCACTGCACTCCAGCCTGGGTAACAGAGCAAAACCCCTCTCTCTAAAAGAAAGAAAGAAACAAACAAACACAAACAAGTAAATCAAGCAGTGCAGTGAAGGGAGTTGGAAGTTGCCAAAGATATGGATTCCCATACTTACCTGTGCTTCTCTAGTCCTGGTCATTTATCTTTCAATTTGTTCACCAGATTTTGATGAAATGCTTCTGATGTCAGATGCTAAGCAGGCACCGGCAAGGTGGCACCAAGATGAGCAACAGTGATTTCTTTTTTTTTCTTTTTCATTTTTTGAGTTGGAGTCTTGCTTTGTTGCCCAGACTGGAGTGCAGTGGCACGATCTCGGCTTGCCGCAACCTCTGCCTCCCAGGTTCAAGCAATTCTCCTGGCTTAGCCTCCCAAGTAGCTGGAATTACAGGCATGTGCCACCATGCCCAGCTAATTTTTTTTTTTTTTTTGTATTTTTAGTAGAGATGGGGTTTCACCATACTGGCCAGCCTGGTCTTGAACTCCTGACCTTGTCATCCACCCGCCTCGGCCTCCCAAAATGCTGGGATTACAGGCGTGAGCCACCTCACCTGGCGAGCAATAGTGATTTCTATCTCGGGATTACAGAGACAGCTTGCTGGCCAGAAACAGTTTTTGTGATTCCCAGCAAGATCTGGGAAGCAGGGTCTGGGCACGGTGGAACAGGTATGTAAAAATCTAAATCACTGTAAAATCCAAATCAACCACAAAAATAAGTATGTGTAAATAATTCACATCAGAAAAATTCAGTAAGCTTTTAAAAAGACACAGATGATCCCTTTTAAAGCAAAGCACTCTTATCCTCAAACACTGAGATGAAAAAGAAACAAAGCAACAAAACAAACATACAATATGGAGCATGTAAGCAGAGCTTCCAAAAGAGCACAATAGGGGAGGAATTGTTTACCTTTGTTTTACTTAAAAGACTTCAACAGAGTTTCTTTGAATATGCAACTGTTTCAATGTTCTTAGACATATATTCATAGATGAGGAACCACTTGATTGAGAGCACTGTGGAGAAACAACCCCCAATGAGGCACTAGGATTCACTACTAAAAGGAGATCAATCAGTTAAGAAGATAAAGGATTTCTGAGAAGACAATTAAGTCAATGAGGACAACTGCAATTCAATGTGTAACAATACAGCTTTAGTCAAGTTTCAGTAATTCATTCTTCATGGAAAATGAGTTTTCTTGGAGCCCTATAGATGCAAGGGTACATATACGGCAAGCTGGAAGAATTTTCACAAAATGTTCATGTATGTAATTATGGTTTCCTCTAGTTTTAAATATACAACCACCTCCATAGAATTCTTCATATATTAAAAACATTTCATATATTGCAACAGATATTTTTGATTCTTAGAATTTGAATTAGTCCCTCCAATTTAAGTTACTGACTCCTGTTTCCAGCTTTGTGCCATTCCTTCATTCTTGAAGAAATATTTCAGATTTCAAAATCTTGCCACTGGATTGGGAAAGTCCACATGGTTAAGTAGAAGGACACTCAGTAGGACAATGCTGGTCTCGTTCCAGCTCTACCATTATCTAGCTGTTTTGGCAACTAATTTTTCTTTCTACCTTTCCCCTTTCTGTTTTCCTTTCCCTCCCCTCCCCT
>NW_022436946.1:36026454-36164826 GCF_009761245.1 Sapajus apella
CCTTTCCCCTTTCCCCTTCCCTTCCTTTCCCTTCCCTTCCTTTCCTTTCTTCTTTATTTCAGGGTCTCACTCTGTCACCCAGACTGGAGTGCAGTGGCATAATCTTGACTTACTGCAACCTCCACCTCCTGAGCTCAAGTGATCCTCCCACTTCAGCCTCCAGAGTAGCGGTGATTACAGGCAGGTGCCACCATGCCTGGCTGATTTTTCAAAGAAATGGGGTTTCACCATTTTGCCTAGGCTAGTCTTGAACTCCTGAGCTCAAGCAATATGCCCACCTAGGCCTCCCAAGGTGCTGGAATTACAGCATGAGCGTTAGTGCCTTGCTCTTTTCCTCTTAATTAAAATCATAGTATAGGATTTTATAATTTCTAAAAATCTGTTGTGTTCTAAAATTCTATTCCATTTACTGTTTCTTAAAACATCTAGGCTTAGGTATAAATATTAAGCAATTGTGAGTTGCTTAATATTATACCTAAGCATAGAACCCTCTTCTTCCAAACAAGTTTCCTAGGAAATACAAATTGAAATGTACAAATAGTAACAGAAGTGGAGTTTTAGGGCTTCCTTTTCTTCTCTTACATTGCCATTTTGCCTATTTTGATTTTTTAACTTCACTCTGCTTTCTTTGATGTTATGTTATTGTTCTTGCTACCATGTAATACTTATCATGAGTTCCTTCATTATTTTACCAAAAAGAAAAAAATTACCGAGTACTTGTGTGCCTTCCAAAACCTCTCTGAGGGGACTCTAGAAAATTTTACCCCATTGTCCAAATTGCCAATGGTGCTGTTCAAGGCTCCAGTTCTTCATATGTCCTGTTCCCTTTCCTGGGTATTCTCTACAACACTATTCATTCTTTCAAATCAATGGCAAATACCTCTTCTTTTGCAAAGCCTGCAGCCAAGAATGTCAACTTTTGCATTCATCACGTTGCACTGTAATTGTTTGTTTACACATCTGTTTCCTTAACTAGACATAGAGTTCCCTGAGGTCGGAAATCTTGCCTTGTTCAACTTTGCAGTTTCCTGCTGGCTGCAGAGAAGTCCAGCGCCAGAAAAGTGACCCACCCTAAGAAGTATGTACGGAAGCTCAAGAGAAGGAGTTTCCTGCTCCACGTTTGCTCCTTCTTCTCCCTCCCTTGGCTTTATCTTTATCTACTTCTAATTCCTGTTATCTGACAGCATTGTTTGTATCTTTGTAAGTCATCTGAAAAAAATGTTTAAACAACTTGGAGAGTTTAATAAGAAACATATTCATCCATGTATTCCTAGGGCTTAATACAATACTGGTACCTGGATGATACTAAGATATTAAATAAAAGTATGTTTGATAAGTGATATGACAAATATCAATATTTTAATACTACACACAAACCTTTGCAGTTTGTATGTATTAACTCATTGAACATTCCTAACTTAGAAGAAGACACTATTCTCATTTTCATTGTATGTGCAGGTTGAATATTCCTGATCTGAAAATTCGAAATCTGAAATGCCCTAAATTCCAAAACCTTTTGAGAGCTGACATGATGCCACCAATGGAAAATTCCACACACAACTTTTTTTTTTTGAGACAGGGTCTCGCTCGGTCACCCAGGCTGGAGTGCAATGACGTGATCTTGACTCACTGCAACCTCTGCCTCCCAGGTTCAAGCAATTCTGCCTCAGCCTCCCAAGTAGCTGGGGTTACAGGCACCTGCCACAATACCTGGCTAATCTTTTGTATTTTTGGTACAGACGGGATTTCATCATGTTGGCCAGGGTGGTCTTGAACTCCTGACCTCAGGTGATTCGCCCTCCTTGGCCTCCCAAAGTGCTGGGATTACAGGCATGAGCCACCGCACCTTGCCATGACTACTTAATGTAAACTTTGTTTCATGAACAACATTATATGAAAATATTGTATTAAATTACCTTCAGGCTGTGTGAATAAGATGTATATGAAACTTAAATGAATTTTGTGTTTAGACTTGGGTCCTAGTTGGTAACAGTGGCTCACACCTGGGAGGCTAAGGCAGAAGGATCATTTGAACTCAGGAGTTTGAGACCAGCCTGTGCAACATAACAGACGCTTTCTCTATAAAAAACAATTTTTAAGTAATTAGTTGGACATAGTGTAGTGTGCCTCTGGTTCTAGTTACTTGGGAGGATGAGGTGGGAGGTAAGCCTCAGTTTTCTCATACAGATTGAGCATTTCTTACCTGAAATCCTTGGGACCAAAAGTAGTTCTGATTTTTGATATTTTGGATTTTGGAATATTTGCATATATATGTGATATCTTGGGGATGGGACCCAAGCCTTTATGATGATTATTATTATTTTAGAAAGAGTCTTGCTCTGTTGCCCAGGCTGCAGTGAAGTGGTGTGATCCTGGCTTACTGCAACTTTGACCTCCTGGGCTCAAGCAATCCTCCCACCTCATCCTCCCAAGTAACTGGAATCTGGAAGCCATCAGTCTCAGCAAACTGACACAGAAGCAGAAAATCAAACACCACATGTTCTCACTCATAGGTGGGTGTTGAACAATGAGAACACATGGACACAGGGAGGGGAGCACTACACACTGGGGTCTGTTGGAGGGAAATAGGGAAACAGGGGAGGGACAGCAGGGGGTGGGGAGTTGAGGGGGATGGCATGGGGAGAAATGCCGGATATAGGTGAGGGGGAGGAAGGCAGCAAATCACACTGCCACGTGTGTACCTATGCAACAATCTTGCATGTTCTTCACATGTACCCCAAAACCTAAAATGCGATTAAAAAAAAAAAAAATATATATATATATATATAAAGAAAAAAAGAAAACTGAGGCTCAGAAAGTTTAAGTAACTAGCACAGGCTACATAATTTGGAAGTGGTAGAATCAGCTATCAAACAAAGGTAGTATGATGGGAGAAGCAAATTTATTTCTCAGTTGAATCAACCCCAGGTTTTAATAGATTAAAGTTATCCTTGTTAACTTAATATTTAAAGACCATGGATCAGGTACAATTTTGGTTTCACATACAAGTTAATGTGTGGTTTTTTCTTTAATTTATACATCTATATTTTATGGGAGTTCATTTGGGAAAGTATCGCCAAGGGCTGCTATCTTGCTTATACCTCTACGTAATACTTAGAGTGGGAGGCACATAACTATAACTGAACAGCACATGGCTCTGTCTCCTATGATAAATGTGCCAAAGGCAGCATTTGAAACTCTTTGCTAATGCAAAATAAATCAATATAAAGTAGAATCAGCCTCAAATTTTCTAATCTTCATTTTAACTTGGGCTGTGAAATATAAAAAAATTTCCTTCTATAATTTCTTTTTAAAAAAAAATCAAGATTTTTTAATTGACAAATTAAAATTGCATATATTTATCATGTAGAACATGAAGTTGTGAAATAAGGTATACATTGTGGAATGGCTAAACTGAGCTAATTAACATATACATGACCTCACATGCTTATTTTTTATGATGAGAACAACGTCCAATTCTCTTTTTTTCTTTACTTTTTAAATTAAGACAGAGTCTCATTCTCTCACCGAGGCTAGAGTTCAGTAGCATGATTTCAGCTTACTGCAGTCTTGACCTCCTGGGCTCAAACAATCCTCCCACCTCATTCTCCCAAGTAGCTGGGACTACAGGTGTGAGCCACTACACCTGGCTAATTTTTCTTTTTTTTTGAGAGAGAGATTGGATCTTGTTATACTGCACAGGCTGGTCTTGAACGCCTGGCTCAAGTGATTCTCCCACCTCAGCCTGCCAAAAATGCTGAGATTACAGGCATGAGCTACCTCACCCGGATCCAATGACTTCTTAATTGACTGAGTTTTTTTCAACAATACTACAAAGCCATAAAAAGGAATGAGATCTGTCCTTTGCAGGGATATGGGTGGATTTGGAAGCCATTATCCTCAGCAAACTAATGGAAGAACAGAAAACCAAACACTGCATATAAGTGGGAACTGAATGATGAGAACACATGGACACATGGGGTGGGAACAACACACACTGAGGCCTGTCAGAGCAGGAGTTGGGGTAAGGAGAGCATCAGGAAGAATAGCTAACGGACGCTGGGCTTCAACCTAGATGATGGGATGATCTGTGCAGCAAACCACCATGGCACATGTTTGTTCACCTATGTCACCTGCACATTCTGCACATGTAACCTTGAACCTAAAATAAAAGTTGAAGAAAATATAAAAAAGAATCATGAGTCTCAGGTCTTTGAGTAAAGTGGGCCTTTGAAGAGGAAGAAAGTGTCCTTCCCCTTTCAGGATTTCTGGGATAGCTTCCTTAAGTATTTCCTGGTTTTCACAGCCTCATCACCCCCTTCTTTCACTTCTAAATGTGTACTCTTGTTTAAGTCAGTATCACTAGACTGGCTCTGTGCTGCAGTTTCCTCCTCTGTAAGATGAGGATAATAGTAACTACCTCACAAGGGAGAAATGGGGAGGCAGAGGGTGTTAATGTAAACTGTGCAGGTGGGAAGAGGCAACCAGGAAAGACAGGACGAGATGGAGATGCTAGAGGGGAAACTCAGAAGATGAATATGAGTGAACGAGATGATAGGTGGGGAAGGGGTGGGGCAGAAGTAGGCTATTTGAAGTAAGGATCCTGGCTCAAAATGGAAAGGGGTGGGCTGATTCCAAAGTTCATGCTCCTTATTAAGCAGCAAATGGAGGATGTGGCTCCTGTGCTCCTGCTGCAAGTAGACCTTGCCAAGGTGGCTGCTGGGGAAAGAGAAGGTAGCCATGATCCCCACTCTCAGCTAACAACTAGACTGCTACCCTTCTGCATAAACATTTTGAATGTGCTACTAATACAACGACATAATTATGTGATGTTGTAAAAGTTTGAATCATTCATTGGACATTTTTTCCTATGATGATAATAAAATTTTAATCTTTGCCTTTGTATATTAAATATTGTCCTCAGAAGAGAGGCAATTGACCCTATCACTCCAGATAAAAACAGCAGACTGTCCCTGAGTCACCCTCAGGTGGGGCAATGTTGGCTAATTTGTCACTATCCTGATAAAACTTTCCCTGCAGTCAAATCCCTGCAGTTATAGACCAAGGAGGGGCCTTAGGAGCCGTATAATCTCTTTCTTAGCTTCTCAACCATCACAAGCAGATAAGGAGATCAAGCCTTGGTACTAATTAAAGGATTTGAATAAAAAGAGAGTTAGTTTGCATTTCCAGCTCTGTTATTTGTTATTAGTCGACTGGTTAACCGTGGATAAGTCTCTTAACCTTGGTAACACTGAAGTGGTGCTTTCTGAGTTAAATGAATTTAAAAACTTTTCTTTTTTTTTTTTTTAGACAGAGTCTTGTTCTGTTACCAGGCTGGAGTGCAGTGGTGCAATCTTGGCTCTCTGCAACCTCCTCCTCCCAGGTTCAAGCAATTCTCCTGCCTCAGCCTCCCGAGTAGCTGAGACTACGGACTTGTGCCACCATGCCCAGCTGATTTTTGTATTTTTTTTAGTACAGATGGTGTTTCGCCATGTTGGCCAGGATGGTCTCAATCTCTTGACCTCATGATCTGCCCACCTCAGCCTCCCAAAGTGCTGGGATTACAGGCGTGAGCCACCGGGCACAGCCAAATTTAAAAACTTTTCATCTCCTATCCCTGCTTTGTAAATAGTGAAGGATATGAACACATAAAAAGCTCTACAAAAGGCTTTGCCGTTTCTCCAGTGAGATAAATTTTCTAAATGACTATCTTCAGGCCTGGCAGGCTGAGTTTGTAGACAAGGCTGTATACATCATACATCGTCCATGTTGGTGGTGTCCTCATAAAACAAAGACTGAAACTCCAAGGGAAAGATAGATGGTGATGGCTTTAGGTGCAGACGTAGTTTACTGTGGTTATGTCTGAGATCGATGGACAATCCCATCTGACCCAGATTACTTTGGACAAATCCAGCCCCCCAACTATACCTCCTCTTGCTCCAAGATTCATCCCTTTGAATTAATGAGCAAACCTTTCCAAGTAGGACCATCTCTGGGAATGTTAACTCATTGTAGCCTCATACCTTAGTGTGATGTTATTGAGTGCAGGTAATGAGAACACCCTGACTGAGGTAAGCACTGGACTGAGGAGCTGACACAAAAACTCTCTTCTCCTCCCAAAGAGCATCCAAAGGAAGACCCTTATTATTCCAGGGAAGAGAGTGCAAGAGGAAGGGAAAAAAGAGATTGAAGAACAATAATGGCAAAATTGAGTTATTTCAATATGTTCTAAAAGCAAAGGTAGGATTATTAAGGTCTGCTGCAGTGGCTTGGAAGAAACAAGGCCTTTCCCATGCCTCAGAGCAAACAGCATTTGGCCTCCCAGCACTGTAATTAGTCTGTTTACTCAGAACACTTGAAATCAAGTTAACATGGCTTAACTAAAGTGTGGTTCACTTAAGTGCTATGCATTTCTCTGTGAGAGATGTCAATGACTGCTTTGTAAATTGTATCAGTTTCTTGACAAAATGGCAGATATCTGTCAATGTGAACACAAGATGAACCACATAACTCCAGAAAGGCAGAGGTGTTTGCCAAAGTAAAGCTTCAAGGAGTTTAACAAGCCTTAGACTGCTTCATCTTTCACATCAGCAAAGTTTATGAGGCTCAAGAAAGACACTAACCCTTTTTAGGTTCCATGATCTGTATATATTTTTCCCCTCAACTCCCACCTGCTTTTTTGTTTAACATTGTTTGCCTCCATCTTCAAAAAATGCTAAACCATGAATGGCATTCTAAACCTTGTTACTTGTGAAAATACTTTAAAAATTATTTTTGCTACTCAAAATAAAGTAAAAAAGTTAATCTTTAAAATGTCATTTAAGATGAATTCAGATAGCTGTGTGCAGTGGCTCACACTTGTAATCCCAGCACTTTGAGAGGCTGACGTAGGCAGATCACTTGATGTCAAAAGTTCAAGACCAGCCTGGCCAACATGGTGAAACCTCATCTCTACTAAAAATACAAAAAAAATTAGCCAGGCCTGGGAGTACACACCTGTAATCTCAGCTACTCAGGAGGCTGAGGCAGAAAGATCACTTGAACCTGGGAGGCAGAGGCTGTAGTGAGCCAGGATTGCACAATTGCACTCCAGCCTGGGTGACAGATACTGTACCTCAAAAAAAGAAAAGAAAAGAAAAATGATGAATTCAGAAGCAAGGAATAAAAAAGAAATAATTCAGAATAGGTGATTACATATTAACTGAAATGGTTAAATTAGCAGAATATTCAAAATGGTTAAACTAGCAGAATATTGACATCAACATTTCTCAAAATGTGGGCCTCAAACTATTTGTTTCAAAATTGCTTTAAAAAAGAAAAACCCGACCGGGAGCTCACGCCTGTAATCCCAACACTTTGGGAGGCAGAGGCGAGTGGCTCACTTGAGGTCAGAAGTTCAAGACCAGCCTGATCAACATGGTGAAACCCCATCTCTACTAAAAATACAAAAATTGGCCAGGCGTGGTGGCGCACAGCTATAATCCTAGGTACTTGGAAAACTAAGGCCGGAGGGTTGCTTAAATCTGGGAGTTGGAGATTGCAGTGAGCCAAGATCGCACCACTGCACTTCAGCCTGGGCAACAGGGTGAGCCTGTCTCAAAATAAATAAATACATATACAAATAAAAGAAAAAGAAAAAGAAAACCCCCAAAAACAACAACAAAAAGCTTTACCCAAGACTAACTGAACTCAACTCTCATTTTTTCAATTAGCTTCCAATGAACCAGCAGTGTGTTATAGGTCTTTCTATTGTCTTCTGATTATAAAAAATGTATTGGGATATCTGCAGCTCTGGGTAGCCACACTTCCCCCCTGGCTATTCTTTGACCACAACCGAGTCTCCTAACCTTCTGTGTGCCACCATGCCAACCGGAGCTGGTAAGCTTAGGAATCCCTTCTCATAGCAATATTTGTAAATGCATAAAACACATAGGATTACCAAAGAAACTATATTGAGATGAATTTTTTATTTTTTGAGAGGAGTCTTGCTCTGTTGCCCAGGCTGGAGTGCAGTGGTGTGATCTCAGCTCACTGCAACCTCTGCCTCCCAGGTCCAAGCAATTCTCCTGCCTCAATGTTCTGAGTAGAGGGGACTATAGGTGTGTGCCACCACGCCTGGCTAATTTTGTATTTTTAGTAGAGACGGGGGTTTCATCATGTTGGTAAGGCTGGTCTTGCATGCCTGACCTCAGGTGATCCACCCACCTTGGCCTCCAAAAGTGCTGGGATTACAGGCGTGATTCATTGCGCCCAGCTTGAGATGCATTTATCATCAAATGCAGTATTCTAACATCTACCTTTTTGATGATGTATTACATAATAATAATAGTCATTAAATAATAATGACTTCCAACATTTCAAAGAAGTGATGAACTCAAATAAGCATTATTGAGTGTTGACTTCCAAGATGCTGAAAGGACATGGCCAGTCCTTGGCAGCTCTCTGCAGCGGCCAGAAATACACATCTCTCACCCCACAAAGAGGCTAGAAATATGTGACATTCTCTCTTGGGAAATCACAGACAGAGCATGCAGGAGTCAGCAGCCATCACTGTTGAAGGCAAACTGAGAAAATCTTCCCTGTGACAAATCCAATTCCAGGTTGTTTTAGACTTGCTGTGCAGGGGAAGAGGCAGTAGGGTAATGAGCAGTTTTCCCTTCCATGGGAGAGTCATGGTCCCGCCTGACCCTTGCCCTTTCAGCCCCACCTAAAACATACACGGCCAAGCAACTCTTAGTTGTGGAGCCAACGCTAGCTTTACATGCTTACCCTGGATTTTAGCAGCTAAATTGCTGGGTGTTCGTACAGTGTGTTGTTTACTCTACAGCACTTTGTCTGTGTATATTGTATATAAACCTTCTACTTAGTTTTCCTGCCAACTTCAGTGTGAGATAATTAAAATTAAAAAAAAAAAAAAAAAAAAGAAACCAAATGCCAAAGCCTGAAGTTCTCATTCATAAAACAAAAAGCAAAAAACAAAAACAAAAACAAAAACAAAAACAAAACTACAGCTGAATGTATAAATTAAAACATATTCTATGTGCTATAGGACATTTCTTCTTTCTTAAGAAAAGATCTTGCTCTGTCACCCAGGCTGGAGTGTGGTGGCATCATCATGGCTCACTGTTGCCTCCACCTCCCAGGGATCTAGTGATCCTTCTACCTCAGCCTCCCACTCCAGCTGAGACTACAGGTGTGAGCCACCATGCCCAGCTAATTGTTTTTATTTTTTGTAGAGATGGGGTCTCCCTATGTTGCTCAGTCTAAACATTTCTAAAATAGCTTTTGAAAAAAAATCAAAACAAGAAAATGTATTTTAATTACCAAGGAATTTTGCACAATTGATGGAATATAACTGCGTAAAATCTTATGGTGATTTGGTTTCATTAATGTTTCTTATGTATTTACCACATTGCCTTATACATACACTACAATCCATGAACTTGAACAACTGACAGTGATCTAAGATTGTATTACACTACAACGAAATAAAAGAAGTTTTAATGTATTTGACTGGTGAATTTTCAAATTGTAAATTTTCGCCATAAACTCTATGTAAAACTCTTTGTCAAGCATTCTATATTCCCGCCTCCTACAAAGCATGTCTTCCACCTGACATGCTTCTTTAGCTTGTTTCTTTTTCCAAATTGCATTCCATGAGTTTGTTTTCATTGAAGCTCTGTACAATCTAGAATCCAGCTTGATCTATTTTACTTCTTAGTTTTTTTCCTCATGTCTGCTTTTGGGAGTTTTTTCTTTTTTATATATTATTTTCTTCATGCTTTATTTTTATATTACTTCTATAAAAGATAGCTATAATTTACAAGTCCAGTGGTCACTTTTTCAGATCTTTCCAATGCTAATCCCTTCAACAGTTTTCTGCAGCTCTGCTTTGCTTGCTAGACACTCTAGCTTTTGACTGACCTAGACTGTGTACACTCCTCAGGGCAGAGATCCTGTTACTTGGTGCTTTATAATGTGTTCTGGATACTTCTCACTAGACTTTGAGTAATCATAACATGCAAACTGGTAGAATCAGATTGTGAATGATGGTATATCCTGCAGATAACATTTTATACCTACGTTAGGGTGTGGTCACATAGCACTTACGGCCAGAGGTAGAGAAAATAATTAAGCATAGGGAAAGTCAGAAATAAATTTATTTGGTCGGGTGCAGTGGCTCATGCCTATAATCCTAGTACTTTGGGAGGCCGAGGTGAGCAGATTGCCTGAGCTCAGGAATTTGGAAACAGCCTGGGCAACATGGCAAAATCTCGTCTCTACTAAAAATACAAAAAACTAGCCAGGCATGGTGGCATGTACTTATAATCCTAGCTACTGGGGAGGCTGAAGCAGGAGAATCGCTTGAACCCAGGAAGTGATGGTTGCAGTGAGCCAAGATTGCGTCACTTCATTCCAGTGTGGGTGACAGAGTGAGACTCTGTATCCACAAGCAAACAAACCAATAACCAAACAAACAAACAAAAAAAGAAATACGTTTATTAAAAGGGTACAGGAACTCAAACCTCTTGTCATGGGCCTATTAGTGTCAAAGAGAAGTTTTGGGTAAGGTCTTGAACCTTGGAGAAGACTTAACACTGTCAAAGATGTGCAGGAGAGGCTAAACAAACAAACAAAAAATAAATAAATCAGAAAGCCCCTTCCTGCTCATTTGGGCCTTGCTGGAAACTGGAAAAGAAAAACTACTCTCTCAGGGTTGGTGGCTCACGCCTATAATCCCAGCACTTTGGGAGGCTGAGGTGGGCAGATCACCTGAGGTTGGGAGTTCGAGACCATCCTGCCCAACATGGAAAAACCCTGTTTCTACTAAAAATACAAAATTAGCCGGGTATGGTAGCAGTACCTGTAATCCCAGCTACTCAGGAGGCTGAGGCAGGAGGATCACTTGAACCTAGGAGGTGGAGGTTGTGGTGAGCCGAGATTGTACTCTAGCCTGGACAACGAGAGGGAAACTCCATCTCAAAAAAAAAAAGCAAAAAAGAAAAAAGAAAAGAAAAACTATTCATTGGGTACAGAATGCCAATGAATGTTGAAAACATAGTGATAATACACTGCCCCACTGGGAAACTGATCTGACTCTTCCGTGGTCCTGTCTCTATACAGTTATGGCTATAATCGCCATGTCTCCTAGGAGCGTGGAATGTGACCAGTGAAAAACAGAATCTTGGAGGCTTTCCTCTTATCTAGTGTCAGGTCATTTCTGGTCACTTCCCCACAGGCTTTATTAAGTGAACAGTTATCCCCCAAATCCTTATTAGGTATCTGGGGATCAATATTTATAAACATCCAAAGAAGCCATCTTTATTCCCCCTCAAAAAACTAAGTAAGATGAATGAATACAAAATATTCAAAAATTTAGAAAAATAAAGAGAAGAAATTAAAAAAAATTAATAATGTTTATGGGAGAAAAAAAGGCATCCTATGGAGGTTGCTTACTGGACTCAAGGGACCTGTAGCTTCTGGAAAGCCACTTCCTCTGGGCTGTTGCTGCAGCCACTCCCTGTGGAGTGTGAATCTATATCAAATCCCCATGGCCCTGAGGTTAGAAGAGCTGTTTCCGCACTGGAGCTCTGATGCCAAGGCAAGGCTATGTGCTCGTTGTTTGGCTGTGAAGGGCTCCTGCATTTCAGTCTCTGCTGGGGGTTTCATGCCCACGGGGATTAACAGGGTGATAACACAGGGTCTAGGGGGGCTGTCACCTGGGCTGACTTGGGCATCAGAAGTTAGTGACCCCTCACGGAACAATGTGACCTCAGTGGGAAAGTGTTCACAGCTCTACCAAGGTGTGGGGAAGATGCCTTTCTGGAGGAAGAAAAAGGCACAAGAGGAAGTAAAGGTGGCAAAATGAAGGATGTTAATTTTTCAGCTTTCCTGGCAAGATTTCTGAGGTGACAGGGTTAGATGAGATCCATCAAACCCGTCTGGCAAATCTCCATGATGCTAGCTCATGAAAGGCTTTGGCCCATTTTTCAAAGCCGTCTAAAATAAAATAACGTAAAATAAAAACAATGGCCAGAGCACTGTGGGAAAATGTTATACTTTTTGGTGGTTCAACAAGAGGTGAGAAGCTAGCTTTAATATCTTTGAGGACAAAATAAGTGTGTTTCTGTATGAACATTAAAATGAAGATTAAAACCAAGGAAACACTGATTTAATATTTAATATCTTTTCTATTTATTGTTTTTGTATGAATCCCTTTTTTTTTTTTGAGAAGAAGTGCGGTGGTGCAATCTTGGCTCACTGCAATCTCTACCTCCTGGGTTCAAGCAATTCTCCTTCCTCAGCCTCTCAAGTAGCTGGGATTATAGGCATGTGCCACCATGACTGGCTAATTTTTGTATTTTTAGTAGAGAAGGGGTTTTGCCATGTTGCATGGACTGGTCTAAAACTCCTGGCCTCAAGTAATCTACCTGCCTCAGCCTCCCAAAGTACTGGGATTACAGGTGTAAGTCACTGGGCCCGGCCCTACCTATCATTTAAAAAGGTCTCTCTCTATGTATGTATACATAAAGGCCCTTAATAAGCTAATCAGTGAACTCATGCTCTGAAAACATTACATGGGATTAGTAATTCTGTCATTGTTTCTGACTCAGTGATATATGTGATAAGAAGAACATCAAAAATGTCAGAAAAACAGAACAGTTTTCTCTCACTATAATTAGTCTTTGTCCTCTCATATCAAATATTCCTAGTTTAAAAATTTTTTCCTGGTAGTTTTATATCATTGTTTGTTACATACTGTAATTTATTTTTTGTAAAACCAGCCACAAAGTGCATGAGTCAGTTGCTATTACTTTCTGTCCTTGAAGTGAAGTCTAAGCAATTGTGCTGTAAAATTCTGAAACATAAGTGTTAAAATTGAGATTAAAGCCACTGATCTCAAGTGACATTAGGTTTGAAGTATTGAAGTGAAACTTCTGTGCAGGATTGTCACCTGTGAACATGTAGATGTTTATGTATGCTGTATAAACGTACATATACGTATACATGCAGTACCATACATTTTCTTCCGTATCTACTTAGCTTTCTTTTTGAGGCAGAGTCTCACTCTATTGCCCATTCTTGATGTTCTCCTCATCACATATATCGCTGAATCAGAAACAATGACAGAATTACTAATCTCATGTAATATTTTCAGAGGATGAATTCACTGATTAGTTTATTAAGAGCCTTCTTATTTTTTTTAATATAGAGACCTTTTTAAACAACAGGTAAGGCTGGGCATAGTGACTCATACCTGTAATCCCAGCACTTTGGGAGGCTGAGGCAGGCAGACCACTTGAGGCTGCAGTGCAGTGGTATGATCTTGGCTCACTACAACTTCTGTCTCCTGGGTTCAAGTGATCCTCCTGCCTCAGCCTCTCGAGTTGCTGGGATCACAAGTGCACGTCCCTTTGCCCAGCTAATTTTTTTTTTTTTTTGTAGAGATAGGATTATTCATGTTGCCCAGATTGGTCTCAAACTCTTGGGCTCAAGCAGTCCTCTCTCCTTGGTCTCCTAAAGTGCTGGGATTACAGATGTGAGCCACTGAGCCGGCCCGCCAACTTTTTTTCTTAATTCTCTCCACACATATGGTGTGAACCTAACCACATATTTTTTTCTTGTGATTCCATGGAATATAAAGTGTGTAAGAATTGAGGAGGAAGATTTTTGTTCTTACATTTGATGATGGATCCTTGGGGAAAACCCAGTACATTTGACATGTCTGGAGTCCCTCAGTTACACAGAACCAGCAAACTTCCCAGATTACCTTTAGAATTAATGTTAAGTTTTTTCCCCCCTCTCAACCCAGCTTTTCTTAACTTGGGGAAGAACTGAGAAGAGAAGGCCTATGTCTAGATCTTACCTAGGGGTCAAGATGCCATAAATCGATGCTTCCCCACGGCTACTCCAGTAGGCCGTCTTTGACTAGGCTCAGCCCTTGGAAGTAACGTTCTTTTTCATCCCCTCAGCACATATAAACAGTTTCAACTTGCATTTGGCTTTTTTGACATAGTCATTTTTTAACCATCACAATATGGTTTTGTCTCCACGACTCCCCTAAAATTGTTCTTTTCATGGTGACAATCATCCATTTTCTCGTCAGTAAATCCAGTAAACATCTGTCAGTCAATATCTTGTCTGTCCACAAGTCATCAATGTCGTTGATCACTCACTCAATCCCCTTGTCTCCTGTTTAACATTCAGTGTTTGTTTTCCTCTTATCCCCACGGGTTTTCCTCTTTCTTCAACCCTTCTATGTAAAGTGGCCTCCAAAACCTGCTCTATATTCAAAATTCTCTATCTTAATTACTGACAGGCCCCATCTGCCCAGGAGGTGATGTTATTGCCTGAAAGATAAGGTAATTAGACATAGCTGCCTCCAAATCCTGTCTTTGCCATTTTGTGTACTCTTGTAAAAATGACTTTTCTGACTATAAACGTCTTCATCTAAAGTTGAGGTAATAATAACTACGTCATGGTTTATTATAAAGATTAAACAAGGTCATGAATATGTACAATGGGCATAATGACTAGTGCACAGGATGTATTTAATTTGTGTTGGTTTCCTTTGTCTTAATGTTTTCCCAATTGCTTCGGCCAGGAGCTTGGAGTCATCCTAGGCTCTTACCTATCTACCACTAAACTCACTGAGTTTCACAAAGTGTTCACAAAGTTCTGCTGATTCAACTTTCCAAAATGTTCTGAAAGTCATGATCTACCAAGTCTCATGGTCTCATTATTCATTGATTGATTGGACCATTGCCACCATTTTTCTCATCCAGTTAAATAAACCCCTACAATACAGCTAAAATAAAGTTTAAAAAATGCAAATTTGATCTTGACTGAACCCAAAGTGAACACTTCAGTGGCTCCCTGCAGAGGTCACAGTCAAGTCTATCTCCATAGCATGGTGGATGGAATACTCCCTGTCTGGGTTTCACACTGTAACTTGAGACTTAACTCCTGCTACGCTCCACCACTAATCATAATTGGATTTTCTTGAAAGACCCTTACTCTCTATACCTTACCACATATGGTTCTCATGCCTTAAATTCTTCTTTCCATTCCCCTCTTCTGATTTTTTGCTTAATCCCTGGACTTCCTTCAAAGTCAGCTCAGGCTTTGTCTCCTCCAGGGAGGCTACCTGATGAGCCAGCCTGGTTTAAATGCCCTTCCTTACTCTGTACGTTCCATTACTGTGTGCGTATTGTGCTCATAACATGAATTACAAAATTTTTTTTTGCATTAATGATCTAGCTTTCCCACAGACTGGAAACCCCTTGGGAACATGTTATATCTTCTGGACATAATATGCATCTTATTTATACTATCTCTCAATGCATGTATGTTAAGGAATGGAATTTTAAATAATTCGTTAGAATGAAATGGATAATATTCAAGAGCTGTGATTGACAACAGAAGGAAAACCCAGATGTACTGAGATCAAAGTAATTGTTTCATCTGAGTGATGTTGGGTCTTAGCTGAGATGTTATTTCTTCCTTCCTTCTTTTCTTTCTTACATTAAACCTTTGTTTCAAATCCTTTTTTTTTTTCTGTCATATTGAAAGGAGGCTTCTAGACAAAGGACTTTGGGTGGTTACTGGCCTCACCCGGACAAGTTCCCACCTTATCTTTCATGTCCCTTTTGTACTATAGACAAATAAAACAGATGGGGAACAGTGTTGTGAGCCAAAGAACACAGTACAGTTGGAAATGCTTGCCTCATATAGCCAAAGCTGTGTTTATTATTGTTCTAGATAACAGATGCGAACTCACTACAGAATGGAAGATAGGGTTTCCTGAATACACTGCCCTCTTTCTCACATCCACACCTTTAGTCCTCTGGATACCTCTGTATGGACTACCCTTCCCTTTCTCTGCTTTGTGAGCTTCTCCTCAGCTTTAAAATTTTCACTCCTCTAGGAAACCCTTTCTTATTGGCCCCCACAAAGGAAGTTACTTTCTCTTCTGAGGAACACACTTTGGATATAACTCACAGAGGTACCCACCACCCTGCATAATAACTGTCTCTTTGCACAATTATCTTCCTCATTAGGTTGTGAACTCAATAGCCTGTGATTATTTCACAACTGAATTCTCAGCACTAAGTTCAAGTTAAACCTGGCACACAGTAGTTATTCAAATGTTTGTTGAATGGATATTGAATAAATGTTAAGGTTTGTCCCTAGTCTGAAATAATGTAATAGTTGGAATCATTGTGTCAGACAATAATGTCCTAATCAGATCAATCTGGTAACACTAAGAAAAACGGCTTTGGCTCAAATTAATACAAGAACAGAAAACCAAACACCACATGTTCTCACTCATAAGTAGGAGTTGAACAATGAGAACACATGGACACAGGGAGGGAAACACTGGGGCCTGTCAGGGGTTGGAGGACTAGGGAAGGGACAGCATTAGGAGAAATACCTAATGTAGATGACAGGATGATGAATGCAGCAAACCACCATGGCATGTGTATACCTATATAACAAACCTGCACGTTCTGCCCATGTATCCTAGAAAGAAGTATAATAATAAAAAAAAAAAAAAAAGAAAAGAAAAATGGCTATGGCTGGGTGTGGTGGCTTTTGCCTGTAATCCCAACACTGGGAAGTCAAGGTGGGCAGATCACTTGAGGACAGGAGTTTAAGATCAGCCTGGCCAACATGGTGAAATCCCATCTCTACTAAAGATACAAAAATTACCTGTGCATAGTGGCACACCCCTGTGATTCCAGCTACTCGGGAGGCTGAGGCAAGACAATCGCTTTGTTTGTTTTTTATAATTTCAACTTTTAGTTTAGATTCAAAGGGCACATGTCAAGTTTGTTGCATGAGTGTATTGTGTGACACTGAGGTTTGGGGTATGAATAACCTTGTCACCCAGTTAGTGAGCATAGTACCTAGTAGGTAGTTTTTTTTCACCCTATGCTCCCCTCCCATTCTCCCCCAACTAAGAAGTCCCCAGTGTCTATTGTTCATATCTTTATACCCATGGGTACATGCCCACACCCACCTTTTTTTGGAGATAGGGTCTCTCTATTTAGCTTAGGCCAGCTTCAAACTCGGTTTTAAGGAATTCTCCCATCTTAGCCTCCTGAGTAGCTGGGACTATAGGCATGTGCCACTGCATCTGACATCCAAAGTGTATTGATTGTAATTGTTTTAAAGCCCAGATAAGCCAGATAAGCACTTTGATTGAAATGTGTTAGCTCTATAGAACAGTTTGGAGATATGGAATGGTATAGTGGCAGAGTGGGACCTTTGGAATTAATACTCCTATATTCAAATTCTATAATAGTTTTGTCACTTAGTGAGATTTGAGCCTCACTTGCCTACTTCTATTATCTGTAAAATGAGTTCAACAATACCTACCACACAGTTAATTAAAAAATTAGAATATGTCAGCAAAACTCTCTGCACATATTAAATAATAAATAAATAGTTCCCATTATTAGTAGGTCATGTGTTTCTGAAGTTCATCTTTACTATATTACTGTGTGATTTTGGTCTGTTTTGTTTTGTAATTTTCCCTAGTGTATCCCTGGTTTGTAGGTCCTGAGATTTGACCTTATTCTCCCTGGCATGGACCCTCACAGGGGCCATTTAAAATGAGAATCCAATTGAGATTTTAAAATCCAGGTTTTTTCACTATCTTCTTCCTTTTTCATCCACTTGTCTCCCAGCTTCCATCCTATTACAAGACTTTCACCATAACATTCGAGGTTGAGGATAGAAGAGTGAATAGATGACCACGTATTTATTGACCATGTGTTCATATCCAAACTCTGTCCCAGATATTGGATTACGCTTGTGTCCTAGGAGCTTTAACAGGAGAATCTAAGGTGCGAAAGTTGTCAGAATCAAAATGGAGCCACTTGTGTTAAAAATAACTGACAAATACAGCTGGAGAAGCCCATGAAGACAGCGTTCTCATGCATAAATGCTTAACAACAAAAACTACCATAAAAGACTGCAAAAAACACAACACTGCAGAAAAGCCATTACAACCTTAAATAGACACAGAAATACTTCTGTGTGAGGACATCTGCCCAGCAACTGCCTGTCCAGCCTTGGACTCGTGTCACCTTTGTTATCAATTCTTGTAGCCAAGGATAATTCTCTCAAAAGCAATTATGCCATCCTCCTAATTTTTCCTTTACAAACTTTTGTCTTCCTTTACCTCTCTAATATACACACAGCTTACTACGGAACACGTATTCCCATTGCAAGGCCCTATTCGCAAATACATAGACACACACACACACACACACACACACACACACACACACACACACACATTATATTTTAGAATCCCTCTCTGTTATTTATATTGACAAAGGCATAGTATTTAGAGAAGAAGTTGATACAGACCAGAATTTCAATTCAAAGGCATTTTGCATAGGAGCAGGGTTCTGTGAGGTAACATGATGAAAATGGGAAAGGCAGAGCTGAGAAATGAGGTTAAAGGAGAACAGAATAGTGTGTCTGGAGAGATTGCCTAATCCATGGGTCAAAATCACAAGAAGGTAGGATGGAAAAGTGGAAAGGGCAGAGGCTTTGAAACCAGACAGATAGTTGAGGAAGAAAATGTGCCTAAAGCACCCAGCACTTCCCAAGTACCCAGCCTTCAAGTTTGGCTATGGGAAAGGAGGGAACCATAAAGTAGCTAAACCCAACGGAGCTCAGGGTGAAAGCAGGCTTTTCACCTGCATAGTCTCTGGTCATTTCTTTTGACTCAGGATTGTTTTCAGGAGATAAAACTGGAAATCAGATAAAGCACTGTTGATGTTTAAGACAAAACGTGTCAAGGAGTTTAGAATTTGCATTTGTTAAGAACCACTAAAGGAAGAATTGGTTCTGATTGGGTGCTGCTGATCTCACTCTGATCCAATTCCTGGCTCTAATTGAATTCAGAAGAATGGCAACTATGGGGCTCTAGAGAAAACATTGCCTCGGGATACACTTGTGCTTTCCTTAGAGACCTTGTGTCCGCGTTTTCTGATGCAGTGAGAAACTCCAGTTTGTGTATTTTGAAGAAACCACAAAGTTTGCAATACTCAGGTTCTCTTCATGTGCAGGAATGACCACAGACACTTAGTCGTCAGTATTTAATCAAAGCACACGGAACATATGTTGAGAATACAGTTGAGTATTTTGGACATATAAATAAATGGCAATACTTATATAAAATAGCATTATGTGAACAATAATGTAAAATTCAGTTGTTACTGATTTTATTTAATGGCGTATAACTCCTTTCTTGGAAATAAATTCAATTTGCTTCAATCTAATTGAGGACACTTCATTGAGGTGCTTAATTCTTGACTTAATTTAGTGCTCAGCTAGGTGCATGCTGAAAAAAGCAAAATAAAACTGACAATAAATAGTAAGTGCGCTGTCCATACGTGTACATAGAGCAGAACTGTCTTACTGCTTTTTCATTAGTCACTCATCTTTTTAACTGTAGGAAATACTGAGGACTACATGTAGAAAGAGGAAGTGGATATTGATAACTCAGAAATAATCTTGAATCTTGAGAAACAAATGTTTGCTTGTTCTTTGCCTGTATTTCTAGAGGCACTTGCCAGACTATTAACTGGGGTCTTTATAGGAAGGGTCTCACATGAGAAAAACAATAAAATGGGAACAGTTAGTTATCAAAATTCAGCAGAGTTCTTTTAATTTATTCTTTTTCATTGAGTCCTACAGAAGGCATGATAGTGAATTAAGGGGAAAGTATTTTAAAAATGTGTTTCTCACACCTTTTCCCTAAACAAAAGGTTGTTTTGGCTATTTTTGCACCTTGACTTTCTTCCCATTCTTCTCTAGTTTCATATGGTGGAGTACAGAAAATCTGTCTGCTTTTTGTTGTGTTCCTAGCATGATATAACTCTTCTAACTCAACACCGCTTTTATCTGAAATAATTCATTTTAAAGAAAAAATATTTGAGGGATAGTTATTAGAATAAACTGCTGGCCGGGCATGGTGGCTCACGCCTGTAATCTCAGCACTTTCGGAGGCTGAGGGGGGCGAATCACCTGAGGTCAGGAGTTCAAGACCAGCCTGGCCAACATGGTAAAACCCTGTCTTAAAAAAAAAAAAAAAAAAAAAAGAAAAGAAAATAATAGAATAAACTGCTTTAACCCAGTTGCGGATTGAATCTTAAACATCTGTGCTGGAGTCTTGACTCAGCCTCTCATTTTGTGATCTTGAGAAACTGATTTATTCTCTTTGAATCTCAGGTTTCATATCCATAAAATAAGATGATAATGCTTCATAATGTTGATGAGGACTAAATGAGATAATGCACAAAGCAGAACTACTTGCAAATCCAATTGTAAAAGTTTAAGATTTTTTCCTTCCAGAGTGCAGGGATAGTCTCAATAATCTTTTTAATCCTTGGCACATAGCAATAAGCAGGTCCACAGTAGGCCCACAGAAATCTGTGTTGAAGGAATGACTGATATTTTCACAGGTACTTGTGTTTATATAAAGGCTTCCTAACCCATCTGTGAACTCCTTAAGGACCGAAGTTGAACTTGGATATTTCTCCCAAATCCTGACTCTGTGGCTGGCATATAGATGACAGTTACCTCCCAAGAATTCCAGAATGAGCTGGGTGTGGTGGCTCATGCCTGTAATCCCAGAACTTTGGGAGGCCAATGAGCACGGATCATGAGATCAGGAGTTCAAGACCAGCCGGGCCAACACAGTGAAACCCTGTCTCTACTAAAAATAATAATAATAAAAATAGCTGGGTGTGGTGGTGTGCACCTGTAATCTCAGTTACTCAGGAGGCTGAGGCAGGAGAATCAGTTGAACCCAGGAAGCGGAGGTCGCAGTGAGCTGAGATCGCATTGTTGCACCCCAGCCCAGTGTTGGCAGCATGCTCTGCTTTGGAGAGAAGTAAAACAATCTGCTCTATCATATATTCTTGGCTATTCTTTGTAGCTAGGTCAATGAACAGAGAGGTCTTTAAACTTCTTTAATGACATAGAAACCTAGACAAGCATTCATAATAAAAGAATCATGCATAATATTGGGAATAATAAATAATCCCAAAGAGATCACAGATGTTCTTCAATAAATCTATAAAACTGTGTCCAGAATAAAACCGTATTCTCTAATAGCAGTAATTAGAATTATGAAAAACAAACAAAAATAACCAAATAATTGGAAGAGATCATTGATTGTGAATAAACACACTAGTGGCATTTGCCCAGCTATGTTTTCCACAGCTTTGTAAAAGGCATATGAGTCAGGGTCATAGCACAGGAGAAAATTGTGCTGTAGTCTTAAACCAAGCCCTGCAGAGGTCACCTAATTTTTAGTTTTTCTGTTGGTCTAAAGTCCAGAGCAAGGGGCTAGAGATGCGTATTCTATTTCTTTTTCTGCCAGCAATTTATAAAGTGAAAAAAAAGCAAATCAATTAACTCCTGTAGTTTCCTAAACTCTAACATGGACATGTTTGCTATACCTCTCTCTCAGGGTGGCTGTAAGAATTAAACGAGGAGGAAATATATGAAAGTATTTGGAAAACCAACATAAAACTCTCTTTACCAAGACATTTTGCAAGGACTCTGGATATAGCCATTTACATGTTGCTATGAATTCTTTCATAATCTTCGGTTAGGACATTCCAACAACTGACATGCCTTCAACTTCAGTTGCTGTTTTCTTCCTTAATAACCACATTGTTTCAGTGTTAAAAGTCTGTTAGGAAAACCACCTCTTTATCTTCTTGTGAAAGTTGGAGCTTGGCTGTTGAAAACTATGGTAATAATGTTTATTTAGTTTAGTTTGTTTTTTTTTTTTTTTTTTTTTTTTTTTTCAGTAGCCCTTATTTAAAGTTTTCATTCATCAATCAGGAGTCAGGCTACATATTCACAGTCAAAGGTGACAGAGACATGCTTTCTGCCTTTGTCGTCTTATTGTAAACATAAAGTAAAGAAAGCATCTGTCTTGTTCATTACTTTATTCTTATCTTCTATGATAGGGCTGCTCACATAATACATGCCTAGACAATATCGTTCTTCAATAAATTTATAAAACTGTCTAGGATAAAACCATATTCTCTAAAAGCAGTAATTAGAATTATTAAAAACAAACAAAAAGGTGGGCGTGGTGGCTCACGTCTGTAATCCAAGCACTTTGGAGGCCAAGGCCGGTGGATCACCTGAGGTTGGGAGTTCAAGACCAGCCTGACCAACATGGTGAAACTCCATCTTAAAAAAAAAAAAAAAGTAAAAAATAGAAAAAAAAATAAAAGAAAAAACAAACAAAAAAACACAAAGAATTGGGAGAGATCATTGGACAAACTCTTGTTAAGTGATTTTTCTAAAGGAGTTAAGTATTTAGAATTTCTTTGAAACTGCAAGTTTCTTTGGAAAATAAACAATTTAAAAGAAAAATGTTTTAGGGGATGCGATCCAGTCATGAAAGAAATATTCAAACTAGTAGATTAAGAACACACACATGGATTGCTGATTTAACAGATAACACTGGACCTGAGGTTGCTGGTGGCTCTGTTGTGGGCAGGCCAAGACAGCCTGGAGTTGAAACTGAGATCAGATGGCACAATGGCTCATATATGAAGTTGTATGGGGACATGAGCTCACAAAATTTACTGTTTTTCTTTCCTCTTTTCCTTTCTAGTGAATGACATTTTCACAAGATTTTAAGAAATGTGGTTGTATGTTAAGTGGAGGGTTTTTGATGTATGAGTCTTCATTTATTCAACAATATTTGGGTACCTCATCAATCAGGAGTCAGGCTACATATTCACGGTCAAAGGTGACAGAGACATGCTTTCTGCCTTTGTCACCTTATTGTAAACATGCGATGAAGATAAATAGGCAAAAACAACTTTCATGACAAGGACAATGGGAACACACAATAGGGTCCTCTTATAGACACTAGGATAAGATAGAAGGTCAAAATAGGCCTTCTAGAGGAGATAATGTCTAAGCAGAAAATGTAGTAAAAGGTTGCCAGGTGTTGTGAAAAGTGAACAGTGAGGCTGATTCCTGCAGGGGTGTGGGGGTGGGTGGAGTAAGGATTATTCCTGTAAGGGTCACCAGGGCTGGGTCACACAGGGTCTTGAAAGCAGTATCACATATGCTGGATTTCACTGGGTGGCCACTGGCGAGCCTTTACATGAATTTAAGCAGGGGAGTGACACAATCAGATTTGGTGCTTTATTTATTTATTTATTTATTATTATTATTATTTTGAGATGGAGTTTCACTCATGTTACCCAGGCTGGAGTGCAATGGCGCAATCTTGGCTCACCACAACCTCCGCCTCCTGAGTTCAGGCAATTCTCCCGCCTCAGCCTCCTGAGTAGCTGGGATTACAGGCAAGCGCCACCACGCCCAGCTAATTTTTGTATTTTTAGTGGAGATGGGGTTTCACTGTGTTGACCAGGATGGTCTTGGTCTCTTGACTTTGTGATCCACCCGCCTCCGCCTCCCAAAGTGCTGGGATTCAGATAATATAGATAATGGGTTAGAGGGTGAGACTAGAGAGAAGGCTGTTATAGTTATCTAGGAGGAAATGATGATGTTTGGAAATGGAATATTGGCAGTGTTGACAAAGAGAAGCAGAGGAATCTCAGAGATCTCAAGGGATAGGCCCACCACAGATCGAGGCCGGGGATCATGGCTAGCTGTGAGTACAGTGCAAGAAGGACCCTGAGATTAGGAGCTATGAGACCATACAAACTAGCAAAATGTAGGCTGGGAGATCTTTGAGGACAGAGCCTATGGTAGGCTGGCTTCATAGACAGGTATACAACCTATGCAGTCACATAGAACCTTACACTTGCAAGGCCCTGTATTTGGTTGAATGCTCTGTTTTAGCCATTTTGAAATTCTTAATAATTTTTGAACAAGGGATTCTGCATTTTCATTTGCACTGGGCCCTACCAATTATACGCCTTGTCAGGACACTAGCAGAATAGTTAAAATATAGTACGTGCTCATAAAATCAGTTTAATGAAGGCATTCTTCTACTTTTGGAAATACTAGCAGTGGGCTGGGGAGTCATGGGGCAAGGAGGTACCAACAGGCTCTGCAAGACAAGAAGTTCCTCAATAGCAGCCAGGTCTTCTGTGTTCTGCTGGGTGAGGACAGAGAGGCCTAGAAAGTGTGTTGGCAGCTAAAACTGAGTAGATGGACCTCAAGGATTTGTAAGCTGGGTTTGCCTATCCAACCAACTGATTCAGCTTCTCAGATGGTCTTTTAATTTCTTATAGACATCAGTCTTTATTTTTATTTTATTTTTAGAAATGAGGTCTCACTAGGTTGCCCAGGCTGGCCTTGGACTCCTGGCCTCAAGGGATCCTCCCACCTCTCAGTCTTTATTTAATACTTATTTAGGTCATCCAGCAGCAATTTTTGTTTTCCTACCATGTTGACTTCCAGTTTTGTTTATAGGTTACTCAGATCTTCTCTGAATTTATTTTCTTTTGCTGAGTATTATTTCTCTATGTCCAATTGTAATATTGTACGATAATAATAATTATTTTTTTTTCTTTTTCTTTCTTTCTTTCTTTTTTTTTTTTTTTTTGTTTGTTTTTATTAGAGATGGGATGTCACCATGTTGGCCAGGCTCGTCTCGAACTCCTGACCTCAGTTGGTCCACCCATCTCGACCTCCCAAAATGGTGGGATTACAGGTGTGAGCCACTGTGCCCTGCCTGTACAATTATTTTTAAATGAAGTATGCTTACTGCTACAATTCCTGGGGGCAAATTATATACTATATATCTTGTGAACCTGTTGTTAGACTTAGATATTACAGAATTATTTTTAAGCAGAACTTAATGACTCTTTGTGTTAACTCCTGAATTTTCCTCTTCCAGGAGACTTCTGCAGCCACTTTAATCATAACCTTCATTGACCTGTGTCCTTCTGAGGAATTATTCTTTCTAGGTCCTTTGCATTTAAAACTTTGCTGCAGGCCAGTCACTGGATAAACATGGCAACCTAAGAAGCTAACTAATGCCTTTGCCCTGCCTTTATTTATTTATTTATAAACTCACTCTGTCATCCAGGCTGGAGTACAGCGGTATGATCATAGCTCACTGTAGTCTCAAACTTCTGGGCACGAGCAATACTCCTGCCTCAGCCCTCAGCCTCCCAAGTAGCTGAGACTACAGATGTATGCCACCATGCCCACCCAGCTTCCCCTGCTTTTAGAACCTGGGAGGTAGGTGCCCCAAATGGAGTGCAGAGGTATGAACATGGCGAGATAGGCACTATTACCCCTCTTTTGCAGGTAAGGAGACTGAGGAGTATGAACTCAAGATATAGGATTTTACTGAAAATTTGATTTGAATTTCAGTTCTTTCAGAAAAAGCTGTGGGAATTTGGGCAAGTTATTTAACTTCTTTGACCCTCAGTCTCCTTACCTGCAAAAGAGGGGTAATAATGCCTATCTCACAGGTCAGTTGAGAAGAGTGATATAGAAAATGACCAATACACACTAAAAACTCAAAAATGGCAGCTACAGCCAGGCACAGTGGCTCCCAGCCTGTAATTCCAGCACTTTGGGAGGCTGAGGTGGGCAGATCACTTGAGGCCAGGAGTTCAAGGCCAGCCTGGCCAACATGGCGAAACCCTATCTCTACAAAAAATACAAAATAATTAGCCAGATGTAGTGGCATGTGCCTGTGGTATCAGCTACTTGGGAGGCTGAGGTGGGAGGATCTCCTGAGCCCAGGCGGTGGAGGTTGCAATGAGCCATGTTCATAGCTCTGCACTCCAGCCTAGGTGACAGAGAGAGACCCTGTCTTAAAAAAGTACTGTAAATAAATAAAGGCAGCTGCTATTCTAAATATATTCAGCATTTTCTTTTTGAAACGTCTTTTTAATTTTTATTTTAAAACTTCTTATAGAGATGGAGTCTTGCTGTATTGCCCAGGCTGGCCCTGAATTCCTGGCCTGAAGTGATCCTTCCTCCTCTACCTTCCAAAGTGCTGGGATTACAGTCAGCACTCCTGGCTTAAATTTCTTGTAGACAGCCTATTCCTGACATATTTCTCTGACTCTTCCAGGTAAAGGCTGTGCTTTGTTCAGGTTGATTTCCTTACATCTTCAGTATCTTACCACGCTCACCTGTACTTCCCACCTCCATTCCTGATTCGAATGCCTTTCTTATCCCACCTGTGGGAACTCTAACTCACCTTCAGGTTTTACCTCATCTGTGGACTTGCCTGAAGCCATCAAGTGACGCTTATATCAGTCTTATCTGAACTGTTTTTGTATCTCTTGTATAAATCTTGTATAAATCATTTATTGAGCATTATCTTACATTGTTGTTTTCAAATTATCTTATATTATTCTTATGAAACAGGATGTAGGCTCCATATGGACAAGGACAACGCTTTGAGAGCATCATGGCTGCTTGACAAATATTTATTAATTGTATAAATTAATAGGTCAACTAAGCTGTGTAAATTGAAAAATATTCATCAAGCTCCCATTATTCTCTCAAGGGTAATTAATATAAATTTGTTAATTTACTAATTGACGGTTTCATTTATAGCTGTGTGTGCCTTTGAGTAACAGTGACATTGTGCTGACTCTGTCTTTTAACTAATTCAGGCTTTGTCAATAAAAAAAACAGTTTTTACAACTAACATGTGTCCATCAATTGCACTCACAGTTCCCTAGTATCATTGGTTCTTCATCAGAAGACTCAGATTCACTATTTAAGTCAGTATCAGAGGAAGCAGTTTCATTTAGGCAGAGGTTTCAAAACCAGCTGGATGCCAGGTACCATGACATCATTCAGGCTGCTCTGTGGTTTGTATGATTCAGATGTTTAAGTAATTGAAATAACTGGATTGTCGCATGGCTGGCTTTGTTATTTAAACTGTATTACTGTTTGACTTGTGGAGAGAGTATACTCCCTCAACTATTTTACTTTTGGAACTGATACTGTTTAAAGAATGAATTGATAGTCTAATAAATTGAACTGGGCTAAATATTCTAGGTTTGTTAACAGACATAAATTGTTTTAAATTGTAAATCTTCCATTATGATGCTGTTGTTTAGTTAGCTATCATACATTTCTTAAAACCTTTAATAAGACTTGTTTCCCTTTTTATGGAAACTGGGGACATTTTAGCCTATTCATAAAATATTTTTTAAGTGCCAAGAAAACTTTCAGTCTTCCCAGACGGTACAATTTGTATAGTCATAGCATGATTCCATTTTGGCTACAAAATTTTGGTTACAGTAACAGGAGGTGGTTTTCTTGAACACATTCTGTTTTTAAGTGTGCTCTTGAAGGGAGTTTGTTGTTTTATTTTCCCCAAGTTTTGGTCTCCTTTTGATTGATGTATTTTCGGAAATCACAAATAAACTGCTTCCCAGAGGTAGAGAAGCTCTCTTAGCAGCATTCAGAGAATGCATGTCTTGCTTTCCACATGCCAGTGCTGTGGCAGGCTGATGTTTGAGTCACCAGGTGACTTCCTTGGAGCCCTCACCTCCTAGCTGTAGACCTTACTGCACTCTTTTTTCTTTTCTTTCTCCCTCTCTCCCTCCCTCCCTCTCTTCCTCCCTCCCTCCCTTCCTTCCTGCTTCCTTCCTTCCCTCCCTCCCTTCCTCCCCTCTCTCCCTCTCTCTCTCCCTCCCTCCCTCCCTCCCTTCCCTCCTTCCTTCCTTCCTTCCTTCCTTCCTTCCTTCCTTCCTTCCTTCCTTCCTTCCTTCCCTCCTTCCTTCTTTCGAGACAGGCTCTGTCTCCCAGGCTGCAATGCAGTGGCACGAGCGTGGCTCACTGCAACCTCCACTTTGTGGGTTCAAGCCATTCTCCGGATTCAGCCTCTGGAGTAGCTGGGATTACAGGTGCACACCACCACACTCAGCTCATTTTTTTGTATTTTTAGTAGAGATGCATTTTCCCATGTTGGCCAGGCTGGTCTTGAACTCCTGACCTCAGGTGATCCACCTGCCTTGGCCTCCCAAATCCATGCTGGGATTATAGGCATGCACCACCGTGCCTGGGTGACCTTACTCTTGCCCTCTGTATTGAGGAAGTCTGCAGTATTCTGCACACATGAACTTGATGTTGAAACATACAAATTGCATTTGATGTTTTTCCTACACCCACCTAAATTCAAATTCCACCAAACTTAGTTTAAAAAAACCCCAAATATTATGGTTTTAAGCCAGTCAAATTCATTAATTTTATGTAAGTGACAATCACAAAAAATCAGTTTGACTAAAGTTATCATGATTCAACCAGTTTTTGGTAGAGATGGGGTTTCACCATGTTGGCCTGGTCGGTCTTGAACTCCTTGCCTCAGGTGATCTGTCTGCTTTGGTCTCCCAAAGTGCTGATATTACAGGCGTGAGCCACTGCACCTGGCCTTTGGTTTTTTTTTTTTTTGAGACAGAGTATTGCACTGTTGACCAGGCTGGAGTGCAGTGGCACCAGCTTGGCTCACTGAACCTCTGCCTCCCAGCTTCAAGCAATTCTTGTGTCTCAGCTTCCCAAGTAGCTGGGATTACAGCATATGCCACCATGCCTGGCTAATTTTTGTAGTTTTAGCAGAGATGTGGTTTCACCATGTTGGCCAGGCTGGTCTTGAGCTCCTGGTGTCAAGCAATCCACCCACTTGGCTTCCCAAAGTGCTGGAATTACAGGCGTGAGTCATCATGCCTGGCCATGACTTTGCCTTCATGTTGATGTTAATACCAGGAAGTAATAAGGTTGCGTTTGCATACCTCTTGGGGACTTCAATTTTCGTGCTGAAAACTGTTCTTGTAACACTTAAATTGTGGTGAGCACTTTAAATTATGTGAGCAGTTTAGCTCTTAAAAATTCCCTAAAATGCTTTGGTATTGAACTTAGACTCAAATAAGACATACCAGGCAGACAGAAAATTGGAATAGTTGAAATTTAAAATAATCAAAATTTACTGAACAAATATGCTTTAATATAGGGTAAAATAACAGAAGAAAGGCAATACTTTATTTCCTTAGTGATTATTTGAAAATTGTCCATTTCTTCTTTCCCTTGTCCTCTTTTGCCTTTTCTGGCCCTTTCTAAATCACTTTCAGTGAAAAAAGTAATTTACTTCTTAGAACAATCAATTTTGTATGCTTTTTCAGCTAAGAATTAAAACATGGACATTCTTACATCAAAATTATTATTGTTTTTCTTTTCTTTTGCCTACCTGTCTCAAGCCACCCAAGCCGTAATGCAGTGGCACAATCTCAGTTTACTGCAATCTCCACCTCCTGGGTTCAAGTGATTCTCCTGCCTCAGTCTCTTCAGTAGCTGGGATTACAGGCGTGCACCACAACACCCGGCTGATTTTCGTATTTTTAGTAGAGACGTGGTTTCACTATGTTGGGCAGGCTGGTCTCTAACTCCTGACCTCGAGTGATCTACCTGCCATGGCTCCCCCAAAGTGCTGGGATTATAGGCATGAGCCGCCACGCCCAGCCTTTTTTTTTTTTTTAAACCAAAAACATTTCCCTTAGGATGATTCTTTATATTTGTCTTCTTAAATTCTTTCACTCTAGTATCAGAAAAAAATAATACACAGGTTCTCTTATCAAATGAAAGCACCCTAAATACTAATTTCAGTTTTCAGAATATACTCCTATTTTCAAAGTAGCCTGTGCATTGCTCTTCCTTCCTTCTTTTCTTTTCTTTTTTTTTCTTTTGTTTCTTTTTTGAGACGGAGTTTCATTCTTGTTGCCCAGGCTGGAGTGCAATGAAGCGATCACAGCTCATGGCAACCTCCGCCTCCTGGGTTCAAGTGATTATCCTGCTTCAGCCTCATGAGTAGCTGGGATTACAGGCATGTGCCACCATGCTTGGCTAATTTTGTATTTTTAGTAGAGACAGGATTTCTCCATGTTGGTTACGCTGATCTCGAACTCCCAACCTCAGGTGATACACCTGCCTTGGCCTTCCAAAGTGCTGGAATTATAGGCGTGAGCCACTACGCCTGGCCCCTTCTGTACATTTTCATTCTTATTTCAATAATTTTGTGTTTTTCTCACTCAACCCCCCTCCCTATTTGATAATAGTCTGTCCATGTATTCTTCATTATCTTTATCGTTATCTACATCTTTGTAACCACTTATTGATACCTAACATACCAGACATGGTTTTAGGCCCTCTCTATGTGTCATGTGTGATTCTTACAGCAGCCTACAAGGTTTCACATATTAGGAAATTGAAGCTAAGAAAGGGTGGTAGGCAGAGTAATGGCCCCCAAAGATAATCACACTCTACTCTCCAAAACCTGTGACTATGTTACCTTACCTGGCAAAAAGGACTTTGCAGATGTGATTGATGTTCAAACTTTGAGACAGGGAGATTATCCTTGATTATTTGTGTGGGCCTAGTCTAGTCATATTAGTCCTTAAATGCAGGGCATCTTTCCTGGCTAAGTTACGTGGCAATGTGAAAATGAAGGAAGATGGCTGACTTTGAAGCCAGAGGAAGGGGCCACAGCAAAAATGCAGGCAGCTTCTAGAAGCTATAAAAGGCAAAAAACATGGCCAGGTGCAGCAGCTCATGCCCATAATCCCAGGGTTTAGGAGGCCCAGGTTGGAGTTTGAGATCAGCTTAGGCAAAATGGTAAGACCCCTGTCTCTATAAAAGTATTAAAAAATAGCTGAGTGTGGTGGCATGTGCCAGTAGTTTCAGCTAATTGGGAGACTGAGACAAAGGGATTGCTTGAGCCCAGGAGTTCCAGGCTGCAGTGAACTATGATCACACCACTGAACTCCAGCCCTGTTTCTAAAAACGAAATTAAAAAAAAAAAATTTTTGAGCCAACATGTCATTTGCTGATTGGATTATTTGGCTTTCTTCTATGCCATGCTGCACTCTTACTACCTGGAAGAGAATTGATATTTCCCTCAGCACATCCATGAATCTAAGCAAATTCTCTTTCTTGATTCTTCTTTCCAGTCTCTGAACTACTAATTCATCTTTCCTCTCTATGTATATCTAGCACAGTGTGTCTGCTTCTCAATATAACCCACATTGTGAATGACAGTGGAAAAATTCTCAGTCTATGTGACTGTCTCTGTAGTCCTCCATTAACAGTGAGTTTGAGAAGCAAAAGATGAAAACTGAAAAACGTAAGCAGATCCTATGACACCTATGTGGTATTTGCTAACTATATAAAGCCCTTTGGCTCTACATAAGTTAAAAGACATATTCCATTCTATTATAATCAGCTTGAGGTTAAAATGCAAGTTAAATTAGTATCCAATTTGTTTCACAAGGCTGTAGCTAAATTTCTTACCCACGCCTCATCTACCACTCATGGTTTCACTGTCTCTCTCTATTGTTCTATTTACAGAACAAAACCAAAGAAGATGATGTGTAAATATTTACCAAACAAAGGACATTTTAGAAAGGATTCCAAGAACTCTGTACTGTCATTACCCTTACACTGAAGTTATCTTCTAAAGAAGCAAGGAGTGTAGTTAAAAACATTCCCTCAGCGTATATGCCTTGAGAGACTGGATTGCTGTTAAGTTGAAATTCAAGAACAGAAAATGTAGTGAAGTAGCGGAATGCAGAAAATGATTAGATGAATGAAATTATTATTAAAATGGTACCAAACATCTTGTTTTGCACAAATATTTATGGAATAAAATATCTTCCTTTTCTCTATGGGCATCCCTGAAAATTATATATGAAGGCTGAATAAATGCTTTGAGGTAAAAGATTAACAGAGACATAAATATCAAATAGGTTTTCTTCTCTAAGAAAAAAGATTGCTAAATACTGGGATGGAATACTTAAGGAAATTATGAGCTACCTATTTACTTAAATGTTCTTTTAAAATAAGACATGTTCTTTAAACATTAGTGATGATTAAAGTAAGGCCAATTCTGAATTTTGGAGAATGGCCTGGTTGCTTCCTCAAGATTTTATTTCTGTATTGTGGGGTACTACGATTGGATAAGGAGTTATCCTGACCTCGAGAACTAAGAAGGTGATCTTCTTCATATATAAAGGCATCTTTCTATCTGCATAAACCTTCAAAAAGAGCAAAATGTTTTTTTTTAAGTCAACTAGTTTATAAAAAAAAAAATTCCTGGTCCCAATAATTTATTATATAAGATCTGTCATCTAAACTTTTCTGATGTTAGCTACTCACTTTTTCCAATTTATGGCACCAACACATGAAACATGATACCACGCAAGGGATTTACCATGGTTTTCCCAAGTGAGAGTGGAGGTTATAGTAGTGGTGATGATGATCTCCTCTTGGTTTTGACAACCCTTGTAAACTCTGTGGCAAAAGTTTAGACTTAAGATTGACCTGAGGACTCTTTAACTCTTGACGCATTTGTAATTTAACATTTTACAGATCGAGCAAAGACAAAGCAACATAGAAGTAAATATCTGGATTAGTCCAAAACCTTCTTTATTCTCAGATAACTCTGAATAAATTTATTTACCTTGAATAAATGCCTTTTGTCATTATGTATTTTAACTTGAAAATAATTATGTATTATATATTTTTAAGTCAAACTACATATCTTCTTTCCTATATAAGATTGAGGTTTGTGTGTCTTTGCTTTCTATCTATAATTAGCTTTAATAAATATAGTATATACTCAGAGACAAATGTATTCTATTTCTGGGCGCTTGAATGGCACCAACTTCCCCTTTTAAAACAAAAGTGTTGATTTTTTTTTCCAAAACATTTCATGGTGCCAGTTCCACTGAGTTCCCATTGTGCTGACTTTTTGCTCCTAGGGTTGGATGAGCCGATCAATGAAGCATCTATGCAGAGCAGGCTGACCAACAAGTCCTACTACTGCTTTCTTCTGACCTGTGAAGTAGGAAGACCTTGGGGTATATATGTCTTATTTTGGCTTCCCTGTTTACATTCTTCTTTCTTCTGCTAGTCACATCCTGATTATTCTTGGGTCGTCACCCTTGTCTAAACGGTGTTGTTCACGTAGAGCAGATTTCACTTCCTGGTGTCAGGAAGGGCCTAATCTCAGATGGGGGCATCCTGTGTGGTTTATCTTTCTGGCAGTAGTGATTGTTCCAGTAACTGTTATGTGATCCAAGATATCCAGTATGTCTACTCTAGGTTATTTGCTGCTATAATTGGGAAACAGTCATCCTTCTTGCTGGTTGCTAAGCCAGCAGGACATAAGCCTAAAACCTTTGAGAACAATCTTACTACCACAAAGGTTAGACTGCTATAACATAAAGCCCCAAGTGTATCAGAGCTGGCAATTCTCATGAAGGCAATTCCTAATGAAACTATCAGAGAACATAGATCCAGACACAAAATTTCCCAGGACTTCTGAGATATGTGAACAAAAAATTGTCTTCTTTCCTATGTCTCTTTGAGTAGCATTTCTCTTACTTGCAACTGAGTCAAGTCTTATTAGATGATTACAAGTATAATGAATCACAGAGGCATTTTAGATGTATTACAAAGATCCCAGAGTAGATCAGGAATTAAACAATTTCCTTATTTATTTCAGGAAATAGGTTGGGGACAGTGGCTCATGCCTGTAATCCCAGCACTTTGGGAGGCCAAGGCAGATGGATCACCTGAGGTCAGCAGTTCTAGACCAGCCTGACCAATATGGTGAAATTGGGTCTCTACTAAAACAAACAAACAAAAAAAATTAGCCAGCAGACTGAGACAGGAGAATTGCTTAAACCTGGTAGGTGGAGGTTGTATTGAGCCAAGATCATGCCATTGCACTCCAGCCTGCATGACAAAGTGAGAGCCCATCTAAAAAAAAAAAAAAAAAAAAAAAAAATCAGGAAATAGACTCTGGTGTAGTGTCAGGAATGTTATACTGCTTTGTACCCACAGCAGACATTCTTAATCAGTTGAGCTCCAAGTCCTGTGTGGAGCCTCATCTTCAGGATCCAAGAAGTTAGAATAGCATATAAAATGATGCCATTGTGGTTCTAGTATTTTCCTGGTCAGAAAAAAAGAGGCACAACTTAGGAGTCAACAGTTGTCTCCAAGTACCACCAAAGTGCCACTTGTTAGAACCAAGTAGTCAACAGTCTGATCTCACGGACTGTGGAAGATCCTAAAACCTTCTCCTCCCAAATATCCCTCTGCTTCTTCTGAGCTCTCTGACTCCTGAGATTTTAAATTAGGGGTTACATTCATTGCCTTCACATCTCAATGGCTGTTTATAATACAAGCATAGAGCTTTTAAATTTCTTTGGCAGGAAACATGAGAAGCAGTAGCTTCCTTTGGGGGAAAAGGTCTAAAGAGAATGAAATGGCTGGCTTTTATTTCTCATTTTGTCATTTTCCTTAGGTTGAACTTACTAAATACATTTAAAATTAAAGTGTAATAAGTTGGATTTTTTTTGTTTTGTTTTGATATGGAGTCTTGCTCTGTCAACCAGGCTGAAGTGCAGTGGTGGACTAAGAGAAGTAAGTCAGACACAAAAAGACAAATACTTATATGTGAAATCCAAAAAAGTCAAATTCACAGAAGCAGAGAGTAGAATGATAATTGTCACAGTCTGGGAGGTGAAGAAAATGGGGAGATCTTGGTTAAAGAGTACAACGTGGGTCTGGTATTTTCCTGGTCAGATTCCTGCCTATTCAGATTGCCCATTTTAAAATCGGGCCATTTGGTTTTTTTACTATCAAATTGCTTGAGTTCAATGTATTTCAATCTTGGCTCACTGCAGCCTCCGCCTTCCAGGTTCAAGCAATTCCCTGCCTCAGCCTCCTGAGTAGCTGGGATTACAGGCATATGCCACCAAGCCTGGCTAATTTTTGTATTTTTAGTAGAGATGGGGTTTCGCCATGTTGGCCAGGCTGGTCTCAAATGCCGGTCCTCAAGTGATCCACCCACCTCCATCTCCCAAAGTGCTGGGATTACAAGCGTGAGCCACCTTGTATGGACAATAAGTTGAATTTTTAAACTTTATGCATGAGGTCTTTTTTGCCACCTTAATTAAGGTATAATTGACAAAAACCATATATATTTAAGGTGTGCAACACAATGTTTCAGTATACGTACACATTGTGAAATGATCACCTAAGTAACGTATCCATCAGCTCTCATAGTTTTTTGCATGTGTGCTGAAAACATTTAATATGTACACTCTTAGCAATCTTCAGTATACAATATAGTTATTACACTATAGCAATACAACTACATAGTACTGTAATGCAACTATAGTCACCATACTCTGTGTTACATCTCCAGAACTTAGTCATCCTGCATAACTAAAATGTTGTACTCTTTAACCAAGATCTCCCCATTTTCTTTACCTCTCAGACTGTGACAATTATCATTCTACTCTCTGCTTCTATGAATTTGACTTTTTTGGATTTCACATATAAGTGAATCATGCAGTATTTGTCTTTTTGTGCCTGGCTTATTTCACTTAGTCTAATGTCTTCCAGGTTCATCCATATTGTTGCAAATAACAGGATTTCCTTCTTTTATAAGGTGGATAAGATTTCACTACACACACACACATACAGACACACTTTATTCATCGGTAAACACTTGAGTTGATTGTCTCTCTTGTCTATTGTGAATAATGCTGCAATAAATATGGGAGTGTACATAGCTCCTTGAGATACTAATTTAGCTTTCTTTGGGTATATATCTTGAAGTGGAATTGCTGGATTACATAGTAGGGTTATTTTTGATGTGTTAAGGAAACTTCATACTATTTTCTGTAAGGACTGTACCAATTTATATTGCCACCAAAGGTGTACAAGGGTTTCCTTTTTTCCCCACATCCTTGCCAACACTTGATATCTTTGATAATAGCCATTCTAACAGCTGTGAAGTATAGATATCTTATTGTGGTTTTGATTTGCATTTCCTTGATGATTAGTGATGGTGAGCGTTTCTTCACATATCTGTTTGCTATTTGTATGTCTTCTTTTGAGAAATGCCTATTTAGAGTGCCCATTTTAAAACTGGGCCATTTGTTTTTTTGCTATCAAATTGTTTGAGTTCAATATATTTCAGATATTGACCCTTCACCAGATATATCCTCTGCAAACGCTTTTTCTCATTCCATAGATTGCTCTTCGTTCTGTGCAGAAGCTTTTTAGTTTTAAGCAATCCCATTTGTCTATTTTTTTTTCTGTTGCCTGAATTTTGAGGGCTATATCCAAAAAATCATTGACCAGATGAGCGTCAAGAAGATTTTCCTGCATGTTTTAATCTAGTAGTTTTACAGTTTCAGGTTTTATTTTAAGTCTTTAATTCATTTTGAGTTGATTTTTGTATACGGTGTGAGATAAGGGTTCAATTTTATTCTTCTGCATGTGGATACACAGTTTTCCCAGCACCATTTATTGAAGAGACTATCCTTTCCCTATTGTGAGTTCTTGGCGCCTGTGTCAAAGATTAACTGACTGTAAATATGTAGATTTATTTCTGAGCTCTCTATTCTGTTCTGTCTGCCCTGATCTGATCTTTATTATTTCCTTCCTTCTGTTAGCTTTGGGCTTAGTTCATTCCTCTTTTTCTAGTTCCTTGAGTTGTCAAGGTAGGTTGTTTATTTGTAACCGTTTTTTTTTCTTAATGTAAACCTTTATCACCATGAACTTCTATCTTAGAACTTTTGCTGAATCCCATACATTTTAGCATGTTTTGTTTCCATTTTTGTCTCAAGATGTTTTTCTTTTTTTCCCTTTTGACTTCTTCTTTGATCCATTGGTTATTCATGAGTGTGTTGTTTAATTTTCACATATTTGTGAATTTTCCAAGTTTACTTTTTATTGATTTCTAGTTCCATACCATTGTGCACTGTGAGCGGAAAAGATACTTGATATGATTTCAATTTTCTTAAATTTTTTAACATTTGTTTTGAAGACTAACATGTGATCTCTACTGGAGAATGTTCTATGTGCACTTAAAAAGAATGTGCATTCTAGGCCAGTTGTAGTGGCTCATGCCTTTAATGACTGCAATCCAGCACTTTGGGAGGGCAAGGAGGGTAGATTGCTTGAGCTTGGAAGTTCAAGGTCAGCCTGGGAAATATGGTAAAGCCCCAGCTCTACAAAAAAATACAAAAATAGCTGGGCATTGTGGTGTATGCCTGTAGTCCCTGCTGCTCAGAGGCTGAGGTGAGAAGATGGCTTTAGCCCAGGAGATTGACGCTACAGTGAGCCAAGATCATGCTACTGCACTTCAGCCTGGGTGACAGAGTGAGATCTGTCTCGAAAAAAAAAAAAATAGTGTGTATTCTGCTGCTGTTAGATGGAATGTTCTATACCTGTCTGTTAGGTCCATTTGGTCTGTAATATTCCAGTCCGCTGTTTCCTTATTGATTTTCTGCCCATCTATCTATTGTTGAAAGTCAGGTATTAAAGTTGCTACTATTACTGTAATGCTATCTATTTCTTCTTTCAGGTCTGTTAAGATTTACTTTATATTTAGGTGCTCCCATGAGTTTTTTTTTTTTTTTTTTTTTTTATTAAAAAGAGACAAGTAGATAATCTGTGTTCTTATTTGTATATCTTTGTAAGAAAAAGCCTAATAATTTGCCAGGCATAGTGGCTTATGCCTGTAATCCCAGTACTTTGGGGGGTTGAGGGAGGATTGCTTGAGCCAGGAGTTTGAGACCAGACTGGGCAACATGCTGAAACCCCATCTCTCAAAAAAAAAAAAAAAAAAAAAAGAAGCCAAATAAATGTCTTAGTTTCTAATATGCTCATTCATTTGTTTTTATATTTGATTTTTTAGAAACAGTGTCTCGCTTTGCTGCCTAGGCTGGAGTGCAGTGTTTGCTCACTGCAGCCTTGAACTCCTGGGCTCAAGTGATCCTCCTGCCCGGGCCTCCCACAGCATTGTGATAATAAGAGTGAGCCATTGCACCTGGCCTCATTCAACAAGCATTTCAGCTTGTACTTCATGCTGGGCTCTATTCCAGGTTATAAGACACAACCATGAGCCTGGCAGTCTCTGTGTTTAAGAGGTTTACATGCTAGTAGACACTCTAGAGCTTTCTAAGAATGTCATCTAGATTTTCTCATTTTATCTTTGCTGCATGCTTAGAAGACTTTTTTATTTTACTGATGAGGAAGTTGTAAATGTCAAGGTGCTAAGTCCTTTGCCCCAGTCACACGGTAGTAAGTGGAAGAGGTGGAATTTGAGTACCAGCACTCTGACTCTAGAGCTTACAGATAGCATCAGGACACATAAATGTCTCACAGTATCTGGGAGAAAAAGTGTCATTAATACTTGTTAATGCATAAATATCTTTGGGAAAAGCATACTTTCAGTTATTCAATCACTTGAATTTGATTGAATTCAAGTGATTCAATACAAAGAATGTAACAGCAGATTTTTCTTTCTTTTCTTTTCTTTTCTTTTGAGACAGAGTCTTGCTCTGTTGCCCAGTCTGGAGTGCAGTGGCTCAATCTCAGCTCACTGCAACCTCTGCCTCCTGGGTTCAAGCGATTCTCCTGCCTCAGTCTCCTGAATAGCTGGGATTAAAGGTGGCTGCCACCATGCCAAGCTAATTTTTGTATCTTTTAGTAGAGATAGGTTTCACCATGTTGGCCAGGCTGGTCTCTAACTCCTGACCTCAGGTGATCCATTCATCTTGGCTTCTGAAACTGCTGGGATTACAGAAGTGAGTCACCATACCCAGCCAGAGAACAGATTTTTCTGAGCACAGAGAGCAAATAGTAAGAGGACTAGAACTAGGGTGGCGGTGACTGGAGTAGGAAAGAGGAAGATGAGGAGACCGCCTCACCGAAGGGAGTGGTGATGTAACCAATACCGGTTCAGTACATTTTTTGGTGTCTGCTGCCTTGGCTACTGGCATGAAACACATTATATAGTTTAATCTCTACCACAGCTCAGTCTGCTTCCAAAGCCCACGTTCTTGCAGCTTACTTCCAGCCCCGTCACAATTTTGTCTGAACTCACTTCTAGGGTAAACCATTCCAGCAGGCCCCAAAGTGAGAACATGAGAATTCAGAGGCATGAAATCCAGAGAGTCCATGCCATCTCTGGGAAGAGCATCAAATGAAAAGCATATCTGCTTTGAAACTTTATTTATTCTTTATTTTTTGAGATGAGGCCTCACTCTGTCATCCAGGCTCGAGTGCAGTGGTGCAATCATGACTCACTACAGCCTCGACATCCCTGACTCAAGCAATCCTCCCACCTTAGCCTCCTGAGTAGCTGTGACTACAGGTGCACAACACCATGCCCAACTTATTTTTAAATTTTTTGGGTAGAGATGAGGTCTTTTTACGTTGCCCAGGCTAATCTCAAACTCCTAGGCTTAAGCAGTCCTCCCACCTCTGCCTCCCAAAGTGCTAAGATTACAGGCGTGTGCCACCGTGCTCAGCCTGAAACTTCTATATTATTTGATGATGATGTTCTGGTTGCAAAGCTGTGGTGAGCTCCAGGTCTGGATTTTGTCTTTTCTGTATGACAATAGCAGAGAATTAGTTCTGCTGCCCGAAAAGGTACCTCCTAATTAGAGAGGCTAATGGTGAACAGAGGAGGACTCCTTTGAACCAAGGCTTCCTGGACATGCTCAGCCCCTAGAAGCCAAAAGCAGCTTTTTGGTTTGTTTCTGATTTAATGCTGGGTGTAAGCATATGCGGGTGAGCGTGTGTGTGTGTGTGTGTGTACACGTGTGTTAACTACATGGTATTTCAGTGAAATTTTTCCCCAGGGAAGTATTAGTTCTCTCCTGGACTGAAAAGTCTGTTGCCAAGCTGTTTCTTAGACAGCAGCATGAGGAACAAGACAACGGTGTTTATTTAAACGGTGTTTTCTCCTGATCTCAGGTTAACTGTAGAAAAGTTATTCTGCAACTATTTTTGAGGTACCAGTTAAGAATTCTAGGCATATCCAGGTTATCCTTAAAACCCTAATTCCACTTTATAGTTATGATATTTGCATATGAGACTAAACATTACCTCACTTAACTATTAATTCCATTAGAAAGGAATCTAGTGTCCACAATGATTATTTTCAAGTGGATTATTTTAGAAATTGGGTTTCTATGGATTTTAGCAGGAAGTATACAACCTTTTGTCTGAACCACAAATTATAGCTCTGTATTAGTTATCTAATGCTATAACAAATTACCCCCAAAACCTTAGCGGTTAAAACAATGAACACTTATTATTCCAATTGTCTGTACTGGGAAACCAGAAGTGGCTTCTCTGGGTGATTCTGGCTCAAGGGCTCTCACTGTCTGCAACTGAAGTCCTGGCCAGGGCTGCAGTCACATCAAGGCTCAGCTGGTTGGAGGATCTCCTATCGAGCTCATTTCTGTAGTTGTTGAGAGGCTTTAGGAGATCTGCTTCCAAGTTCACTGACATGGGTCTTTCAACAGGGAGGCCTTAAAAAGGACAACTGACTTCCCCCAAGGCAAGTGATCATAGAGACAGCAAGGGAGAACCCTGAGACAGAAGCAACAGACATTTTACCAACCTATTCTGAGAAGTGGCACCCCATTAATTCTACCATATTCTGTTCAACTGAAGCAACTGGCTAGGTCCAGCCTGCACTGAAGGGGATGGACTGTACAAGGAGTGGATACCAGGAGAGACCAGGGGAGACCATCTTAGAGTCTGCCTACCACAAGCCCCTTACAGAGAAACCTGCCTATCTGTGGATATTCTTGTTCATCAAATACAGGCTTTTAGGTTCATTCCATTAAATAGTTGGTGAGGGCTGGACACAGTGGCTCAAGCCTGTAATCCCAGCACTTTGGGAAGCTGATGGGGTGTATTGCTTGAGGTCAGGGGTTTGAGACCAGCCTGGCCAACAGCATAAAACCCTGTTCCTACTAAAAATACAAAAAACTAGCCAGACATGATGGTGCATGCCTGTGATCCCAGCTACTCAAGAGGTTGAGGCATGAGTATATTTTGAACCCAGGAGGCAGAGGTTGCAGTGAGCCAAGATCATGGCTCTGTACTCCAGCCTGGGCAACACAGCAAGACTCCATCAAAAAAAAAAAATTGATAAGACTGAAAAAATGCTGTTAGTAATGTAAAGCAGAGCTAACTTGTATTTTTACTAAGCAGACAAAGTAAACAATGGGAGGTGTGTGTGAGAGACCCAAGTTCTGAGAAATTGGCTTCTGAGTACATAAAGATAACTAAACCAGTTCAATTAAATCAGCACTTTTTGATACCTACTGTCATAGTTCGTTTGGGCTGCAATAACAAAATACCTTAGACTGGGTAATGTATAAACAATGGAAACATATTGCTTGCTGGGAAGTCAAATATCAGGGTGCCAGCAGATTTCATGTCTGGTAAGTGCCTGTTCTTCATAGATGGCGCCTTTCCTGGGTTTTTAAATGGCAAAGAGGTGAACAAGCTTCCTAAGGCCTCTTTTGTAAGGAAATTTACCCATTCATGAGGGTGAAGCCCCTCATGAACTTTTCACCTCTCAAAAGGCTCCTCTTAATATGATCACATTGGAGATTATGTTTTATCATATCAATTTTGGAGCACACAAACATTCAGACCACACTACAAGTACTACTATGTGTACTGCAGGCTCTACTCTGTCTATGCATTGTCTTAATAGGAAAGCAAGGCATATAGGACATGAAATAATAATATAAACCTTTACATTAATATAAAGCACTCATGATGGTATGGAGTCACAGTGCTCCAGAATGGAACTGGCAAACTTTTTCTGATTTTTTGTTTTGTTTTGTTTTGAGATGGAGCCTAGCTCTGTCATCTAGGCTGGAGTGCAATGGCGTGATCTTGGCTCACTGCAACCTCCACCTCCCGGATTCCAGCAATTCTGCCTCAGTCTCTTGAGTTGCTGAGATTACAGGCACCTGCTACCATGCTTGGGTAATTTTTGTATTTTTAGTACAGACAGGGTTTTACCATGTTGGCCAGGCTGGACTCGAACTGCTGACCTCAGGTAGCCCACATGCCTTGGCCTCCCAAAGTGCTGGGATTACAGGCTTGAGCCACCATGTTTGGTCATTTTTTTTTTTTTTTTTTAAAGCCCTGTCACCCAGGTTGGGATTCAGTGGTGTGCCCACTGCTGACTGCATTTTTGGCCTCCTGGGCTCAAGTGCTCCTCTTACCTTAGCCTCCTGAGTAGCTATTACCACGTGTGTATATCACCACACCAGGCCAGTTTTTTTTTTTCTTCTTGTTTTAAGAGATGGGGGTCTCACGATATTGCCTAACCTGGTTTTGAACTCCTGGGTTCAAGTGATCCTCCAGCCTCAGGCTCCCAAAGTGTTGAGATTACAGGCATGAGCCACCGAGAGCAGCCAAACATTTTCTATAGAAGTAGAAGCCACATAGGATATGATATACTTTTGGTAGTATGGCCCCATATGTTCTCTGCTACATATTATTCCTCTTTTTTTTTTCTTGTACAACTTTTTGAAAGTGTAAAAATTATGACAGTGCGTGGCCTGGTACTTTTCTTCAGACTATTTTTTTTTTTTTTTTTTTTTTAAATTTGAAAACACATTGGCAGGATTAACCAGGTAAAATGGAAATTCTTTTTCTTTTTTTCCTTTACTTTTTTTTGAGACGAGATTTCTCCATGTTAGTCAGGCTGGTCTCGAACTCCCCACCTCAGGTGATCCTCCCGCTTCGGCCCCCCGAAGTGCTGGGATTACAGGCATGAGCCACCGCACCCGGCCATGCAGACTATTCTTTAGGTGGCGCAGCTCTAGGAAGTCAGATAGACCCTGAGAAATAGCCATGTGTTATGTTACAGAGAAGCTCACACTGAGATGGCACATGGATGGGAGCCCACGCACACACTTGTGTGTGAAACTGATGTTCTGGAGTCAAGTGCTTATTTAGGGAGTGATTCAAATTCAAATTCAAGGTGAGTTAGGTAAAACAGTAAACTCTTTTGAATAAAAAGAGAGGAGTTTGGGTTGGGTGGGGTGGCTCCTGCCTGTAATACTAGCACCTTGAAAGGCCAAGGCAGGAAGATCTCTTCTGCCCAGGAGTTTGAGACTAGCTTGGCCAACATAATGAGACCCCGCCTTAATAAAAATTAAAAAAAATTGCCAGGCATGGTGGCTTATGCCTGTAATCCTAGCACTTCGGGAAGCCGAGGCAGGCAGATCAGAGGTCAGGAGTTCGAGACCAACCTTCCCAACATGGTGAAACCCCATCTGTACTAAAAATACAAATTTTAGCCTGGGGTGGTGGCACGTGCCTGTAATCCCAGGTACTCAGGAGGCTGAGGCAGGAGAATCGCTTGAACCCAGGAGGCAGAGGTTGCAGTGAGCCAAGATCATGCCACTGTAATCCAGCCTGGGTGGCAGAGTGAGACTCCGTCTCAAAAAAAAAAAAAAAATTAATATTTTTAAAAAGAGAGAGCGGTTTGACTTTAAATCTGTAGGCAGTGAGAGATCACTGTATGTTTTTGAGTTAGACAGTTATCAACATGATGAAAGCAGTGTTTTAGAAATACTAATTGCGGCAATGCATAGGGTTTTTTAGGTTGTTTGGCGTAGCATTCTTGGGCATTGGGTGGGTGGGTAGTGAGTGATGACACTGGAAATGTAGAGGGAGGCCATATCATGAAGCTAAGGAATTACAATTTTTTTTTTTTAACAATAGAGCCTATCTTGACCCATTAAGATCAATGAAAATGATTTTAATCCAGGCATAGTGCAATAATGAGAACGTGGACTGGGCTGGCAGCCAGGTCTCTATTCATGTTGTTTAGTCAGGATTGGCTTAAATAATTAAATGGCTCCAAATGGTGATAAATGAATACTTCAGACCTGGGTATAGTTGAGTGTCTCGTCTCAGACTGGCTTGCATGTAAATAATAATGCATATCCATAAGTTGTATATTATATACATGATAGTGTTTGTATGGGGCTGATAATCTTTGCTTCGAGTATTCAAAAGGGTACCCTGGACAATCCTCTTTTTGTGCTTAGATCTATTATATAAAATACTATTTTATAACTATATATTATCCCTTTGATTAACAGACTGCCTCCTAGACTAATTAAAATCTATAGACCTCAAGGTATGAACTAGATGAGGTAATTGAGTTATGATCCAGAAATTTGAATTTATGTGAAAATGTTTGAAATATGAGATTATATATGGCTTTTAGCAATATAATTTGGAGAAATTGCTCCATAACATGTATTCGAAAAACCAGCTCCTTACTCTTCATAGTAACCATTAAAGAAGTTTCCTGGAGTTCTCTTTTGCAGTCTGTGTGGTACCTAATACACTGGAGCCCACTGGCAGCAATGATCAGACATGGCCTTCCCAGCTCCTCCAGCGGCCCCTCCTTCCACTAGGCTCTCCATCCATCTTTCCTGGATTCGTGGGAGCTGTCATTTCCTACTCTTTCCTGGAGAGGGAACTTTCCATTCTCTTTCTCTTCTGAGTTTAAGAGTGTCTGGGCTGGTGCATTAAAGCCAACTTTTTCTGTGCACACCTGCTGAGTTTTTGTACTCAGCATGACAGCCAATTTGTTTAGAACAGTAGTTCTCAAAGCATGGTCTCCAGACCAGCAGCATCAACATTACCTGAGGACTTGTGAGTGATGCAAATTCCGGGTCTGCATGCCAGATCAACCAAATCAGAAGCTGTGGGGTTGGGGCTCAGCTATCTGTGTTTTAACAAGCCTTCCTGGTGATTTTTATGCTTGCTAGCTTGAACATTACTGAGCTAAAGGAGAGCTTCCTTTTGAGGGTTCCATCTTTGAACTTAAGATTTAGTCTTAAACCAGATCTCTGCATTTGTTGTAGCAAGCAATGCTTTATGAAAGCAATGCAATCATAAAAGAGTCGGTTACAAGCAATGTCAAAGAGAGACTGTGAAAGGTTGATTGGGTACAATAATGAGGGAATCTGCTCACTGGGAATTCCTACTCAAAGCTGTTTGGGGATACTTCCAACACAAGCTTTTGCATGCCATATGGGAATATTTTGCACATTGGAAAAGAATGAGCATCTGATAAGCAATAATGCGTTTACTTATCAACAAACACAATCTGTGGCTCCCAAGGCGCGTGCAGTCAGCTGTAGCTGGTCAGCCTTGCTGGTCTAGGGACACCAAGAGGAGGGGTGACTGTACCTGGATGGGCAGGCCTGGCAGGAAGCCCTGGACACCCCATTGGACCCATGTTGGTTTCAGTTTGCTAATGGCACTCCCCCTTGCCCTTCCTATGTCGTAGTGCTTTTGAGAACAGGCTGTTTAAAATGAGATATTGACTGAATCCAAAAGCAAGGAGAAAAAAATATCTCGCCTCTTTCTCCAAAAAATGTTATTGAGGCAGATTTTCCCAGGATCTAAGCTATTCTTTGGCTGCAAATGTACCTTTGGAAGATGCACAGTGGGGTCTCCAGGCACAGAAAGTAAACCAGCTGGGTATGCTTCTTCATACAACAGACAGATTTCTACCACTTGAAAATCATACTTTTGTAAATCAAATTACATTTTAAATTCAGCAGAGAAATTGCCATTTAAAAGGAATTACCCGGCAGATCTTTTGCCAAGAATGTAATTATTTTGTTTTTTATTTCTTCAAAAAAAAAAAAAAAAGGATTTCCATATGCGATAAAAGTTCAGTTAAGTAGAATTTTCAAGGAATTGGGGGATTCTTGTTATTCATCTCCTTCCTTCCCTCCCTCCCTCCCTTCTTTTCTTCCTTCCTTCCTTTTTATTCTTTCCTTCCTTTTCTCTCTTTCTTGACAAAGGCATAGCTGAAAAAAAAGTCCTGTTCCCAATGCATAAAATTGATTTTTAAAAGTAGTGGGCAGTGGAAATAATTACAATGCTCTTGATAATTAAAGATTTTGCAGCACATTTGTATCAGCTGGATAGTGATAAGCAGAGATTAGGTTGAATTTGTGCTAAAGCTAAAAGGAGACACTGAAAATTTATAATTAGTGAAATATTAAATTAAACTCCTACTTTTAGTTCTTTTCAGTTAGTATTTTGCTTAAAAATTCAGCAGAGAAGAATATTGCTTTACTTAGAAACATTTGCTGGTTGGATCCTGCAAAGTTTAACTCCAACAGATTTACCTAATGAGAGTATATCTATATTTAGAAACACTAATAAATAGGAAGTGAACTGAGTTAAAACATTTTTAAATTTAACATGCAAGCATATTCTCACTACAAAAACAAACAAACAAACGAAAAAAAAACCCCAGCTCTTTAAGCCATATTGCCTTTGCTTTAACATTTTATTGTTGTTTAGATAAAAGGAGAAGTGGCTCACAAGCTGGCTCTGTTCAAACATGTGACTCAGGGCAGCCCTCTATGGATGTATGGGATGGGAAGGAAACAGAGGTTCAGAGACTAGTTCACTTACTTACACTGGGATCAATTTAAATTCAGCAAAGTTTATTATTATACATTTACGGTAACTATGAATCCCTAACTCTTGCTGCCACTGAAGATACAAAAATAAACAAGAGACAGTCTGAGAACTCACAGTCTAAGGTGGGAAAACTCCTCTGAGATAATTGGTGGGGTAGACATGTGTGGTGTCTAATCAAGAGAGAGTTAGTTCAGGAATCCTCAAAGTTGTGTAGGTGGTAGAGGGTTTCGTTGATGATGTAGCAATGTAGATGGTAGAAGGAGTTGCTGATGCCACGAGGAACACTATGAGATGCTGATATATTTTATTTCACCACAAAAGTAGATCTTACAAAGGGAAAGTAGGACTACTTAAATATATACTGTACTGTAAAATTACAACTGTGAATACCCAGGTCAAAAAACAATTCCTCACTATGGAGCTAAACAGGATTGACTGTTTCTCCACTTTCCTGCTAATGTTAGTATACCACTGGTTAATTCATTTTGTCATCTGCTAGCATGTGTCACCAGGCAAGCAGTAACAGGGGCCAAAATCTGAGGAAAATGAAGACTTGAGAAAATTCTATTCATTAATTTAATTTAAAAACGTGATTTGGGAAATGATGATGTTTCCACAATTTCAATAACAGGTTAGTAACACCAAGGGTTCTGTCTGAAAAGTGTGGGAGCATCTGGGGTGGAGAGGGAGCAAGCATTGATGTCCAGAAGGAATTATTGCCATTCCAGTCAAAGCTGAAAGCCCCTCCAGCAAACGCCCTCTCTGCTCTTTGGGGTGGGTCAGCGATAGAAGTTCCTACATGATAGGGAATGCACCTGCTTAGCTTTATACTAGCACATGCCATTAATATTGCTTTAGAAAGTCGCTGCTCAGTGGCTACGTGTGGTGGCTCACACCTGTAATCCCAGCACTTTGGGACGGCGAGGCAGGTGGATCACCTGAGGGTCAGGAGTTTGAGACCAACCTGGCCAACATGGTGAAACCCCCTCTCTACTGAAAAAAAAAAAATCAGCTGGGCCTGGTGGGGCGCTCTTATAGTCCCAGCTACTCAGGAGCTGAGACGCAAGAATCGCTTGAGCCTGGGAGGTAGAAGCTGCAGTGAGCCGAGATCGCACCAATGCACTCCAGCCTGAGGGACAGAGCAAATCTCCATCTAAAAAAAAAAAAAGATTGAGAGAGAGAGAAAAGAGAAAGTAGCTGCTCAAGCTACAGGTGGGAGCAGATTTCTCTCTAAAAACAATGTTATAATGACCATTAGGCTTGAATGAAATAGTGTTAAAATAATAACTAAAAATATAAGAATGGGTTAAATAGGTTTGTGGGTTGATCTTGGAAGTTATTCCCCTATTTATGACATTATTTATATGAAGTAGTGCTCTTTTACTTTTACGAATTCAATTAGCAAATATTTCTTTCCAGGCTAACATGTGTCAAGCACTTTTTAGACACTCTGGGTTTCGGTTTCCTCTTCTGCTAAATAGGGATAAAGAGTGTTCTTAATTCAATAGGGTTGTTATGAAGATTAAATAATTTATAATACATCAACTACTTTGATGGGTGCCTGACATATAGAAAGTGCTTAAATATTAGCTAGTCACTGTGAGTATTATTGTACACTGATATGACACAGATATGGTCCCCCCACACACAAATACAAACAACTTTCTAGAACAGAATATCCTGGTAGCCTGGGCCGTGTTGTTTGAGTTTCTTGGTGTTCTGGTCTTTAAGGGAGCAGCTGCTCTCCTGCAGTTGGGGCTGGAGTACTTGTTGAGCAGTTGGTATTTGTCAGTGTCGTTTGTCTGGTAAGCAGAGCCCTTGCCACTTTTTTCTGAGGCTGGAGGACAGCAGAGCAGCAGGGAAGTGCTTCTGGAAACTCTAACCAGTGGCTTTGCTTCCCGGGAATTTGCAACCCCAGCCCCCTGCATGTTTACTTTAGGAGCTAGGGAAGGGCTGAGGCCCACAGATGTGAGGGCTGCTGGCCTGTGTACCTATTGTCAGGGGTCCCTAGCTTTGTGAACAGGTGGGTCTCTTACCTCTTGGGCAAACCTAGCAAAGGCAAAGAATGATATACAGGCTTTCTGGCCTAATCCAGAAGAAGCAGGGAGGAGGAAACTTTTGACTTCTTTCCTTTTCAAAATATTCCAAAGTCTTGCAGTTAGCTTCTTCAGTTATGAAGCTCCAGATTTGTTAGATATCCTAAAGTAAACACACCAGCTTCTGAAGCTGTCAGAGATTTGGGATGACATTTTTACATGCTTCCTGCTACTAAGCCCTGCATAGCTCAAATTAGTCTCAAGTGGATTGAAAGGCGAAAGAACTACACTTTCATGCTGTTGGAAATTTTGGTAAAATAAAGCTTATTAATGCCTAAGTAACAGCAGGGTATACAGCTCTGAAACAGTGACCAGGGTAAATAGGAGCTGTCCTTTGCACAACAAAATGGGGGACTGTCCTCCATAACTGATGTTTATGTCACCAATTGGAGGCCACTTTTATCTTATTTGTCATATGAAGGGCAAATATGAAAATAATGTGAGCCCCTCACCTGTCAGGGACCCTGTGCTCATTTTGGATGGGGTATTCCTAAATGCCCACTGATTGTCTTATCTCATGGTAGAATGATTTGAATTCATTCAACAACTTCTATATGTTTTCACTCTTCCCTAGTTTGCACTATCCATAAGAATGGCAAACAGGAAGTGTAGGGGGAAAAAGAGTATTTAACTTAGCTGCTGAGATCACGCTTTCTTTATTAGTTCTGTTTCAGTGTCAAACATCTCAAAAGACTATAGGACAAAAATAGAGAACCTTGATGCCTTGGTAGCAGCAGAGTATTCGCAGGGCTCTGGAGCAAGAGTCTTAGTAGAAAATGAAGGAGATGTGTGGGGCACACTCCAGTGGAATCTTACTTCCACTGCCTAGATTCAATGTTTAAGAAGAGCAGGTCAGCTGCCATGGTAAAGTGACTACTGGGCATATTTGGGAAGTGCTTGAACTCTGTAGGATACATAACTGAGTAGATTAAGGAAGAAGTCCAATTACCTCTACTCAGGATTGATGACTTTCATTCAATGAAGAAAACTTTACCTGCTTTTAGTTGAAATGACAGAGTATGAGATTGAGAGCTTGTATTGTGCCACGGATTCACTGTGCATTTGGAATCGGTCTCATTCTAATCCTAGCTGTGCGACACTGGGGAAGTTGCTTAACCTTTCTGACCTTATTTTCCTCACTGTACAATGAGGAAATTATACATATATATATACATGTATGATATATGTACATATTTATTTCCTCATTTTACAGGCAGTTTATATATGTATCACTTATATATATATTAGCATGTACATATACAATGATATGTATATGATTATGTATATGTATAAATAAAATGATAAACATGTAAAGGGCTCATACCAGTGCATGGAACATTTCAAATACTCAGTAACTGTTGGTAATATTCTTTATAGTTTTACTGATATTTCAAAAATAAAAACAAACAAGAAACAGCAATTTTAAGAACAGAGAAGGAAGGAAATAAGTACATTTTTTCTCTAGTAAGTGGTAAAATTAAGATGACTAATAACATCACACATGGTAGTCACTTAAGATTTTGATTGGCATCCTTTAAGGAAAATGCCTGTTACTTTTACTTTCTTAAAATACAGTTTCATGCATCAAAGTTGTTTTATTTTCAAGAATCTAAGGAAATGAGAAAACTAGAAAGGAAATAGCATATGAGCATGACTGTATTATAAAACAAGTAGCAATCATGATGTGGGAATGTATTTACCCTCTTAGTTTTTGCAGATATATGAAGATTTTATGAATACAAAATAGAAAACCTAATATCCTTACTATTTAATTATTTGACATAAAGAAAGATATTGTTATTTAAGCTATAATTTTCAATGATATTATATTTCTTTTTAAATGTTAAGGCTAGATAGCTAATAATGTTATAACATTTATTTTTTAACTCTAGCATTGGCAAAGTGCTTTTAAAACATTTTGAAGCACTTTTATGAGCTCCAGAATAAATGATCCCCAGAACAACCTTGTAAGGTAGTCAGAACAGGTATAGTACTATTCTTTACATTCTACAAGTGGCAAACAAGCTAACAAGGTTGAATGACACAGCAGGTGGGGGCTGGATTGACATTCAATAATCCTTATGTTTAGAACTTAAATTTGTTTGATGATTTGCTATTTAAATCAGATAGTTTTTTGATCCACCCAGCAATCTTTCATGGGGGACAGAATATTTTAATCTCCATTTTCTCTTTAATCTCAATCAGTGGCTCTTCCCACTAAGTCATAGTGCTTCAGTGTCAGTGTTATATATACATTATAGTTTGTTGAAAAATGATGTCTTAATCTTCAATTTGATTATGTGGTAACTGTATACTCCTCCTTCCTTCCTTCCTTCTTTCTTTCTTGCTTGCTTGCTTTCTTTCTTCTTGCTTTCCTTCTTTCTTTCTTGCTCTGTTGCTAAGCTCCAGTGCAGTGGCCCAATCTCAGCTCACTGAAACCTCTGCCTCCCAGGTTCAAGTGATTCTTGTGCCTCATCCTCCAAGTAGCTGGGATTACAGGTGCCTGACACCATGTCTAGTTAATTTTTTTGTATTTTTGGTAGAGATAGGGTTTCACCATGTTGGCCAGGCTAGTCTTGAACTGTTGACCTCCAGCTGTCCACCTGCCTCAGCCTCCCAAGTGCTGAGATGACAGGCATGAATCATCATGCCTGGCCAACTGTATATCATTTCTGTCAAATTGAACCCAGACCCCAAAAGTGTTAAATTTACTGACTAGTTGAGTAGGTACTATAAACTCCAAACCCAGTTTTGAGTGAAAACTGAAAATTTCAGTCATTCAGATATTTGTCAACAGTAGATGGTAGAGATATATTTATTTTAATTTTTATTTAAACATATACTTTTATGTATATGTGACATGAGTGACAACAGTCTGGGAAATGTTTCAAAGTGCCCTATCATGCGTTCATTGGTTTTGGATGTTTTCATATGCTTCAGTTCCTTTTGAAGGAGCTTTCCTTTAGTCTTCAGAGTCTGGCCATGCTTGGGACCTGCTGTAGGACAAATCCATCTGCTAGACCTAGTAGGGTCCCAGCTGGTATGACTTTCATGGCTTCTTAGACAGGACCCATCCACAAATGTGTGGAAAATTGTGGTGGGAGAAAGAGTCCAAAATCAAGGCAGCAGCTTTCTTGTCTAAGACAGACTGAAGACAAACCCTTTAAAAAAAATATTCCTGTAAGTTTGTAATTCAGAAATAAAGGGTAATCACCTCTTATATTTATGCTACTTTAGAAATGCTCTTCTCCCTTCCTACCCCCACCTGGACTAAATCAGTTGAGTTACTTAAGTGATGGAAATTAAACATTGTAGAAGTTGGAATAAACATTTAAAAGAGTTTGAGAGATCTTACTTAAAGCTTCCTCGACTCAAGGTAAATATGAAAACAGCTCTTCGGCCTTTGGTGACGTCTGACTTTCTATGAACACCTGTAACTTTAGGGCCTGTGACACTTACTTTGAGGTTGGTTATCTTCTATTGTGTCATTTCTGCACTTACATATTTTATGCACATGACTCACTTTCTGAATTATATAGAGGAATAGGACACATTTTATAGTTGTCTATCTTTTTGGGTTCTTACATATTTACCTGGTAATTATGCAGAAGAGATTCTTAATCCAATGGTTATTGCTGATAATTACAACTTGGAAGTCCTAATACTTACCACTCCACAAGGTGGGAATGAGGGTGGTATATCACATTCCTAAAAAGACATTTGTGATTTTTAGTACATAGACACATGAGTGTATAAACATGCTTGAGTTGAAAAAGAGGAATCAGAAATTATTTTAAAAAATCAATTCAAGTTAAATATCAAAGAGTTATATCATTCTCCAGCTTGAGAGTTCCAGTGAGATTCATCAATAACATACATCCCAAACTGAGTTAAATCCTGAGAGATAGCTGACTTTTTTTTCTTTGTTGTTAGTTCACTGCATTTTGGCCAAATACTTAGAATAAGAAACTTTGTTGGGAGTTAAGATCAATTGCATAGCTACAATATTTTTTCACTTGGAAGGAAAGACAGAGTTCTGTTACTCAAAGGAGCAAGAAATATGGAAGCCAAGAAAGCCACACAAACTTGACTCAGAAGCCTAAGTAAATAGTATCATACTTATTTCTCAAGACAAGCTGTACTTTTTAAATATATAATCACACACAATTACCATGCTTGTGTGATAATCACACACAGGAAACTGCTCCATATAAATACCAGCATAAATACAGTACTTTCAACAGCTTTTTATGTCTACTTCTCTTGTGTCCTCTCTAAATTCTAGATTTACCTCCATCTTTATGGGAGGAGCATCTTGACTTATGTCAGCTAATAGTGCATTGAAAGCAGCCATTCTGGGAAGCAGCAAGTGAGAAGGCCCTACAGGAAGTGGAGACTCTGCATGGGTTAAGCTTTGAATTAAGCTGCAACATTTCTTCTCTTTTTCCTCACTCAGGCAAAAGAGAGGGATTTGGCTGCACTAAATCTTGTGTGTGTGTGTGTGTGTGTGTTGGGGGGGTATGAAATCGGCAAAATAACAGCACAGACAGTTCAGGAATTTTTTTTTTTTTTAAGAAGCAAGTCTTGCTCTGTTGCCCTGGCTGAGTGCAGTGGTATGATCATGGCTCACTGCAGCCTCAATCTCCTGAGCCCAAAAGACCCTCTTGCTTCAGCCTCCTAAGTAACTGGCACTGCATGCATGTACCATCACATCCAGCTTATTTTAGAAAATTGTTTTTGTAGGGATAGGGTCTGGTTATGTTGTGCAAACTGTTCTTGAACTCATGGCCTTAAGTGATCTTCCCACCTTGGCCTCCCAAAGTGCTGGGATTACAGGTGTGACATTTAGGGATAGCTTTATAGATTTTGAATTTTGAAATATGTTTGCATACTCTGCATACCCTATAAACAACTTGACCATGTATTTAAATGCAGTGTTTTGAAAGTCATTGAAATTTCTGCCTTTCCTAAAATATCTCTGCTAAACCTCACATCACCTTGGGTGGAAACTCCTTTCATTAGTGACCAGTCTAATTCCCCAGATACCAATTTGTTGAGTGTACTCTGTATCATTTAAATGGTCTCTGACTCACTTCTTCATATGTAAATTAAGGGGATTGCATAGACTTTACTTTCTCTGTTCTGATTTTCTGTGGCCCCTCCCTTCTGTCTCTCAACTAGAGAAGTTTTGTGTTTAGTGTTTTCCTGTATTCAACTTGCAAAGTGTTACAGATAATTGTAATTATACTGTAATCAAAATGTCAACTTCTAATCTTAGAAAAACAGATTCTAATTGAATAGGGTTGCTCCTAAGCACTTTCTTATCAAGAAATTTTTCTCTGTGCAAATCTGTGATAACCTTTTTCCTGTTGTACCCAGAAGTTCTTAGCCTCCACCTGAACTTCTTTCTTGTCTTCTTTTAGACCTTTACATCTTCATTACATTCTATGCTTCCACTAGGCAAGCTAAAGTCTAGTTGATGCAGTGATGCAGTTCTTCTCTCAAGAGAGCAGAAACTTGGCTGAAAAGTTTGGAAAACAACGGCAGTATAAATTTATTGAGGTACTCAGCTGATAGTTTTAAAGAGAGCAGCATTGAGTTCTCACTGGAAATAACTGCTGAATTAAGGATGGTACCTTACTTGGGATTATCTCAGAATTATCTGCTTCTAAATTGTCACTTCTAAAAGTGAATCAAATCTACCCCTCACCCAGAGTCACCTTCCCTTAACCCCACAGGCTTTATCTTCCCTTCCCTGTCCCCGCCGAACCTTTGCCACAAAAAGTGAAGCACAAAGTGGAGAAGTTTTGATGATTTCTTGGACTGTCTCTAATACATATTTCATAATATGTAGTTTGATTCTGATTAATAGAGAAAGTGCACAATTGGGAGGAGGGCTTCCTCTGGAAATTCCAACAGATTATACTAATATTTATAGTCAATATAAGGAAAAAACAAAGCGGGAGGGAGAGAGGGACAAAGAGAAGAAATGTTCTTTTTTTTCTTTCTTTCTTTTTTTTTTTGCAATCATTTTTAATTTGGGTAGTGATTTGAAGCTTTCTCTTTCCAAAGTCTTTGTCTGGGTGTCCATTTTATCTCTTTTCTAAGCTCATGCTTGAACTGATCATCAGAGCTTTCTCAAGGCTTACTTGCCTTTCATTGAGGCTGGAACTTGTGGTATTTGTATGAAAACCAAGTTCTGAATAAACCCGAGGCTGTTTAAAATTTCAGGTAGAAATCATGTGCTCTTCAAGAGTAAATTTGGCACTTTTTGCCTTGATTGTATACAGTCACACATTGCTTAATTGACAGTGATACATTCTGAGAAATGCATCTTCATGCAAGTATCATCGAGTGTACTTACACAAACCTAGATGGTATGGCCTACTACACACCTAGGCTACAGGGTATAGTCTATTGTTCCTACACTATGAACTCACACAGCATGTTACTGGACTGAATTCTGCAGACAATTGTTACACAATGATAAGGTTTGTGTATCTAAATGTAGAAAAGGTACGGTCAATGTATGGCATAAAGATAAAAATGGCCAGGCATGGTAACTCACACTTGTAATCCCAGCAATTTGGGAGGCCGAGATGAGAGGATCAGTGGAGGCCAGGAGTTCAAGACTAGCCTGGGCAACATAGCAATACCCCAACTCTACAAATAGAAAAACAAAAAAATATAAATAAATTAAAGATTCAAAGTGCCATACTTAATCTGTTCCAGCTTAAAAAAGAAGTGAGACCTGATGAAATTGAGGTCATTGCTGTAGGCTTTAGCTTGCCTAGTGGAAGCATAGAATGTAATGAAGATGTAAAGGTCTAAAAGAAGAAAGAACTTTCTATTTAACTAGTGAGGGTTTCTCCTCTGCTTTCCACTAGAAATGTAGTTGTGCATCTACTTCTTGGTGTTTTGCTAATTTATTTCTCTTTACTATTTCTCCTGAATTTAGAAAATCATTGACAGCACCCTTAAGGACGTATTAATGAATAGGAGAGAGAGCTTTACACTAAAAGTCCATGTGCTGACCTCTTTCTACAGAGACTGAGGAAGAGGATGAGCTGATTGTGGAGCTTATCACCACTTGTGACCTTTGGCTTAGACAGGTGATCTGTTGTGATTTCTATATAATAGGGAAATAAAACTCAGATCCTTGTGACATTACCATTATTATTCTTTTTTTATTGCATTTTAGGTTTTGGGGTACATGTGAAGAACATGTAAGATTGTTGCATAGGTACATACATAGCAGTGTGATTTGCTGCCTTCCTCCCCATCACCTATATCTGGCATTTCTCCCCATGCTTTCTCTCCCCAATTCCCCACACCCTGCTGTCCTTCCCCTATTTCCCCCCAACAGACCCCAGTGTGTGATGCCCCCTCATTATTATTCTTAATTCCTGTGGATGCTTGTAACATTGAGTCAGTTGTTTCAATTCAGCCTGTTACAGATATATAGTTGATGTGCCCAAACAGCAATAATTTGTATTTTCTGAAGCTGTAGAAATGTTATGTTTGCAGAAAGAAAACACATTCCTCCCAATTTTGTCAGCATGATCAAACACTGATGATGTGTATCTGCAGAAAATTGTTCTGAGAAAATTGAAAATATCATCTTACCAACACTATTATTAAAAAGATGAGAATAAGAAACATAAAAACTTCTCCTAGATTTTTAAAAAGATGAGAATAAGAAACATAAAAACTTTTCCTAGATTTTTTCAATCTCCTAAAAACAATAGATCTTTAAACCTCCCCAAAAATGATCATTTTAGCTACACTAGTAAGTTATGAAAATTACACAACTTTGAACAGTTTCACTCACTGAGACAGCTGAAAAAAATAAAATGAACCAAGTGATAGTAAGGTTGTAGTAATTAGCATTTGATTCAGTAGGACTTTGTGGTGGATGTACAGGGTGTGTGTGTGTGTGTGTGTGTGTGTGTGTGTGTGTGTGAGAGAGAGAGAGAGAGAGAGAGAGAGAGAGATCGAGAGAGAGAAAGAGACAGAGATAGAAAGAGAGAGAGAGAGAGAGACAGAGGGAGACAGAGAGAGAGAGAGAGAGAGAGGAAGAGACAGAAACGACTCTTGGATTCAGACTTGAGCAGCTGTCTGGTTGTGATGCCCTGTACTGAGATAAACCCCAGAGCAAACCCATGTGGAAGGTGAGGTGAATGACTTCTGTTTGGAGTTTATATTGAGTTTGGGGTGATTGTATATATCCTTGGAGACATCCAGAAAGTAATTAGAGATATGGGTCTGAAGTCCATAGAAAAGAATGAGATTAAAGATTTGGGGGATTTTAGAATCCTAGAAATAAAGAAAATAATCCAGAGAAAATATGTAAAGCAAGAAATGCTAATACTTACTCTAAGGGACAAGGCTAGGAAGATAAGGTTATAAAGGAGACTTCACAGGAACAATCAGAAAGGTAAGCAGTAAATCTGCATACTGGGGAGCCAGAGAAACCACAAAAAGAGTATTTTAAAGTGTGACCTGCAGTGTCAAATGCTGAAGAAAAAGCTACTGAGAAAATAACTAAAAATATCCAATGCATTTAGTCTTTTACAGAGTTTGGTAGCCTTGCTGCAAGAAATTTTGGTAAAATCATGACAGAAACCTAGACTATGATGGATTCTGGAGGAGGACTGGGAAGTGAGGGAACAAAGTACATGCAGTTAAGTTTTTCAAGAAGTTCTATTATGAAGAGTAGAAGTGCTATAGGGCATGAGACAGAAGGAATTCAGAAAAAAGGAGGTCCCCCTTACTTCCTCATCATAAGATTTGAGCTTGTTTAATTACTAATAAGAAGTAAGAAAGAAAGAAATTTAAATCTGTAGACAGAGAGATTAATTAGAGATTTGTATCCTTGAGAACACTGGGACAGAAATTTATAGTACACATTGAAGGATTGGCTTTAGATTAAAATGATGGATATTATTATTTTTTCCTTAGGAGAAGAGAAAAGGAGGGTTGAATACAAAGTATATCTGGTACTCGGAAAGTGAGAAATTCCCTTATTATGACTTCCATTTCTTAGTGGAGTGGGAAGAGAGGTTATCTGATGAAAGTGCAAGGTAAAGTGTGGCTATCAGAGAGTTGAGGGGAGGGAAGAGAATTCAAAGTAATTGTGGAAAATGAGAGCATGATAAGTAATCATGGTAGAATTACAGCCAGGTTGGAGAGCCCAGCTGATACTACTAGTTACAGATTTATGATATCAAATTGCCCAATTATTATTTCTCTCCTGCATCATGCAACACTAAACCAAACCTGACTAAGTCACATAAAAAAAGCAAACAGGTTTATCTAGGGTTGGGGTTTGCCAGGCATATGCTATGGAAAGATAATGGGAAAGAGGAATTTAGAGTATAGGTAAAAGAGGAGTAAGAAGGTTCAACCATGAATCTAAGCAGCGTAATTATGGAAGTGAAGATAGGAAGAAGCTATTCAGAAAAGAACAAATGAAAGAGGACTGGAGGTCCTGATAAGGTCCAAACACTCATTGTAGATATAATGTGCTTTCGATAGACACTCAGTTGATAGTGTGGATACACAGATGACTAGTTCCAGGTTCAAACACCAAAGCTCATTGGTCCCTGCCCACATATTCCATTCCTCCATTACCAACACAAGTATTCCAACTGAAAATGTCAATTTATTAAATCAAAATGTCACCTTACTTCTATGCCTTTTGTCCCACCAATATCCTGTCTCAATGTCTATCCATTACCTTTATTGCCTTTTCAAATATTATCCATCATTTTAAACTTAGTTCTTACCATATTCCTGAAATGTCCAACTGAAGAAAGCAAGGAGAATAAATCTCCTGAAATTTATTGAGTACCTATTATGTTCCAGGAAATGTAAATGTACTTGTACTTTTCACATGCAGTTCTAATTCAATTCAGGTATTGAAGTTCTCATCTTCCTTTTGAAAGTGATGTATCTTTATTGTCTTTAGTACAATGTAGCATTCCTTTTTGTTTACTTGTATTCGAAGATTTTTGTGTCTATGTCTTAATCTCATACTCAATGGTAATTTTTTTGATGGCTTAATTATGCATTTTCCATAGCACCTTTCAGAATATATTGTACATGGTAGGCATAATTCTTGCTTAATTATGAACTTGAAAACATAGATCATAAAGAATAAACATTATAGAAAAAGGAAAACAAATGTAAATACCAACCATCATTTTTTGTAAATTCATGATGTGATGAGGATTGGGAAAAATGAAGAAATATTGCCCCAGTATTCCAAAATCATTAATACTCTTTTTCATGGTAGTTGCTACTCTACTCAGACCTGATACACTTTTTGTTGTTTTTGTTTAAATTTATTTATTTTGAAATGAGACAGTGAGGCCAGGTGTAGTGGCTCATGCCTGTAATCCTAGCACTTTGGGAGGTTGAGGTGGGTGAATCACTGAGCTCAGGAGTTTGAGACCAGCCTGGGCAACATGATGAAACCCCATCTCTACAAAAAATACAAAAATTAGTCAGGTGTGGTGGTGCGTGCATATAGTCCCAGCTACCTGGGAGGCTGAGGCAGGAAGATTGCTTGAACCTGGAGCTAGCTGAGATCACACCACTGCACTTCAGCCTGGGTGACAAAGTGAGACCCTGTCTCAAAAATAAATAAATAAACAGAATAAATAAAATGATACAGGGTATTGCTGTATTGCCCAGGCTGGTCTTAAAATCCTGGGCTCAAGTGACCCTTCTGCCTTAGCCTCTCAAGTAGCTAGTTTTTCTGGCAAATGTGTTACAATTGTAATGAGTAGAGACAAATCTATTTTTATTGGTTGTGTTTCTATATATTTTCATGTGTTGATAATTCAGTAAAATATAATTCAGTATTTGGCTTAATTTTGAAATATTAATACTGTATATTTTGGGTAGCTTTATATTAGTTTATGTATTGTTTAGAAAAATGATATTTAAATTGAAGTTAGCTAAAAATTTCTTTAGAAGACTTGACCCAAACAAAAAATAGTAGTGTTTATAAGTCAGCCATGAATGCCAGTAGTTTAAATTTTAGCAGCAGCAGCATAGTAATTTGTTGGAGTTAAAGCGCTGGAATTGGCTCATTAAATACGTTTTGTAGTATCTAATTAAGATACAGCTAGGAAGTTCTGTTCAATAAACCATCGAAGCTTTTTTCTCTTCTTTTTCCAAATTCTGCTCCTTCTCCATTTTTAAAAGGCTCATAAGAATTTTATGTATGTACGTTAAACTTCATTTAAAGGCTTTGCCAACATGTTCACTTCATAGACAAATTAAATCAAGTACAGACAAGCTATACATGTCTGAGGTACTGTAGATAGTTTCTGCTGGGACCAATAACAGCTAGAGTTTCCTATTTGCAAATGTAGTGACTACCTGAGAATACTACGTGACATATTTGTAGGTGAAAACCATCAAGTTTGTTATACAAAGATAAATGTATCTCTCTTACAATATTCATCACCCTGTTCATAGATATTGTAATGTATAACCTTGATTAAATTTACTAAAAGAACATTCATTTTAATGAAGCGTTACAAAGTATTTCAGTATTTAAATGTTTAGTAGTCTCTTGCCATGGAAAAATGAGAAACTTTCTCAATTTTTCAACTACAAATTTATAGTGACAAATACACCATTGATATGAAAAAGGCTAGGCCATTTTATAATATATATGAATATATAGTATCCTGATCCATACTTATGCCATAAGAGTAGTCTATGGAAGCCACCAGAGCATAATAGTACCTTGTATTTGTAAAACAATTACTACAATATGTTTTCATACAATTGATCTTACTTTTTATATGTTAATATAGTTTTCATTATTACAATGAAAATACCTGCACAATATAAGAAAATTGGAAGTTCAATCCAAGATGTCCGATTAGGAGCAGCTCAGGATTGCAGCTCCCAGTGAAAGTGCAGAGGGTGATCCCTAGGCAAGCAGGGCCTGGAGTGGACCTCAGCAGTCCTACAGCAGAGGGGCCAGACTGTTAGAAAGAAGACTAAGAAATAGAAGGAAATAACTTCATCATGAACAAACTGGACGTCCACTCAGAGACCCAATCTTAAAGTCAACAACTACAAAGATGACAGTTGGATAAATCCACAAAGATGGGAAGAAACCAGTGCAAAAAGAATGAAAACACCCAAAACCAGAACGCCTCTCCTCCTTCAAGGGATCCTCACCAGCAAGGGAACAAGGCTGGGTGGAGAATGAGTGTGATGAATAGACAGAATCAGGTTTCAGAATGTGGGTAATAAGAAACTTCTGTGAGCTAAAAGAACACGTTCTAACCCAATGCAAAGAAACTAAGAACCAGATTGCTCAATCCAAGATGGCCATTTAGGAAGAGCTCAGGATTGCAGCTCCCAGTGAAAGCGCAGAGGGTGAGTGGACGCTGCATTTTTATTGCCTACAGACTAGGAAATTCCCAGGCGGAGGTCACCAGCGCGGCTGTTTCGCCCAGCACGGCTGTGCCGGCCGGCGTCGCTGCTTTGCCCCACGCGGCTGCTTTGTCGGCGCCCTGGAGCAGCGGTTCTCCGTACAAAATACACCGGTCCGGGTTCCCTTTTGGCTGGCGATTGGAGCCACGGGAAGTTGCCCATTAGTCTGTTTAAAAAGGGGACTGAGCAGGGAACCAGGACAGTAGATTCCAGGGCAAAAAAAAAAAAAAGCGCCACAAAACTCAGTGCCGCTGTTTAAGCCAGCGAAGTTAGTGGCCACAGGAGAAAACAAACAGACCCTGGCGCCTCTTCAACAGGCGACTGGAACACAAACTTAAAAAAGGCTCTGAGGCAGGGAGCCAGGCGATCAGGCTCGGCTGGTCCCACCCCCACAAAAGAACAGCAATCAGAAACTCTGGATTGAGAGTTTCACAGCAAGCGCAGCTGAACCTGGGACAGTCCAGCTCTGTGGAGGAGGGGCGTCCGCCATTACCGAGGCAGCCCGCCATGACAGAGGTAGTCGGCCAATGCTGAGGCAGTCTGCCGTTGCCAAGGCAACCCGCCATTGCTGAGGCAGCCCGCCATTGCCAAGGCAACCCGCCACAGCAGAGAGACTCCACCTCAACAGAGGCAGGCCACCATCACCAACGCAGTTCTAACTACACCCATATAAACAGGACTGCAAGGAAGTTCACTCGGCAGCTGGGCGGAGCCCACCGCAGCTCAGCAAAGCCTCTATAGGCTGACAGTGACTAGGCTGCCTCCTTGCTGGGCAGGGCAGGTCTGAATATAAAAAAAAAAGAAGGCAGCAGCATAACGGAAACTCATAAATAAAGCCCTAAATCCCTGGGACAGAGCACATGGGAACAAAAAGCGGTTTATGAGTTCTGCTGCAGCAGACCTAAACGTATCTGCCCAGCAGCTCTGAATGAACAACAACAGAGCTCACAGCTCACCATTTGAGCTCCTATAAAGAAGAGACCGTCTCCTCTAGCAGCTCCCTGACCCCTATATATCCAAAGAGACACCTCATAAAGGAGAGATCAGATTGACACTAGGTGGGTATCCTTCTGGGACAAAGATAGCAGAAGAAGAAAACTGGTAACAACCCTGACTGTTCAGCAGCTGCTGCAGGTGAATCCCAGGCAAGTAGGGCCTGGAGTGAACCTCAGCAGACCTACAACAGAGGGACCAGACTGTCAGAAGGAAAACCAAGAAACAGAAATAACCTCATCATCAACAAACAGAATGTCAATCTGAAAGATTTGAGACCCAATCTGAAAGCCAGCAACTACAAAGTCGACAGGTGGATAAATCCTTAAAGATGGGAAGAAACCAGCACAAAAAGGATGAAAACACCCGAAACCAGAACATCTCTCCTCCTACAAGGGATCACAACTCCTCACCAGCAAGGGAACAAGGTTGGAGGGAGAACGAGTGTGATGAAATGACAGAATCAGACTTCAGAAGGTGGGTAGTAAGAAACTTCTGTGAACTTAAAGAACATGTTCTAACCAAATGCAAAGAAACTAAGAACTTTGAAAAAAGATTTGATGAAATGCTAACGAGAATGGACAAAATAGAAAGGAATATAAGTGAATTGATGGAGCTGAAAAACGCAACATGAGAACTTCACGAAGCATGCACAAGTATCAACAGCCAAATTGACCAAGCAGAAGAAAGGATATCAGAGGTCGAAGATCAACTCAATGAAATAAAATGGGAAGGCAAGACTGGAGAAAAAAGGGTAAAAAGGAATGAACAAAATCTCCAAGAAATGTGGGACTATGTGAAAAGACCTAATCTACATTTGATAGGCCTACCTGAATGCGACGAAGAGAATGAATCCAAGCTGCAAAATACTCTTCAGGATATTATCCAGGAAAACTTCCCCAACCCAGCAAGACAGGCAAACATTCAAGTCCAGGAAATACAGAGAACACCACAAAGATATTCGTCAAGAAGAGCAACCCCAAGGCACATAATCGTCAGATTCACCAGGGTTGAAATGAAGGAGAAAATAGTAAGGGCAGCCAGAGAGAAAGGTCGGGTTACCCACAAAGGGAAGCCCCTCAGACTCACAGCAGATCTCTCAGCAGAAACCCTACAAGCCAGAAGAGAGTGGGGGCCAATATTCAACATCCTTAAAGAAAAGAACTTTCAACCCAGAATCTCCTATCCAGCCAAACTAAGCTTCATAAGTGAAGGAAAAATAAAATCCTTTGGGAACATGCAAGTACTCAGAGATTTCGTCACCACCAGGCCAGCTCTACGAGAGCTCCTGAAAGAGGCTCTACACATATAAAGGAACAACAAGTACCAGCTAAACTAAAGGGCAAAACACCCAGCTGGCACCAAAATGGCAGTATCAAATTTGCACATAACAATATTAACCCTAAATGTAAATGGACTAAATGCCCCAATCAAAAGACACAGACTGGCAAATTGGATCAAAAGACAAAACCCATCGGTGTGCTGTATCCAGGAAACCCATCTCACATGCAAGGATACACAAAGGCTCAAAATAAAGGGATGGAGGAAGATTTACCAAGCAAATGGAGAGCAAAAAAAAGCAGGAGTTGCAATTCTCATCTCTGATAAATTAGACTTTAAAGTGACAAAGATCATAAGAGACAAAGAAGGACATTACATAATGGTAAAAGGATCAATGCAACAAGAAGAGCTAACGATCCTAAATATATACGCACCCAATACAGGAGCACCCAGATACATAAGGCAAGTTCTTAATGACTTACAAAGAGACTTAGACTCCCACACAATAATAATGGGAGACTTTAACACCCCATTGTCAATATTAGACAGATCGACCAGACAGAAAATTAACAAGGATATCCAGGACTTGAACTCAGACCCGGACCAAGCAAACCTAATAGACATTTACAGAACTCTCCACCCCAAATCCACAGAATATATATTCTTCTCAGCACCACATCACACCTACTCTAAAATTGACCACATAATTGGGAGTAAATCACTCCTCAGCAAATGCAAAAGAACAGAAATAGTAACAAACAGCCTCTCAGACCACAGTGCAATCAAGTTAGAACTCAGAATTCAAAATCTAACCCAGAACCGCACAGCTTCATGGAAACTGAACAACTTGCTCTTGAATGTTGACTGGATAAACAATGAAATGAAGACAGAAATAAAGATGTTCTTCGAAACCAATGAGAATGAAGACACAACATACCAGAATCTCTGGAACACATTTAAAGCAGTCTCTAGAGGAAAATATATAGCAATAAGTGCCCACTGAGAAGCAAGGAGAGATCAAAAATTGACACCCTATCGTCAAAACTGAAAGAGCTAGGGGAGCAAGATCAAAAAAACTCAAAGTCTAGCAGAAGACAAGAAATAGCTAAGATCAGAGCAGAGTTGAAGGAGATAGAGACACAAAAAAACCTTCAAAAAATCAATAAATCCAGGAGCTGGTTTTTTGAAAAGATCAACAAAATAGATAGACCACTAGCAGATTAATAAAAAAGAAAAGAGAGAATAATCAAATAGATGCAATAAAAAATGATAAAGGGGATATCACCACAGATTCCACAGAAATTCAAACCATCATCAGAGATTATTACAAACAACTCTATGCATATACACTAGTAAATCTGGAAGAAATGTATAAATTCCTGGTCACTTGCATCCTCACAAGCCTAAACCAGGAAGAAGTTGAAACCCTGAATAGACCAATAACAAGGTCTGAAGTTGAGGCAGCAATTAAGAGCCCACCACTCAAAAAAAGCCCATGTCCAGATGGGTTCACAGCTGAATTCTACCAGACATACAAAGAGGAGCTGGTACCATTCCTTCTGACACTATTCCAAATAATCCAAAAGAGGGAATCCTTCCCAAATCATTTTATAAGACCAACATCATCCTGATACCAAAACCAGGGAGAGACTCAGCAAGAAAAGAAAACTTCAGGCCAATATCCATGATGAACATAGATGCAAAAATCTTTAATAAAATACTGGCAAGTCGATTGCAACAGCACATCAAAAAGCTTATCCACCATGATCAAGTAGGATTCATCCTGGGGATGCAAGGCTGGTTCAACATACGCAAGTCTATACATGTAATTCACCACATAAACAGAACCAAAGACAAAAACCACATGATTATCTCAACTGATGCAGAGAAGGCCTTTGACAAAATTCAACAGCCCTTTATGCTAAAAACCCTTAATAAACTAGGTATTGACAGAACGTATCTCAAAATAATAAAAGCTATTTATGACAAACCAACAGCCAATATCATACTGAATGGGCAAAAACTGGAAGCATTCCCTTTGAAATCTGGCACTAGACAAGGATGCCCTCTCTCACCACTCCTATTCAATATAGTACTGGAAGTTCTAGCCAGAGCAATCAGGCAAGAAAAAGAAATAAAGGGTATTCAAATAGGAAAGGAGGAAGTCAAATTGTCTCTATTTTGCAGAGGACATGATTGTATATCTAGAATACCCCATCGTCCCAGCCCAAAATCTCCTGAAACTGATAAGCAATTTCAGCAAAGTCTCAGGATACAAAATCAATGTGAAAAAATCACAAGCATTCCTGTACATCAAAAAGAGACTTAAAGAGAGCCAAATCAAGAATGAACTGCCATTCACAATTGCTACAAAGAGAATAAAATACCTAGGAATACAACTAACAAGGAATGTAAAGGACCTCTTCAAGGAGAACTACAAACCACTGCTCAACGAAATAAGAGAGGACACAAACAGATGGCGAAACATTCTATGTTCATGGTTAGGAAGAATCAATATTGTGAAAATGGTCATACTGCCTAAAGTAATTTACATATTCAACACTATCCCCATCAAGCTACCAATGACCTTCTTCACAGAACTGGAAAAAAAACACCTTAAACTTCATATGGAACCAAAAGAGAGTCGGCGTAGCAAAGTCAATTCTAAGCAAAAAAGAACAAAGCAGGAGGCATCACACTACCAGACTTCAAACTATACTACAGGGCTACAGTAATCAAAACAGCATGGTACTGGTACCAAAACAGAGATATACTGTAGACCAATGCAACAGGACAGAGGCCTTGGAGGCAACACAACATATCTACAACCATCTGATCTTTGACAAAACTGACAAAAACAAGCAATGGGTAAAGGATTCCCTGTTTAATAAATTGTGTTGGGAAAACTGGCTAGCCATGTGCAGAAAGCAGAAACTGGACCCCTTCCTGACACCTTACACTAAAATTAACTCCAGATGGATTAAAGACTTAAACATAAGATCTGACACCATAAAAACCCTAGAAGAAAATCTAGGCAAAACCATTCAGGACATAGGCGTAGACAAGGACTTCATGACCAAAACACCAAAAGCATTGGCAACAAAAGCCAAAATAGACAAATGGGACCTAATCAAACTCCACAGCTTCTGCATGGCAAAAGAAACAGTCATTAGAGTGAATTGGGAACCAACAGAATGGGAAAAAATTTTTGCATTCTACCCATGTGACAAAGGGCTGATATCCAGAATTTACAAAGAACTAAAACAGATTTACAAGAAAAAAACAAACAAGCCCATTCAAAAGTGGGCAAAGGATATGAACAGACACTTTACAAAAGAAGACATACATGAGGCCAACAAACATATGAAAAAAATGCTCATCATCACTGGTCATTAGAGAAATGCAAATCAAAACTACATTGAGATACCATCTCACGCCAGTTAGAATGGCGATCATTAAAAAATCTGGAGACAACAGATGCTGGAGAGGATGTGGAGAAATAAGAACACTTTTACACTGTTGGTGGGAGTGTAAATTAGTTCAACCATTGTGGAAGACAGTGTGGCGATTCCTCAAGGACCTAGAAATAGAAATTCCTTTTGACCCAGCAGTCCCATTACTGGGTATATATCCAAAGGATTATAAATCTTTCTACTATAGGGACACATGCACACGAATGTTCATGGCAGCACTGTTTACAATAGCAAAGACCTGGAACCAACCCAAATGCTCATCAATGATAGACTGGACAGGGAAAATGTGGCACATATACACCATGGAATATTATGCAGCCATCAAAAACGATGAGTTCGTGTCCTTTGTAGGTACATGGATGAACCTGGAAACCACCATTCTCAGCAAACTGACACAAGAACAGAAAATCAAACACTGCATGTTCTCACTCATAGGCGGGTGTTGAACAATGAGAACACATGGACACAAGGAGGAGAGAATCACACACTGGGGTCTGTTGGGGGGAAATAGAGGAGGGATGTGGGGGTTGGGGAGCTGGGGAGAGATAGCATGGGGAGAAATGCCAGATATAGGTGAAGGGGAGGAAGGCAGCAAATCACGCTGCCATGTGTGTACCTATGCAACAATCTTGCATGTTCTTCACATGTACCCCAAAACCTAAAATGCAATTAAAAAAAAAAGAAAATTGGAAAACAGACACATAAATAGAAGAAAAAAAAAAAGAAAATTGGAAAACAGACACATAAATAGAAGAAAAATCAAACAGCATTACTTTGAGTTAAACCCTTTGGACTCCTTGGTGGGTATAATTCCATACTCCCACTCCTTTTCTTTCTATGTAAGTGTGCGTGTGTGTGTGTGTGTGTGTGTGAGAGAGAGAGAGAGAGAGAGAGAGAGAGACAGAGAGAGAGAGAGAATCAGTATATATACAAATTTGTGATTTGTTTATATAATTAATAACTACATTTTCTATATCATGTACCAATAGCTATATTCTTTATTTTTACAACCTTATTTTTTATAGCCATATGGTACTCTACTATGTAGGTATATTCAAATGTATTTACCCAAATTCTATTATTAGACACTAGATTGTTTCTAATATTTGGTTGTTACAAATAGCATTTTGGTAAACATCCTTTTATGAACATCTTTCTACACTTTCTTAATTATTTCCTGAGGCTCAATTTCCAGAAAAGGAGTAACTAGGCCACAGGTCTGGACATTTTTATGTTTAATAATTACTGCCAAATTACTCTCCAAAAAGTATTGTAATCTGTACTCTGACTAATGGCATGTAAGAATGTCTCTTTTCCCTCACTAACAAAAATTAAATAATTAGTGTTCATTGTCTTGTTCTGGTTCTTACAATAACTCTATGGGGTAAACAGCAGATTAGGAGAAATGCTATTGGTCATACCTCCAGAAAGTAACAAGACTAGGAGCCAAGTTTCTTGACTTGCCTTGCTACATGCTTTTCTAACACATCCTTCTTGCCATCATACTGTCAATGGTGGCAATTCCAAGTGAACTGTCAGGAAAGAACCTAGACCAGGAATTCTTACACAAGCCACAGCCTGACTCATGCCTGTGTTGCTGGCAGTGCCCTGGCCTCCAGCCATGGGACTGTGGGTGGCACAATTCTTGTATTCTGAGAAAAAGGCAGCGTTGGCACACTGCTTGTTCAGGCCAGTGCTTAAGCCAATGGAGAAGGGAGGAGGTAAGGAAGTTGGAGTCAAAGAGGCAGTTGAGGGTGAGCAAATTATAGTCCTTGTAAGAACATGTCCTTAAAACTTTTCAATCCTTGCCCTGTATTATAAGTAAAATAGTTCAGGCCATCTATCTTACTGAATATTTTAAAAATGAGTCTGTTCTTACTATTTTTTAATTGTTCAATTCATTCATATCATTTAATTGGAAGAATTTTGTTTTTACTTTTACTTATACAAAACAAAGAGAGTCAAGTTCCCCTAAGTCAAAAGAGAAGAGGTACTGACGAAAAAATTCCCTTTTGAATAGAAAAACAAGAGGGCTTTTTTTCCCTTTCTTTTTTTGCATATCATATAGCATAATAAATTTTATTCAAATACTTAAAAAATTGAAAAAAAATGGCATTCAGTGCAATCATGTAGATGTTTGCAAAGTTCTTAAAACTATTTGGCTATAGTATTGTGTAAGAAAACTGTCATGCAAAAGTGAAAGCAATATTTGTTAAGGGTGAATAAACCAGGTATTCTAGCAGGCACTGTGGGTTACTAAGATAAACAGTTATAGGTTCTCTTTTAGGAACATTCATCTTGTAGAGGTAGAAGGACTGCTTTAAGAAGCTTCCTGATCACTAACCTTGGTTGAATCACTGTCTTCTGTGCTTGAACATCATTGTTTTTCCCACCTTATTAAATCTGCTTCATAAATTGAAGTAATCCATTTATTTGTCCATTGCACCCACTAGGCCATAAACTCCTAGAGGGCAGGAACTATGCCCTATTTTTTATAAGAGGCTATACGAAAGGCAGGCCATAGAAACTTGACAGACAGAATATAATATTATAGAAAATTTGTCACATTTTATCATTCAGGGGTAGTGATACGGTTTGGTCCTGTGTCCCCACCCAAATTTCATGTGGAATTTTTATCTCCACATGTCAGAGGAGGGACCTGGTGGGAGATGATTGGATCATGGGGGAGGATTTTCCCTCCCCATGCTGTTCTCATGATAGTGAGTGAGTTCTCACAAGATCTGATGATTTAAAAGCGTGGTGCTTCCCTTCTCTCTCTCTCTCTCTCTCTCTCTCCTGCCACCATGTAAGACGTGCCTTGCTTCCCCTTTGCCTTCTGCCATGATTGTAAGTTTCCTGAGGCCTCCCCAGTCATGTGGAACTATGAGTCAATTAAATCTACTGTCTTAATAATTTACCCAGTCTCAGGTAGTTCTTTATAGAAGCAGTGTGAAAATGGACTACTACAGGTAGAAATTATTATTTATTTTATCCATTGTCTTTCAACAATATTGGAATATACTTTTCAAATTGATTAAGGTAAGTGAAATAACATATAATCAATTTCAAGTTTTCATGAATTTTGTAAACTTTTACAAATCACTTAATTTTTGGCTTCAGTTTTTCTCATCTGTTAAGTAACACTGTCAGCCCAGACCAATTATTCTCAACTGATATTGAGGAGACTTACCCTGATATTCAGAGATGGGATAGAACACATTAGAATCTTCATTAAAGTATTTGTTGTTTGAAAACCATTTATTCAGTATAATTATATAATTTTATAGTTGGGATGAAAAAAGAAAGGCACTATTTCTGTAATATTAAACAATAGAAGGAAAATCCTGGAAAATGTTGGCTCCCGGTTTTCTCAGAGGTTAAAGGCTAAACGATTCCAGGAGGTTGTATAAAATCTTTGAGGTACCTGTGGTAGGGGCTCTAACGCATTCTCTTTTACGTTATTCAATGAACTAAATAAAGGTGAAAGATACTGCATTCCAAGAAGCTCCTATCACCTAACTTTTATCATGGCTCACATATACCTTGTTTTTCTATGGATATGTTGGAGGAGCTCAGTAACCTTTTCTGTTGTCTCTTTAAATTTGTCTTATTTTGAAGAAAGGTAAAACTATAGATCACATTAATATTAGGCTCAGAAATACCATGAAGATAAGTAAACCAAACATTGCAAGTTATCCAAGTGTCTCAGTGTAGACCTGTTGTTATTTCATTTACCTGGCCACATGATCAAAGAGAGGCTGATAGTTTAGTTTAGGTGTGGCTCAGAAGATTGTGTGAGAGAACTGAAACTCACTCTAGCATGTTTGGGTGACTGAGTGCTCTATTTTTAAGGGATTAGAAGCTATTTCTCATGGAGTTTGGATTTTTCATGTGAAGGAGGTTTTTTAAAGGGTTAATTAACTATTTGCTGTTTGGCATCTCAAGATTTCCCCATACAATAAAATGCTTCCTGGTCACAACCCTCGTGATATTTATATACATTTCTGGTTATGAATATCCACAAATACAACAAAAGTATAAAGTGGTTTGAAATACCCAATTAAAAAAAATTTTTTTGAGCTGGATTCTTGCTCTGTTGCCCAGGCTAGAGTACAGTGGCACAATCTCAGCTCACTGCAACCTCTGCCTCCTGGGTTCAAGTGACTCTTCTGCCTCAGCCTCCTGAGTAGCTGGGATTATAGGCATGCACCACCAGGCCTGGCTAATTTTTATATTTTTAGTAGAGATAGCGTTTTGCCATTTTGGCCAGGCTGGTCTCGAGCTCCTGGCCTCAGGTGATCTTCCTGCATAGCCTCCCAGAGTGCTAGGATTACAGGCATGAGCCACTACTGCACCCAGCCAAAATACCCAATTAAAATTTAAAAACAAAATAACAAGGGAAGTGTTAGCCCATTTCAGGGGTTGATACACAAGTTAATTCTTGCCGTCCCCACTTCTCTGTGGCTCTCCTCCTCTTGTTAGTTGTGGAGACAGCTGTGTTATTTATATTCTGTGGCTGTCAGAAGCCTGCTCCATGCTCCTCAACCCATGTGGTACCCTGATGACTTGGTCACAGTCTAGTTGTCACAGGATTCCATGAGAGCTTGATCCTCCTCACACCAGTTGCAGGCCAGGCTTGGGCTCCTTTACCCCTCCACTTTGCCTGTATGTACCTCAGGTGTGCAGAAGCAGAACCTATTTTTCCTGTCTTTTTATTTTAAGTTCTAATTCTAAACTGCTATGTAGCTCTAGACTAAGTGGGGCATTGTTAAATGGATAGTAGTCTATAGACTTCGAGTAACATTAAAAAAATATACATTTAGCCCTAAATCTTGAAGTATCTCTGTCAGTTTGGGTCCTCTAAAAAGCAGCTATCAAAATGGGATTATATGGGCAAGAGATTTATTGGGAACAATGGGCAGAGAGCATGAGGGGGCAGGGACAGCCTTCAGCCCCTGATGCGGGTCTGGGAAAGGAGAACAAGAAGGAAGGATGGAGTTGGGAGCAGCCTCAGACCGAAGTACAGTTCTGAGAATGTCTCGGCCAGGCCAGTGTGGATCCCTGGGCTCTAAGACCTGAAGCTTCTCATTAGAGGAGTTTTGTGTCAGGCAGAGGTGACCTGGCCCTACTACTCCCACTGCACTATGCCATTATCTGGGAGCAGCCAGTGGAAAGCAGCACCTGGTTTGAATGCTGCAATCAGCTTAAAGGTGGGGCATCAGAAGGCTGTCAGCCAGCTCTCTTTCCTGCCGTGGGTCCTCTGGAAGGAAGATTTGAATGGGAAAGCTCCATGGTCACTACAGTACCCACAGGTGTACCCTTTTATCCCAGGACCCTTGGCCTCACTCCCTCTGCTCTTTGTTCCCCTCTCTAGACCAACTTATGGCAAAGTGTAAAAGGAGGTGACTCATCCCTTTCCTAGACTCTCAGTCCCCACAGAGCAAGTTTGGATAGGGAATTTATACCTCTGGAGGCTCACCTTTGTTTGCTTCTATTTTCTAGCCAATAAAACCATTGCTTATTAATTCTAATTCCACAAACATTTCAGTGCTGAAATTCCCAGCACCAAGTTAAATACAGAGAACGTAAGATAAATAAGACATCTAAATGGGCTCACAGCCTAGAGAGGGTTATGTACACTTTAGCAGAAATTTTAATAATATGATAAGAAGAGAAATAGACTAAATAGGAAGTGAACTCTGCCACTGACTCTGGGAAAAGTCTGAGCAAACTCTTCAGGGGCAAATACAGCTTACTCAGACAAAAAAGGCAGTCAGTGGCAAGTCTAGGCAGAAGCCAGGAGGTGTTAGGAACAGACTAGAAGACACGGTTGTTCTGGAGGAAAAAGGGTAAAACTTAAGAGGTAAGCAGTATACAAATTTATGCTAGAAAATTTCTTTTTTCTTTTTCCTTCCTATTCAGAGGTCAGTGCTTGGAAACTTGTACTTAATTTTGTCAATAGTGTCACATGTGTATTTTCTGAGTGCAAAGAGGATTTGGAGAGGCAAGACTAGAGAGCAGGAGGAAGCCATTGCCTACTAAATATTTATTTATATCCATTCATTGATGTATTGGTAAGAGGGCAGGAGTCCTGGGGAACAAATACCTCATTTACACTCCAAACACTCAGGTTCTGATCTGCATGTCATGGCTTATCATAGTGTAAGCCAGTTATGTAACTCTAGAAATGGAAGTTTCTGTTGTTTATAAACTGGAAATAATGATACATGTCCTGACTCCTGTTGGGTTGTTGCAAAGGAATCAATTGAAATAAGACAAGACTTTCTGAAGGCACTTTGCCAACTTTCAGAACTGTAAAAATTAAGGGACTGCTACTATGTGCTGTTAAGGAAATAACAGGCACCTGGGAAAACCCACCAAGTAAGGTTTTGTAAGAAGTTGCTCTGCTCCCCGCGAGAAAATGCCGAGCTCAACAGGCCAAGAGGAACAAGTCTGGGAAATTACGACATGAGGTAAAGCAAATGGGACTTTTTGTTTTGTTTTTGGATACCACAATTTCTTACATGTCATTCTTATTGTTTACCCTTCCCTACCATTGGTGGTTTGAAATGGGAGGAAGTTGGGTTAGAGAGTATTAATAAAGCAAGGGAGATGGTTAAAATCTACTTGATGTAAAAATAAACAGAAGCACTTTAGTGTGGGGAGGATCAAATGCTATACATTTGTTATGTGGAAAACAAACCCAGCTTTGTGGTGAATCAGAAAACTTTTCTGCTTTCATGGAATACTGTCCTCTCAAACTCCCTGGGAGAAGCAGAAGTACATTATCAGATAAATCTAACTTGCCCTAATGCTTCTCTGCTGGAAGATTTAAAAAAATATCTCTCGTACTAGCTTTACTTTGTTGATGGTTTGTTGGATTGTCTATGAGAAGACCACTGAGAATATTTTCAATCTACTCAGCACTGATGGGAACCAGAGGCCACAGGTGTTCTTATCAACATATGTATAAAGTCATGGAGAGTCTCCATGTCAACAATCCTGCTAAAGAGGCCACTCCTGGAGTAGCAGGATCTCCGGCTACTAAAGTGATCATCTATTCTCTAAGCACTATTTAATAGAGAAATCAGCAGGAATATTTATATATGAGTTGAGACAACTGGTTGATTCATATATGTTAATTACTTTTTCTTGAATATTTGCTCACAGGACAGACTGATCTTTGCTGTTTTACACAAACAAACAAAAAATGAAATGACATTTTTAGCCTATCATATATCCTGTAAAAGATGTTTTGGAAAATAATTTTCAAAAGAAGTGGGTGGCTGACACTAGAGATTGACTTACTTAATATAAACAACAACCACTTCTGGTTTCTCTTATTGCATTTTAGAGTATGGAAAGCTAACAATGTAACTCTCCCAAAGCTCTTGCACTTTGAATTTGAGGAGTGAGCTGGGCTCTGTCATGCAAAGGCAAATATTAATTTTCTATTGCTGCACGCTCAGATTAAGAACTTATAATAACATCGTTTGGCTCACAGCTTCTGCATATCAGGAGTATGGGCATGGATTAGCTAATCCTCTGCACACGCTCTCATAAGGCTGAAATCAAGGTGTTAGCCAGGGCTACAATCTTATCAGTATCATTTTCCAAGCTCTTTGGTTGTTAGCAGAATTAAGTTTCTGTAGTTGTGGGTCTGAAGTCTTTGCTTCTTGCTGGCTATCAATTAGGAATCATTCACAGCTCCTAGAGGCTTCTTGCCATCTTCTACCACGTGACCCTCCCCACAACATAGCCGTTTCCTCCTTCAGAATCAACAGGAAAATGCCTTTGGCTTTGAATCTCTTTTGTTTTAACTGCTCACCTGATTAGGTCAGGCTCACCCAAAATAATCTCAGTCTTGATTAATTCACAGCCAACTAACTGGAAGCCTTAATTATATTTGCAAAATCCTTTTTTGCCACATGCTAATACATAATTATGGGAGTGACAACACATTGTATTCACATGTCCTGCTCACATTCAAGGAGAGATTATTGTAAAGGGTGTATACGTCAGGGGGCAGGAATCTTGGGGAGCATCTCAGAATTCTGCCTACCACAATGTGCTGCATGGGGCAGAAGTAAGCAAGGTGAGGTAACGTACACACGTGGGGAAACTGTAGCGTTCAGCAAGCACAGTGGCATGGGCAGAGCTTCTGGGAGCTTTAGTGGAGTTTTCACTTCTGTTTTCTAGTGCCATGTGAGCCAAAAAGTCAGCAGCAGCAGCAGAGGTGTTTTTGTTAGGACAACTGATGTGGTTGGGCATTTTTCCTGGGTTTTCCTTGGTACCATTTAAGACCTTTTTTTTTTTTTTCGGTCTTCAATTACATGATATAAACTACTGGTTATAATAAATACCCTTCTGCTTAAACTATCTATAGCGAATACCTTTATATGCAATATAAATCCTTTATTGCTACTATAAGATCATCAATTGGACCTCTTTTTATATCTCCATTAAAGTGTGTAATTCTGCATTGTTTTTGTAAATTCATAGAACTTTAGAGCAGGAAGGAAACTTCTGCTTCTAGAAAGAGTTTTTGAACTATATTCTATAGAAATTTATAGCTCAAGTTATAGGCTTTTTTGGGGTGGGGAGTATTCAACAGTCATGCTAACTTGGGATATATTATACACTCTTAGAACTTATAATAATATCCATTAACATATTAAAGACTCAGAGATCCTACAGGGAAAAAATGACAAAAAGCCTAAATTCAGCTATCTAAGCTGGGTGCGGTGGCTTACGCCTATAATTCCAGCACTTTGGGAGGTTGAGGCGGGTGGATTACTGGAGGTCAGTGAGTTCGAGACCAGCCTGGCCAATATGATGAAATGCCTGTCTCTACCAAAAATACAAAAATTAACTGAGCATAGTGGCACACGCCTGTAATTGCTTGAAATCAAGAGGCAGGAGAATCGCTTGAACCCTAGAGGCAGAGGTTGCAGTGAGCCGAGATTGTGCCATTGCACTTCAGGCTGGATGACGGAGCAAGACTGTCTCAAAAAAAAACCCCATTAGACTCTTTCATTCCAACCAAGGCTTCCCAAACCAAAGCGCAGATACCAAAATCTACTGGTGGGTTAGTGGTAGAATGAAGACTTTAAACCATGCTAAGGAAGCTTCCTGACTCCCAGGAACATAAAGCTTATTTGTTACTCCCTACATTTTCCTGAGAAGTAAACTTCAGTGAATATGAACACAGCCTCAGGAGGAAGCAAAACATATCAACATAGCTAGTTCTGGCAACTCTATCCATGATGTATCAATGAGACCTGCCGTATCTCTTTGAGGAGCTTGCAATGCCATGTATGTTCACCCACACACCACTTAGCAGAAGGTAACTGCCCAGAGAGTAGGCCAAAGTAGATGTTCTCCTACCTCAGTCACTCACATGAGCACCCTTCCTAGGTATCAAGACCAAGGGCTCCCAGGCCGCAGGAAAATGGGACTTGTGAAATTAGGCTCCAGGACATTTTGCTAACTGTAGTGCAATTATTAGACATTCTAGGTCTAGGATTTGATAGGAAATAAATTGCTCTAAAATAAGTCCAAAATTAAAAAGAAAAAAATGTATTAGGGCCACCACAAAAGGCAATACAAATTGAGTACATAAGAGAAACCTGATTCCTGAATCAGAATGCTTGTGAGCACATGCCTCCCACATTCCATAACACAAATCACATCACATACAGCTGACCAAGACAGAAGAGCTTCCAGGAGGTGCATATTTTCAGCATGAAAACAAAGAGCCATTCGTGTTGTAAGCACAGCTTATGGTCAGCTGGCTGACCTGATACACCTCGGCTTTTATTGTTCCCCAAGGCCACATGGTTGGATCTTGCAGAGGCCGGGAGTGAGTGTGGACGTGTCCAAGCAGCTTTAGACCTCGAGGACCCCCTTTGCTGTTTTTGGAAGGAACTTCAATTGCATAAAGAATCTATGTTCCACCACACTTTTATTATTAGGAAAAAAAATTCCCCTTCAGGGCAGAGAGGTAGAATCACAAGCTAGACTTCTGCCAGTTTCCCTCTCCGCTCCACAGTTTTCTCTTCCTTTCCTTGGTAGGTACATTTGTAAAAAGACTGGTACACTGGTTAAAAACGGAAACCAAAACCTGGCAAACAATCCTCACAGCAATGTTTTGTAGCCACTCAGACCCGTAAAAGAAACGAGATCTTGGTCAGGCATGGTGGTTCGTGCCTGTAATCCCAATACTTTGGGAAGCCGAGATGGGCAGATCATCTGAGGTCAGGAGTTCGAGACCAGCCTGGCCAACATGGCGAAACCCCACCTCTACTAAAAATACAAAAATTAGCTGGGCGTGAAGGCTGGCATCTGTTATCTCAGCTACTCAGAAGGCTGAGGTAGGGAGAATTGCTCGAACCAGGGAGGACTGCTGTATAGTACTCCAGCCTGGACAACACAGCAAGACTCCATCTCAAAAAAAAAAAAAAAAAAAAAAAAACAGAAAAGAAAAAGGAAAAGAAATCAAACAGAAATGAAATCATAAATGAACCAGCCACTACATTAGTCATAAAGGGACTCAAACCACAACAGACACCTACTACAATTCTATGGGAAAAGTTTCCACATACGTGCAATTCTCTGAGGTTTGTGGTATTTCCCAGGGCTCCAGCTGAGGAATGACTGCAGCTGAATCCTATGAAAGGCTCTCAGGCTTTGTGGAGCTGCATTTATTGTTCTTAAGGAGTTAGGAAAAGATAGTTTAGGAGTTTTGGTAATGGCATAAAGCAGTTTTGTTTTATTTTTACATGCCTCAGTCTGTTGAATAGACCATTCTCTGGCTTTTTTGTTTCAGCTGTTGAGCCTCAACGTAGAGGTTTTCAAGGCTATCAGGCCAGTTGAAGTTGGTTGTAGGAATACTCTTGAGGACTACTAAAAAAAATCTTGCTTTTTTTAAAACTTGGCAATGTAAGCATCCAAGAAATGGGACATATTTCAGCTTTTAACTATTATTCTGTGATATGTTTAGAGAGGAACAAAATAATTGTCAAAATGCTTTCCAAGCTCTAAGTATTGGCTTGTTATTTACCAAAATAAATAAATAAATAAATAAATAAGATTGGAAATGATATTCTCCTTTGTTATTTATCCTCAAAACTCAGCTCAAACTATAGATTAGCCTATAATCGATGAAATGCTATGGGTATGTAAGGCCTAAAGGTTTAAAACATAGTCAATGTTGCTTTGTTAGATTGTATATAACCAGTAGACACACATGGGATTTTTAGACACATATTTTTCTGTTTAGGTTATATGTCTGATACGTACATCAGGAAAGCCCAGAAAATTCTGAAACTGTTAGTTGCTTACTGCCCGTATAGTGCTTCTTTTTTCAGTATTACACAAATTTCACCAGAAGGTGTCTGATACCTGCTCCCCATTCCAGCATGACATGAGACTTCACTGTACTTGAAACTCACTAGTTACATATTCTTTTTTTTTTTTTTTTTTTGAGACGGTGTCTTGCTCTGTTGCCTAGGCTGGAGTGCAGTGGTGAGATCTCAGCTCACTGCAACCTCTGCCTCCTAGGTTCAAGCGATTCTCCTGCCACAGCCGCCCAGGTAGCTGAGACTACAGGTGTGTTCCACCACACCCAGCTAATTTTTTGTATTTTTAGTAGAGACTGGGTTTCACCATGTTATCCAGGATGGTCTCGATCTCCTGACCTCGTGATCCACCCACCTCAACCTCCCAAAGTGCTGGGATTACAGGGTGAGTCACTGCATCCAGCCACAATATTCTTCAATATGAGAAATGTGGGTTTATTTCTCCCTGGGAATTATTTGTGCTAAATTTATATTTAAAAATGATTTTTTTTTTCAAGAGTAATGTTTCCAGTCTTGGGGTAGTATAGGATGAGTACATTTCCACTCCTTCTCTCTCTTTCATCTAATGGCCTAAATTAATTTCAATCCACCAAAACCAAAATGAAGTTACTCCCTTTAAAACTCTGATTTATAATGATCCAAAGAACGAAAGAACAATGTGTTGGGGGTTCCCAGAAGAATGTCTGGGTATTTTCCGGGTTATTACTGCATACCCGAGTCTTCAGTTCAAATTCCAGGAAGGAAACAAGAGGTGTTGACGGTGTGGATAAAGGTCCTCAATTATTTTTCTTCTTTTGCTAGTCTGTACCTTTAAATGTCTTCCTGGCCCAAAGCAGGAATGGCTGCTTAGGATTTCAAATGAGTACTCAAACAATTTTATCTGGCCCAGTAATGGACATGTTTTTGATAAGTGAATGGATAGAGCAGATATCCACATTTCAAAGGAGCTGGCAGAAGGCCAAGAGGGTCGGCTCTTAGGAACTTTGAGGGAAACACTCATAAAGCTAACTGATAGCCCTCCATGGTTGCCTTGAGCCTGGACTTTGAACCCTTCACTGCTGTTCTAACAGGTAAAGCCCTAGATGCAAATATTTGGTTTGACTCTTTCTGACTGTAAACACTGCAGCCCTCAGGATGATGTGATCTATAGAATTTGCAGCTATTTGCACAGACGTTATCAAAACAATTTTAAATTCTACTTCCTTGTTATTTTTCAAGAATTACTAGCTTAGCTGGTGTTTTGGGGAACAGTTTTGGTAAGGATAGGTAAGAAGGCTAGGGAAAGAAAAATGGCAACAGTCCATCCGGATCCTAGGACTCTATACACATTCAGAAACAAAGTCAAAAAGAGTGTGGAGCAATCATCCAATAATCCAAATTCTGTATCAGCCCAGGAATGGTAAATATTAATGAGCTCAAGGGGGGAACATCAAAGCTCACCTCCATCTAACACAGGTGGTTCCTCTTCTTTGCTTTTTGTCCATGACCATGTTTTATGTTTCTTGACCACCTTCCTTGTTGTATTTTATTGTATCCTATCTTATATTTGTTGATTTCCTTTTTCAAGTAGACTTTTTTCCCCTTATCAATGCAAATCTTCTTCTCCCTGTGGATTTTAAACAGCTTCAGGGTGGGCCCATTTGGTGTGAGAGCAGAGTTCAGCAAGTAGAAAGTGTGGAGTGTGGAATCAGCCCAGCTGCTTTCAAATTCTGGGTCTTTCACTCACTAGCTATGAGAATGTTGGAAAGTTAATTAACTTCTCTGAGTTTTTTGTTTATTTCTCAGAGATGGTCATACCTAGTTTACAGTTTTGTTTTAGACATTAAATGAGATAGTGCATGTGAGGCTCACAGCTCAGATCCAGTTATTTAAATATATTTCTTTCCTTTCTTTTATTTCTTTGATATTCCCTCACCCCAGAACCCTCTGCTCCCACTTAGTATATATACTTAGTTAAATATAAGTCTATAGGCTTTTAGTGAGTAGATTGGAAGGCTTAGAAATTATATTGTATCAGTTTGCATCAATTTGGAGAGACTCAGTGCTTAAAAAGCCTCAGCCATCTTCGCTGGATCAGGAGGTTGTGATTTCTTGCTGAATGTTCTTCAAGGTATTTGCTTTAGTTCCCTTCTTTATGGGTATGTTACATCTAGAAATAGGTTTGTTGAGAAACAATAGTAAAATGAGGAGGGGAGAAAGAAGACAAAGAAGAAACCTGGCAAAATGTTAATGAAAATAGAAAGCAAAGCCCTAAAAACCACACGGAATGGAATACATTTAAAATAACAAAATTTCATTTATCACTGTGATTCTCATAGCACAGAACCCAGCCAAAAACTTGGGCAAGTCTAGTGCATGCTTGGGTGTTGAAGAATATCTGCAAATGTTGATTCCCAGTGATCAGAAAGCTGAAGGATAGACCAGAAAGTTTAATAAATATTCTTAATCCTGTGGACTAAAAATATATACTCACATGGCTGAGTCAAGAGTGTAAAGGACTTGTTGAAACAGAATTTAATAAGCAGCATGGAAAAGCAATGTTTTTTGAGTTAATGACTGAAGTCTTGAGATAGTGTCTTATTTAGAAGATTTGGATATGCTACATGTTTATATTATGTATATTTTAATAATGCTATGTATGTATATAGGTACTGTAATTCTCTTTTTATCAGCTCTGTATGTTACTCGGTTTTTATTTTTCTCAGATATTCTTTCCAATTAAAACACCATAAATAGTCTTTTTTAGTTTTTAATTTTTTTTTAGAGATGGGGGTCTCACTTTATTGCCCAGGCTGGAATTCTGCAGTGGTGTGATCATAGCTCACTGCAACCTCCAGCTCCTGGACTCAAAGTATCCTCCCACCTCAGCCTCCTGAGTAGTTAGAACTCAGGTGCATGTCACCATGCCCTGCTAATTTTTTTTTTTTTTTTTTGTAGAGATGGGTTCTTGTTATGTTACTCAGACTAGTCTTGAACTCATGACCTCAAGTGATCCTCCTGCCTTGACCTTCCAAAGCACTACAATTACAGATGTGAGCCACTGTGCCCAGCCCATAAACATCTTTTTATTAAAAAAAAACTTTAATAGTTAATTTTCATAAAAATTTGAGAAAAACATTGAAAATATATCCAACTTGCTCACTGAAAACTCCCAAGGACTGAATGAATACATTGCCCGTAAGACCATTTTCCCTTCTCTTGTTCCCGCTGGGCCTTACTTACTAACCTAGTTAATTTTAAGTGTTGGGAATATAGTCAGAGATGGAAGAAGTATTAAGGTCCTTAAAAAAGAAAAAATGGCATAGGCCTATCAAACGTGATAACAGCCAGGTGCCTACTACCGTGGCCTTTTGTCCCCAGAAATGGTTGCTGAGCTGCATTTCCAAGAAAGCCACAAGGTATTTTGGCTCACATTTATCTGGCCAAGGCCTCAAGTGCTGGTTGCTCAGGTAGGAGACCAGGCAGACACCTCAGAGACTTCTACTGGGATCTACTTCTCAGGGTTGCTGCTTGTCAAATAATCAGCGTGAATATTTCCCTCAATGAAAACCTTCCTAACTATTCTACAATTTGGCATTTCCTCTTCTGTATTGATGTGCTTCCAAAGCAATTTGTACATTTGTCCATTAAAACACTTACTATATTGCAGTACAACACAAAACCTGGCACATATTAGAGAATTGAATAAATGAGTAAATAATCTAAAGAAAATAACTTTTTGAGCAGCCAAATTTGATTACCCTGGAATCTAAGAGATCCCCCAGTCAACCTAGGCTATCAATATGAACTGGATGGCTATTGTTTACTCACTATAGCAAACCTATTGAGTGCCCCCAATTTCATTTGCTTTTGCTTTTTATGATTAATCATTTTATCAAGACTCTCTTGACCTTGAGTTTTTAAAAAATATAATTCATTCATGTGAGAAGAAATGAGATCATTGCCTACGAGGTCCTGAATTCTTAAGATAAATTTATAAAATATAAATTCTGCACAATACATTTATATTAGAGGTAATATTTTGATACGTCCTTACTAGCAGTTGGAAAAGTATTTTTAATAGTCTTTTTTTTTTTTTTTATCAGTCTCCCTAGAGACTGTCAAAAATTGCCAGTGCCGACTGTATTGCAAGTCGTCACGGTGGGGTATTGGGAAAAGTTTTCAATTAGCAATCATTGTGCCTTGGATAAACCTCATTGGCTACAATATTGCCACTGCACAAAGCTTATTTTTAATAGTCTTTTAAGGCTGTTTAGATATTGATGAAACATAAGGAGAAGAAAATGCCATGTTAAACGCTTAGTAATTGAGTATGCACTCTACTTGTGTCCTAACTTAGACCATGCTGTGGAATAAAATAGACAATTATCTTGTATTATTTAAATTTGGTTCCTATTTTAATGTTTAAAGAATAACTTTACATATGCATTTAAACTTTTTTTTTTTGACATGGAGCCTCGCTCTGTTGCCCAGGTTGGAGTACAGTGGTGCAATCTCGACTCTGCAATCTCTGCCTCCCAGATTCAAGTGATTCTCGTGCCACAGCCTCCCAAGTAGCAGGGATTACAGGTATGCACCGCCACACCAAGCTAATTTTTGTATTTTTAGTAGACACAAGGTTTCGCCATGTTGGCCAGAGTGGTCTTGAACTCCTGACTTTGGGTGATCTGCCTGCTGTGGCCTCCCAAAATGCTGGGATTACAGGCATGAGCCACCACATCTGGCATTAAACATTTTTTACCATTAAAAAAATTCAACCCATCTTTTTGTATTACTTCATTTTTTTGAATTACAATATATGTAGCAAAAATTACACAATTTATGTCTTAATTATATAGTATATTTCAAAAGTTTTATTCTAACTTTTAAATAATATCCTAAGCTCTTTGAAGAAAGGAATAAGATTGGACCTCTTTTGAATCCTGTACTTTGCCTAGGACTTAAAAACTACTAATGCATTGCTTTGACTAATAAGCAATGGCTTCCATTTACTGAGTCTCATGCTATACACTGTGCGTGTATATGAGTATATGCTATATGTATCATATATAACCATATATATAATGATATATATGTGCCAACAGTTGTCTTTTGTGTTTTTATTAGTAGCTCTGCCTAGGGACAGACTCTGAATAAGTGAATATTGAATAATAGGCTTAACAAACTTTTGAATATTTCAGCACTCAAAAATCAGTGGCCAGACGTTAAGAATCAGTCGTTGCCCATCCAGGTTATAACACAGGCTAAAACAGAAGAGAAAAAAAAATAATTCTAAGCTGCTTTTAAGGTAATCTGGGAAATAAAACTAAGAAGCCTAAAGCTGGGTGCAACAGTGCACCTGTAATCCCAGCTATTCTGGAGGTAGAGGCTTGAGGATCCCTTGGTCTAAGGAGTTTAAGACCACCCTGGGCCTGGGCACCCAGTCTCGGGCTGGGTGTGGTGGCTCATGCTTGTAATTCCAGCATTTTGGGAGGCCAAGGTGGGCAGATCACTTGAGGCCAGGAGTTCGAGACCAGCCTGGCCAACATGGTGAAACCTCATCTCTACTAAAAATGCAAAAATTAGCTAGTTGAGGTGGAGGGCGCCTGTAATCCCAGCTACTCAGCAGGCTGAGGCGGGAGAATCACTTAAACCTGGGAGGCGGAGGTTACAGTGAGCTGAGATTGTGCCATTGCACTCCAGCCTGGGTGACAGAGTAAGACTCTGTCTCAAAAAAAAAAAAAAAAAAAAAAAAAGAACCCCAAAGAAAGAAGGAAAGAGAAAGAAAAAAGAAAGGGAAGGAAGAAAGGAGAAAAAAAAGTCTAGGTCCAAGGTTCATGTAAGTTTTTTTTTCCTGTTTTTTTTTTAAATTTTTAATCTAACAAATGTAACAAATCACTGAATAGATTTGTCTAGGGGCAATGACAGGGTGGGGAGTGAGAAAGAAGTGTAGAAAAGCTGGCAGGTAATCAACAAAAAGGAAAGTAAAAAGGAAAATTATATTGAATAAGCTGAACTACCCACAAGTAGAGCAATAAAACTGCATCAAAGCTATGTTAATATTGAAAGAACCAGTGAAATCAAAGTTGTAGATGAAACTTGTTTGCTTAAGTCTGGAAGCTAATGTACCATTAATTAAGATGCAAATGATCTGACTTGCTTTCTGAACTCTACCAAAACTCTTTTATTTTTATTCATTTAGTTTTTGAGACAGGGTCTTGCTGTGTTGCCCAGGCTGGCGTGTAGTGGGGTGATCATAGCTCACTGCAGCCTTGAACTCCTGGGCTTAAGCTGTCTTCCCATCTCAGCCTCCCATGTAGCTGGGACTGCAGGTATGCACCATCACACCTGGCTAATCTTTAAACTGTTTTGTAGAGACAGAGTCTTGTTATCTTTCTGTGTTTTCCAGGCTGGTGTCAAACTCCTAGCTTCAAGTGATCTTTCCACACTGACCTCCCTAAGTGCTGGGATTATAGGTGTGAGCCACTGTCCCCAGCCAGAACTGTTAATTTTGTATCTGTGTTAGATCTAATTTAGTTTAATAAACATTAGTTGAGCTCCTTCTGTTTTTCAGATGTGACCAGATGTTGATGACCTCATGTAAGCTGTGGAAGAATTCCATTGTGTCTGGGGAGATAATAAGTAAGCTGATCATTTCACTGTAATAAAACAGGATGCAATATGATAAAACATTGTTACAGAAATTATTTCTAATGTAAAAGAAAAAAATGTTTAAAACCAACTAAAACAATGTAAATGGCCAGATGATGAGCTGGGATTCCGGAAATGGATAAATATAGTTCTGAGTTCTGCCTCTGCCTTTGTGTGACTGAGCAAATTATTCATTTATTTTAGAGATGGAGTTTCGTTCTTTTGCCCAGCCTGGAGTGCAATGGCGTGATCTCGGCTCACTGCAACCTCCGCCTCCCGGGCTCAAGTGATTCTCCTGCTTCAGCCTTCCGAGTAGCTGCAGATTGCAGGCATGTGCCATCACACCCGGCTAATTTTGTATTTTTAGTAGAGACAGGGTTTCTCCATGTTGGTCAGGCTGGTCTCAAACTCCCAACCTCAGGGTGGATCCCCCTGAGGTGAGATCCACCCTGAGGTTGGGAGTTTGAGACCAGCCTGACCAACCCCCACCTCAGTATTACCCCCTTAGAAATCAATTGCCCTTCCAAACAGGTTTCTCCTTTTCATTTTCCTTTCTCTGCCACAACCCCATCACCAACAATCCCAGCCTCAACCTCCCAACGTGCTGGGATTACACGCGTGAGCCACCGCGCCTGGCCAAATTACTTTATTTGTAAAAGACTCATATATAAAATACAGGCACTAAAAATACATACATCATATAGTTATTTGGAAACTCAGCCACTGTTACATGTTAATTATTATTAGAGTTAGTTATTAGCTATTGAATTAGTACTATTTTACCATGATTACACAAAACCATGGAAAATAATTACATCCAGGCAGATCATAGAGTGCCTTGGCTTTATATACTGTGGTTTTATCAAATATATATTTAGTCTTCCAAAATATACAATGTTTGCAGAAAAAAAAAGCTTGTGTTTTTCCATTCAGACGTTTTGATATCATATCGACTCTAATGTTTACGTTTTGTTGTCAAGATGCAATTAGAATCTTCCAAATTATCATCTACAGTGTTCAATGTTATTTATGCTCACATTAGATTTGACACCACACATTTATTAGTCACTTCAGTGCTGTTACAATTTTTGTTTCATATAAAATTTGATGCCAAAACCTTTATAGTAGATGTGTTCAATAAGAAAAAGCTTTACAAGAAATTTTCATCTAGGTTAGTCATCTGCCATCAATATACTTCTTTTTGGTAAAGTTAATCTCGCTCTCCTTCAGCCTCTACCATCAAAACATGTCTGGCAAGGTCATCTCTCCTGCCCTGGAGACATTGCCTACCCTGCTGATTTCATAAGGAATTTGGTATTACAGTGCCTGGCCCTGTCGTCAGGCTCCCTGGTCACCTCTTCTCTCTGACTTTGGACCTGTCTTAGCATTCCTTAAATCCACCCAGGTATGGTTGGCTCTTCTTTGGTCCCAGCTGACTCAGTCCCACGATCCTCCCCCAACGTTCCCGCTGGCCTCAGAGCCAGCATCTTTGCTCTTGCTTTTTTTGCTTCCAACCAGGCATTCTTCTTGCATCAATCTCTGTTTCCAAGAATTTCTCATATAGTGTTGATGCTCATGTTCTATGCTCATGTTCAAATACACCCATATCTTCCAAACTTGTTAACTTCATTTGATTCTTTCCAATTTTGTAAAGACTCATTTTGTCTGAGAATAGCTTTTATAGCCTCCCTTGTCCCTTAGGTATGACTCATCAATGGAATCTCCCTGCTTTTCCTTAAGTGTTAGAGTCTAATGTAACCCCACTGGGAATTTTCATAACTTCTTGTCAACTGTGAGGTTTACAAAATTGTTGAGCTCACTTCCTCATTTCAGTGATTGTAGAACTAAGCCCAACAAAGAACCAAAATTTAGGGTGACAGTCATTAGGATGATTTCTAAACAAAAGTGTGAATGATGTTGCTTGCCTGTTGGAGAATTTATTCACCACTTCCCTCACCCCAGTATTGCCCCATTAGAAACCAACAGACCTTCCAAACAGCCTTCTCCCTTCCATTCTCCTTTCTCTGCCACAACCCCGTCACCAACATTTCCGATCCCCGTGCACTTTTATTAGTCCATGAGGCCTCTTCCTGAAGGTCACACTAAGTGTTAACAGTGGTTTAGTGAGTTTCTCCAAACCCACTAGTCTTTAGAGTCTTTAGAAAAGCAAGCAAATACACTTTTAAATGGGAAGTGAATTGAGGCAGGAGTATTTGCCCTTTAAGTAGGGGAATTTTGTAACTGGGGACATGTAGGTAGAGAGTGTGAGAGGTTTAGTGCTTTGCTGTACCCATCTAACACCTGGACCCAGGCTCATATTTCCTTCACTGATTGTGCCAGACGTTTTATATGTTCTTCCAACAGTACCAGTACTGAGCAACAGTACTCAAGTTTATCTAGAAACGCGAGTTACCACCACATCCAAGTAAAAGAACCGTCCTCTCTGTCCAGCCTTGTCTGTATTCCTTGGAATATTCCCCACATTGCATAACCATCTTGGAGGAAAACATGTTCTCTTCCATTTATATAAACTTGTTCTCTTCTGGAGAAATAGCTCTGTATTAAAGACACTTGAGGGAAAATGACATTACTGAGGAGATGATATTTAGCTGTCCCCCAAAGCCAATGGGCAGTGATCCAAAAAAATTTACGGAAATAGAAGTAACTCTTTGTAAGCTAACCAAACAGTGGCCTGAACTCTTTTACATTGTGACTTCTTATGAGTGCTTAGTTTAGTTGCCTGAAGGTCAATCTGGAAATTAACAGGCTATTTTGGATTATAACAAGATTATTTAAAGACTCAAACTTTCCAGAGTTCCTTTTAGATGACTTCTATCATGACAAGCAAACCAAAAGGTCAGTGGTCCCAAAGTGGGGTACACATGATCTATTAAGGTACAGAAAAAGGAAATAACAAAATATATAAATATATTATTATTAATAAATATCATATTTTTAAAAGATGTACTTTTGTGAATGACATATTATTCACAATGTATTAATAACAATTATGTAATTCATAAATAAAATGTGGATATACGGTAGTAGTACATGCTCAATTTTTTTTAACTAGTAAGAAGGTAGGATCAAATGAGTGAGAATCTGCTGATTAGGTAACACTTTGGCTATCATATCCTCTTCCCTCTAATCTATGCATTATCATAAAGACAGGTTCTAATGTCTCCTCCCAGAACTAAGAGGACTTTTAAACATTCTTCCTTCTACATCGTCAGAACGATGTAGTTTTATTTTCACTACCTTTAAAAACATTAAGGAAAGTAGAGAACAATATTCAGATTAGTTATAAAATTAACTTTTCTATCTCCTTCTATAAGTTTCTAGGATTTTGTATATTTGGTGTATAATATATTAAATGTCATATTTTTATATGCTTTTGATCACAAAAGATTCTTGCTTAAAACAAACATTTTCTAAAGACATCAAAGGCCATATAGAAAAATATAATATAAAAAGTATTTGCAAGCTGGGCATGGTAGCTCCCCACCCACCTACAGGTGGCTCCCATGCCTATAATACCAGCACCTTGGGAGGCAGAGGTGGGAGGATCGCTTAAGCCCAGGAGTTTGAGACCAGCCTGGGTAACATAGCAAGACTCTGACTCTACAGATAATTAAAAAAATTAGCTGGGCATGGCGGCTTGTGCCTGTAGTCCTAGCTATTTGGTCTTGAACTCCTGGCATCAAGCAATCCTCCAACCTCAGCCTCTCAAATTGCTGGCATTATTGGCATGAACCACCACACCTGGCTTAGCCTACCTATTTGGGAGGCCAAGGTGGGAGGACTGCTTGATCCTGAAAGGTTGAGGCTGCAGTGAGACATTATCGCACGACTGCATTCTAGCCTGGATAGCAAAGCAAGACCCTGTCTAAAAAAAAAAAAAAGAAAAGAATTTATAGTTGTAATCCATAGCTTATTAGCAACAGAAGAGAAATAGCACAATATTTGCTGATACCACAAGGGAACACGTATTTGTAGTGTCTATCTTTCGTGTGTTTTTATTTTAGGAAATGAACGCTGATGTTAGGCAATTTAACCCCCTTCCTTGTGACTTTTGCTGTTATTTCTAAACTGGATATCTCTTACACAGGCATTAACAAGCAGGTTGACTGTCAGGACAAGTCCAAGGGTGGCATTATTTGCATTTGCTGATCAATGAGTCTTTGGGGCTGTAAAGACTCATACCCAAGGAATGACTCAGAAAGTCAGGGGCCCATGTTATTTGGCTCTGGGCTCAGACGTGCAGAGCAGCAGCATCAGGACTTGACAGCCCTATGGCTCAATCAGCTTTCTGTTTTCACTGCCTTGTGATGCCATGAGTGGAACTATTGGCAAATCAGAGTTCAACCCCAGGTTTTCAGTCTTTCCCCTAATTCTTGCTCTATCAGAGGTCAAGGACAACAGTATAATGATTCATAGGCTCTACTTCCTGGCAAGTAATCATTTTCCCACGGTGAATAATGATTTATGAGGGGTAAAGAATGTTGATTTGCCTTTTTTCTGTGTGGCCTTTCTGCTGACAGAGGGTTGGCTAGGAATACTTTGTTTCCATTTGTAAGGCCATCCAGAAAATGTTTTAAAGCATTTTAATTTTTTAAACATAAGCGCTTTAAATATATATTATCCATAAAGAAGTAGAATGATCCACTTACATACTTTGTTAAAAAATGAAGACAATTTTGAAATTTCCTTTTTTATGTTGGCACGTGAGGACTCAGTATGCCTTGTAGAAGTCAAGAGCTGTAGAGGCCCTCTATGATCCCACTTTTTAGGTTGGAACACTGAGACCCAGAGAAGTTAAATGAGTTGTTCATTTCCACAGAACTGGTTAGTGACAGAGGCAGATTGAGGCTTAAATTAGCTCATCTTAGGCTATGATTTTATCTAACATTAGGCTTACTTGTACCATGTCAGAAGGAAAGATCCAGGTTTAAAGAAGTCTGTGACTTTCACAGTTAGTCACATGAATTAATTAATGACAGAAATGTCAAGGGAGAAGCATGGTAATTGGTATCGGATGGACCTTGGCTTGAATCTTGGCCCTGGAACTGGGTGATGTTGGCTAATTTACTTAATTTATCTGAGTATGTTTTCTCACTTTACAGATGAGACTGGGGATAATAATGTCAATTTCATATCATCTCATGTAAGAATAAGAGATAAGGCATACAAGGCTCCTGACACATGGTGAGCTTTCAATAAACAGAAGCTCTAATTATTTTTTAAAACTAAGCAACACCTGTCCTTGCTTTCTGGTATTGCTTTCTGGTTTTCTGTCCTTCCTTTCTGGTTATATTTTCAAAGTAGCCCTAGTTATACTTTGCACTGTCTTAGAACTTTGCTTTGTCAGACTCAACAGTTAGTTTCTTTCAAGCCACTACTGAAATTTTTCCCTTAGTACTTTGCGTCTGAGTTGTCTCATTTCCTGGAAGCTCTGACACAGGCCAGCATGCTGTTATAGAACATGATCTGAAACCTCACTGGCAAGGGAAGTCCCCTTCAAAAGAGGCATTTTTTTTTTTTCCTTTCTGGAGTTTCTTGCTTCTCTTTCAGATCCCATAGGCAACCCCTTAGGCTAGGGATACCTAACTATCCGGGGACAGGGATGAAGGTCCTGGCCTGATTGTCCTGTGGACAGTGTAGGTACAGTGGGGAAGGCTGAGGGTCTGGCCACATTTGCCCCTGGTGTCTTTACTGCTACCATTTCTGCCTCTGTACTTCCATGTCCTTTTAGCTTCCCCACAAATGGCCTTTGTTTTTTTCTCTTCCCTTTGGTCTTTCCCTCCTACTTCACCAGGACCAACTCTTGAAACATCCAACAGAAATTTAGAGGAGTCTGTGATATGTGGGGGAGTACAGGAGCTTTGCATTTTTGTGTTCTCACTTCCTTTAGAGCTCACAGGGATTTCCTAAGCAGTCTCTTCTGTGCCCAGTGGCTTAGACTGGCTCCCTGCCCCTGTGATGGGGAATTGCCACCTAGGTGCAGGTGGTTCTTCTTTTACTTCTTCTTTTCTAAAAAACACAGTTGCAAAAATATACACCTTATATTTAGGTCTTACAATGAAAAAAAAATTGCTCTAGTGATTTTTGTAGTATTTTTTCCTATAACTAAAATACTATTTACTTTTCATGATAAAATATAGTCCATTTTATTAAATGGGCTCACTTCTTTAACCCAAGTGTGTGTGTGTGAGTGTGTGTGTGTGTGTTTAGTGCCATACTTTTCTAGATATTTTGTCACCAGGGAATTTCCTACTTGAGTATTTGCTGTAACACAAGTGAACAATCTCTAGTTTTTTTTTTTGTTTGTTTTTTGTTTTTTTTTTTTTGAGACAGAATCTTGCTGTGTTGCCTAGGCTGCAATATTTTTAAAGTTATTAATATTTAAATAGAGATTTGTGCTAAGTGTTTTGAAAATCCTTTAAATCACATTAAATATCATAAAAGAGATTTTTCAGAATGAGAAAATATAGCCTTAATCCCATCCTTTCATTGTAATGATTGGTTTTGCTTTCATATATTAACTTTCATTTTTTATTCATGTATTATAGTTTCATTAGGGTAGGGTTTAAAATTTTCACTTTCAAAATGAAACTAGCTATTGCCTCACATTCACTGAAATAAGCCCACCTGCTTTTCTGATTTTGTGTGCACTGTCCTCTGTGAACTCTAATGGATCAAGTAACTATGAAACCAACATCTTCTTCCCTAGAGGTTGGTCCCCTGGGAAGCCCCTGGATCAAGCTTCAATTCTGGCAGCTTCTCTTTCTTTTAAGAGGAGCAGAGAAAAGCTCCATCATTCCTTATTTTATTTTTTCCACAAATATGTATTGAGAGTGTACCAAATATTGAATGCTACTATGTTGATTGGGGACACAGGATGTATAATCACTTTGATATATTAAAGATGGGAGGAAAACACATGGAGAAAACTATTTTGGTTCTTTTGTGATTCTGTAAGTGGTTCAGAGTCAATTAGAGGAATAAGTGATCTCTGTTTTCGGGTTCTGCAAGGATGTAAGAAGTGGATGTGGAGATAAAGTAAAATGAGGGGAGAATGGTGAACTGTGGCCTGGTGGTGGGATGGAGTTTGTACTTCAGGATAGATAAAGTAATGAGCCCGATGATTAATAAACCTAAGTCGAATAAATAATCATGGGTTGTATAGCTTAGTATCAGGGAAAATAAACTAGGAGTTTTGTTTATTTGTTGGTGAGCTGGGGAGGTGGGTAGGAGAGATTTAAACTGAATTAGCAGGATTGATTCTAACTGAAAAGGAGAGAAAGATAATTCTAACAGATTTCAGGAAAACAGAACTTTGTTGCTTATGTAACCAAAAAGTCCCAGGCTGGAATTGCCCTCAATTTTGGCTGAAATCAAGTCTTCCAACAAAAGTTCTATAAGTTTGCCTTTCTTCAGCTTTCTATTTAGCTTTCTTATTGGCTTCTATTTTAGGCAGGCTTCCCCAGATGATGGCAAAGATGGCCATAAACATTTGTGGTTTAAATTCTACAAGTTTTGAAGCCTTGTTGGGAAGTGTATGTCTTTTCTGCTTTGATTGGCCCAGCTTGGCCAGTCTCATCCATATGTTTGGATGGGGACTAATTGTGGAGGCAGGTGGTGGGATTGGCACTTACAGAAAGTGTATTGATTGAGAATGGCAAATGTTACTTCTCCAAGGGGAAGGAATGTGTTGTGTTATCAGGAGAGGTATGCTGGGTAGGTGAAAACCAATAATGACCACATTACAGATCCCTTTGAGGATCCGTTGAAAGAAATAGACCTCTCTCTTTAGAAAAGTGCTCTTGGCTGGGCGTGGGGGGTTCATGCCTATGATCCCAGCACATTGGGAGTCCGAGGCAGGAGGATCACTTGAGCCCAGGAGCTTGAGACAATCCTGGGCAACATAGCAAGACATGACCTTAACTGAAAAGATTAAAAACAAACAAAAAAAAAACTACCCAGGTGTGGTGGCACATTCCTATAGTCCTTGGCTACTCAGGAGACTAAGGCAGGCGGATAACTTTAGCCCAGGAGTTCAAGACTGTAGTGAGCTATGATCATGCCACTGCACTCCTGTCTGGGCAACAGAGTGAGACCCTGTTTCAAAAAAACAATAATAATAAAATAAAAAGTAAAGCACATGTAAACATAACATTATTCTGCTCACAATTTGAGGAGTTCACAGACCTTATGAAGTTAAAACCTAGAGTTCCATAGACTCTAGCTCAAAAACTTTGCTTTGTAGTGTGGAGTAATTGTGGATAAGCACTGTGACTTTTTGGTTGTAAAATCTCCCACACCTAGTAGAAAGACTTACACGTATTAAGCCCCCAATACATGTAGTGATTACATGAATGAATGAACCAAGTAACATTTTTTTTGTGATCTAGTATACTGGTATTATGCTCATGTTTTACATATGTTACCTTATTCATTCTTCTAACATTACCTTATGAATAAAGAAACAGAAGCTAAACTAGGGTATAAAGTGAGCTGAAAACCTAGAATTGACAAACATAGAAAGGACATGAGAGCAACTGTGAAGTTCAAGGGCAGAAGGTCTACATGAGCAGGAGGCCAGTCTGAGGTGTCAGAGAGTGTTGTGACATTCACTGTTGTGGCTCAGCTGATTCTAGTTCACAGCCACGGCCAGGGAGGCCATCACCTTCAAGGCCTCAGGCCACTATGTGGCTGCTAACCCCTATGTAGTTCTTCTTCTCAGTGACAAATTTTATTTTTTTTACCATTTCCTCCCTGTTATAGCCCTTAAAATAATACTTTAGTCTCACATTTTTAATTTCCACTTCAGAACTTGCACTCAAACTAAAACTGTTTTGTTGTGGTTGAGACTTGTTTTCAACTCAATTATTGGATTCACTCATGGGATAATTAGAAGCCCTATACAGCTAGTGCTAGACTTACAGCCACGGTTGGGACCGCGGACCGGTCGTAACATGATTTGGTCGTAAGTTGAGTAGGCTATATGTACAGTTGAAATGGTACACGTGGAGATGTTAGTGCTGCCGGAAGCTGGTCCGCACTGTCGTATGCCCAGCGTAGGTTTGCGCTGTCAGACGCGGAGCAGTCGTGGCTAGCGATGGTGGTCGTAAAGTCGAATGGTCGTAAGTTGCATAGGTGGTAAGTTGATCAATACTTGTAGATGGTTGCTCAAGTGAGTTTAAACTCGCCATTGGAAGACCCCAGAATTGTCAAGGTCGTACTTCTGAGAGAATGATTTAAACTATAGGCAAGCAGCTGGAGAGTAAGCAAATTGAACAGCAGATAAAAGAGAACGTTTTCTTTTCTTTTTTTTTTTGCAATCTCGGCTCACTGCATCCTCCGCTTCGTGGGTTCAAGCAATTCTTCCACCTCAGCCTCCCGAGTAGCTGGGACCACAGGTGCGTGCCACCATTCCCAGCTAATTTTTATATTTTTTAGTAGAGATGAGGTTTCACCATGTTGGCCAGGATGGTCTCGATCTCTTGACCTCATGATCCGCCCACCTAGGCCTCCCAAAGTGCTGGGATTACAGGCGTTTTACGCCACCGCGCCCAGCAAAAGAGAATATTTTCAATCTTATGGTATATGAAGTATTGGGTCAGCAGAAGAAAGTGGTTGAAACAATTACTATAAAGTCACTACGTTTGGCAGATTTGAGAGATCATATGTTCAAAGATAAATTTTTGTTTCTCTTTAAACAAAAAAAACTTTGTTTAAAGAGAAATTTTTCTTGCCTCAAGGCCCTTGTGAGTTGACTAAGAAAGCAGAAATAGAACTGAGAAGAATGAAATAACTATCTTTACCTTTCTCAAATTGTCTAATATGTAAGGAATGAAGAAAGCTAATAAGCAAATCTAAGAAGACATATGGCTTAGATTCTGCTGAGCTATGGATGATTTGATTCCATGCATATATATTAACTGCTGGTATATGAACGTACAATACATGTTCTTCTGCAAATAATCATCAACTTGATGCATTCTTTTTTTTTAATGCACTATTTTATATTTCTTAGGGACTTACTACTGACTGCCAGTATGAGAAGACCATTTACTTCCTTTTCCCATTAATTTTGATAGCCTGGACTGAGCAACTTTCTTCTTACCTAGTTTTGTTTTTATGAGGTGCATTAGCTTTTTCTTTGTGTGTATGTTTGAGTGTGTGTAGCTTTATTAAGCATATTGTTTGGGCTTTTGATAAAGCAAAGATTCTGATATGGTATACATTTTGAACTAAGCATTCATTTATTCAGCAGCGATGCATGTTTAAGACACTGTACTAGCCAACGGTGAGAAGGAGTGTGGAATGGTAGAGGAGCAAGGTGAGATAAGATGATCAAAAGACACCAGCTGAAAATATTATTTGATATGGCAGAAGGTTGTTTGCAGATGTGATTAATGATCTTGAGATGGAGTACGTTATCCTGGTAGGCCCGATGTATACATCAGAGACCTTCTGAAAGGGAGGCAGGAGAACAGAGTAAGTAGTAAGAAGAATGAATGGACAGTATTGGGGACATGCTTAGGGACCCTAAGGAGCTTGCTGTGGTAGGGCTTGGTGGACTCTGTACTGGTGAGAAAGGCTAGGCCACGCTGTGGAAGCAAACAAATCTGTGTCATAAAGTGACAGAGTTTCTCTCTTGCTCATGCCAAGTCTGCTAAATGGCTGAGTGATTCTCAAGGGCAGCCCTCACTCATGTGATAGTTCTGCTGTGTGTGCTTCCCTGGTAGCCAGACAGGTCAGAAGAATGTTAGAAATTAAACACTTCCTTCTGGTGGCCAGAAGTCACATGGCTATATCTGTTAATAATTCGAAGGCGGTAGGGCAGTAAAATATCCCCTTGTCCTAAAAGAGGGAAGCTAGAAATATTGGTAAGTACTACATATGTCTTCCCCATGATCCCAAGTTTGTTGGGCAGAGAAGCATTTTAAATAATTTTGGAATTTACATATATTCCTCAAATATATAGTGATAGCTCCATGCCTAAATCCAGGATGCCCATTCTTCCTTAAAGATGTTTGAAAGCCCTGCATTCTCTCCGTACTGTTACAGAGCCACGTTTCAGTTGAATTGTCAGTGCTGAGGAAAGCATTATTTATTTTATTTTATTTTTAGAGACAGGGGTTTGCTATGCTGCCCCAACTGATTTTGCACTCCTGGGCTCAAGTGTTCCTCTTATCTCAGCTACCTGAGTAGCTGGTATTATAGGTGCACACCATAATGAGAAAAGCATTATGATTAACCTAGTAAATTGATTTTTAATGCTGCATTATTTGATTTTCAAGGGCTTAAAAAATCATTTCCAGAGAGCTAGACACAATGAATACAAGCAATGTAATAAGAAAAGTGAGAAACCACATGCTGAATTGCGTATGTAGCAACGCTTGTAAAGAAATGGCAAATCATATCTAATTATTTCATTGTGCTTACATTTTCTCAGTCAGAAACCCTTTGGTATCTAGTGCATTTCTACAGACATTCCATGGTGATTTAATACCAAGTAATATCTACCTGCAGCAAAGTGTTGATAGAGTTTCTAAATTCACAAGGCCGGCATTTTGCAGTGTTGGGCATAACTGAAGGAGCTTTTTAGGTTGCTGCTAAAAGCAACTCAGAAAGATGTGAGGTAGATGTAAAACCTTTTCCAAAGAGACCATCTAATCTTTGGTACTTCTGTAGCAGATTATTTTTAGAAGAGAAGCCAGGAGACAGAACAACCCATTTCTCTAATCCGTGTGTTGTAACTTGAGGCTCCAGGGTATAACACACGGATTAGAGAAATGGGTTGGTCTCTGGGAAGGAATTTACTTGCAATTCTTTAGGGATGGAGACAGGGAGCTTGAGTGTGAGCCCAGTGGAGATTCTCTTTGGAATCTCATCTGTTGGGAGGGTCACTGTCCATTTTTCTTTTCAGCAGGCCTTGGAAAACACCAGGACCAACATCCTGAGGGGAGCTAGCTTCAGGATTTATTAGGGTTTTATTAATTAAGGTATGTATCTCGGGCTTAAACAGTAGCTAACTAAGCAATATGCATTTGTTTTATAAAATATAAAATTTATGGAACAGTATATCAAGAAGAAATGCTATCATTTTATAATATAATGAGTTAATGTAAGTTCTTTCCATACATTATTTCATTTAAACCATATACAAAAATGCAGACGAGGCTGGGCGCAGTGGCTCACACCTATAATCCCAGCACTTTGGGAGGCTGAGGAAGGCGGATCACCTGAGGTTAGGAGTTTGAGACCAGCCTGGTCAACATGGTGAAACCCCATCTCCATTAAAAATACAAAAATTAGTCAGGCATGGTGGCACGCGCCTGTAATCCCAGCTACTCAGGAGGCTGAGGCAGGAAAATTGCTTGAACTCGGGAGGTGGAGGTTGCAGTGAGCTGAGATCATACCACTGTACACTAGGCTGGATGTCAGAGAGAGACTCCATTTTTAAATACAGATGAAGGCCCTGCCTTGATTGTCCTGTTAACAGTTTGTGTGCAGTGGGAAAGCTGAAGATCTGGCCCCCTTTGCTTTTGGTGACTTCACTGCCACCACTTCTGCCTCTGCATCTCTGCACAATCTGAGGAGTTGGTATTATTATTTCCCATTTTACAGATAAGGAAACTGAAATCCAGAGAAATGGAGTGAGTTGGCCGGCCACGTGTACACAGCTCATTTCTTATGCTAGTATTTACTGTGCACACACTGTATATAGGACCCTTTAATAAGCTATTCTAAAAGATTAATCTAAAGGATTAGATATATTACCTCATTTCAGTACCACTGTAACCTGGTGTTATACATATCACTATCTTCCTGTTGAAGAGGAAAATTCTTAAATTCTGAGACATTCGGTAATATGTCTGAGTTATATGTAAAAGCGTAGATTAAAATTTGAGCCTCCTGACTTGAATCTTGTGTTTGTTTGACCATACCACACCTGCGCCTAGCTGTTGGAGGGATCAGAATACCCAAGACCTAGATAACTCTAAATAAGGCCCAGTATGATTTGAGACCTCACGCTTCAGGGTCAGGTTTGTAAGTTCAGTGCTGAAAAGGCTGATTTTTCCTTTGTTCTTCTAGGGTCTGTTTGCTGGATTTAAGATATACTATCACAAGAAATATGACAAAACAATTGTTTTGCTTGCTCATTTTTTGCTTTGTTATGTTTTTCCTTCTTACAAGGTAACTAGTATTCCCAGCACACCGGAAATAATTGGTATGGATGTTCCTGACAAAAGAAGTCTGCTCAAAGTGACCTTTAAATGCATTTTGGTGGAGCGATTATTTAATTTAGGCAGTTTGTTTTCTCAGAAAGGAATTAGCAGGTTCTACAGGCTTTGCTAGCTAAGACCTTTAGTTTTAATCACCTCCTTGAAAACATTCTGAGTAAGATGGTGGGTTTCTTTGTGCTTTGGCCTTTACCCTTTTTTTTTTTTTTTATTTGAGACAAGCTCTGTCACCCAGGCTGGAGTATAGTGTCACAGTCATAGCTCACTATAAACTTAAATTCCAGTGTTCAGGCAATCTTCCTGACTCTGCCTTTTGAGTAGCTGGGATTATAGGCCATAGCCCAGCACACAGCCTAATTTTGTATTTATTATTTTTTGTAGCGATGGGGTCTTGTTACATTGCCCAAGCTGGCCTCAAACTCCTGGCTTCAAGAGATTCCCCATGTCCTGGCCTCCCAAAGTGCTAGGATTATAGATGGGTCTTTAATTTTGAAATGCACAGATTAAAGAGATTACTAACCACTGAATAGACCGCCCTTTTTCTTACCTTATTCAGCATCTACTTTGAGAGAGTCAAACCCAGAATCCCTTTGAATTTAATGGTCATTCCTTGTGATCTGAACAGCCAAATAAGAAACAGGTCCCCTTCAGTGTAAAATCTGCCAAGTATGAGGTCTGAATGGCCCTCATTATTATGTGTTTAATGTGCATAGAAAAGCTATCTGCAACCTTCCGGAGTGTGCCAGAAGTTTGGAATGTACATTATCATTGGCTCCATCTGAAACCAGTCATAAATCAAAGAAAATAGCAGTTCCAGGGTAATCATAGAGGCTTCCAGGGCCCACTCTGTGTGAATCTGGTGAGAAAGGAAAGTCTGCTTTCACTGGACACTGGAACTGTTTGTCTCTGTCTCTGCTGTACTGTTCCTGCCCGTACCTCACTTAATAATGAAATCATCTTTGCTTGGTGACTAAAACAACCAATAAGGTTGAGAAAGGGGAAAACCCACTTCTGCATTTAAATACAAGGTAAGAAATGTTTTTCTCTTTAGTATATCCCACTCACTTTGGGAAAGTGATTTCATGTGATGTATTATTCAAGACTCTGATCAGCAAACATTTTCTGAGTGTATACTATGTTCCAGGTAGTTAGGCCAGCTCCTGGGGATTAAGCTTTGAACAAAACAGGTAGAATCTGTGTCCTCATGGGAGTGGCTAATGGGAGATTCAGAACAAAAAATAGCCAAGGATCATCCAGGAAATGATTTGGTGAATGCTATCAAAGAGAGAATACACATGCTCTGGAAATATGAAGGAGGCACCTAATACCTAATCTGTAGCTGGGGGGCTGGAAAGGGCTTCTCAGAAAAGGCAGAGATTAAAATGGAGAATAAGCGTAAGCTAGGACTAAGCTAGGATGACGTCAGAAAGAGTGTGATAGGCCAAGGCAATAGCATGAGCCAAGACCCAAAAAATAAGAGACAGCGTGGCACATTTGATGTAGGAAAGACATTTAGATGGGATAGAAAGAAGGCTAGTGTTGGGGCTGGATGACGTTACACAGAAGTTTTTAAGCCAAGCTAAGGAATTGATCAAATTTGTATTTTAGAATGTCACTCTGACTTTAGCATTACATGACTTGAAGGGGTTAAACCCATACATCTATAGAGGGACCCATTAGACCAGGACTGTAGTAATATGGTGAGAGACACTGGTGCCTAAGTAGCCTGGTGATCATAGAAATAAAAGGCTACATGTGAGAGGTAGAGCCGACAGCCACTGATAATAGTGGTTAGCCAGGTCAAGGGGACAATGTCTGCTTTAGGTAATTGGCTTGATAGTAATCTCATTTTTGAAGATCAGGAACACAGGCCTGAGAATACATTTGGAGAGGAATATAATTCTGGTTTTGTCATGTAGGGTTTGAGGTGTCTGTGGGACACTATATGCAGATGTCCAGTAGGCAATTGGTTCTGTGGGCCTAGTACTCGGAGGAGAGTGCTAGTCTAAAGGTAGAAAATTGGAAGTCACCAGTAAATAGAGGGTAATGGATGATATGACCTGAGGTGACTCCTGAAGCAGGAACATGGGCTCAATGCCAAGGAGTGCAACCAAGGGACGGGGCACAGCAGGAACCCACAAAGGAGACCAGAAAACAAGAAATAGGGAGAACGCCATGGAACACTGATTCTACACAATCATGGAATTGAAGACAAACAATGTGAAACTAAGTACAGGCCCATTTATATATATATTTTTTTCTTTTTTTTTTTTTGAGACAGAGGCTCTCTCTGTTGCCCAGGCTGGAATGCAGTGGTGTGGTCTCAGCTCTCTGCAACCTCCGCCTTCTGGGTTCAAGCAATTCTCCTGCTTCAGCTTCCCAAGTAGATGGGATCATAGGTGTGTATCACCATGTCAGGCTAATGTTTTGTAATTTTAGTAGGGACAGGGTTTCGCCATGTTGGCCAGGCTGGTCTCGAACTCCTGACCTCAGGTGATCCACCCACCTTGGCCTCCCAAAGTGCTGGGATTTCAGGCATGAGCTAATGGGCCGGGCCTCAAATATTTTACTATAACAAATCAGTTTAGGCCAAAAGAAGTTAGAAATTGAAGCTAATGGAAATAAAGAAGAGGCTTTTCTTTTAGTATCTATAGGGGTATGTGTGTTTGTTATTTAGGGAAGGTAACAGGGAACTTGGATTATATATTATTTATGTTTTCTTAGCTTAGGCATATATGGTATATTTAGTCACGCAATAAGTTTTTTATTTAGAAGTTATGTATAGAGCTTTTTTCTAGGCCAGTGGGGAATAAACGAGAAATATAAGAAGTATCTGCCCTCTGGAAGCTTGTAATCTAGTTAGGGGCATCACGAGTGCATAGCATTCACCAGTAGCAGAGAAGCATGTGATGAGTAGACAGAGCTTATATTGAGAATAAGGTATACAAGAGTTCAGAGGAGGCTGTCATTGATTTTCATCAAAAGTATGGGATAGAAGGACAAGACATAGGGTTGGGCATCTAGTTTTGTGCACTGACTAGAATTTTGCAGGGTTAGGCGTGTTTGAAAACTACAAGGAAGATAGAATCTTGGTCTTGTTCTCCAACATGCCCTTTCTTGAACTCACCAGGGTAATGCTGCATCTTTTCAGAAATGCCTCTGGCTTCTCAAAGCAACATTCATCTTTGGGAGGAACAATTAATCTTTGTCTTTCATTAGTAAAAGATTTAATGGCTCAGAAGGAAAAGCTAGTGGTGACTTTTCAATCACCCCTTCTACCTCCCAGGTTTTTCTGAGAAGTCCCCAAGTTTCTTGTGGGAGAACACGCAATATATTTAGCAAGAAGTTCCTCCTTGCCCTGAAGTATGCCAGAAACAAACTTTGAAAGCTCATGGAAGGTACAGAGAACTTGTGGGTTTTGTTACTTGGCAACTGAGATCTGAGCTGTTAAAATAAGACATTTGCATTATTTTATAATTCTAAAAATGCAATGCATGTTATTTTCTTGTCTAGAGGGGTAACATAAAATTATTTTAGCTTCATTGTTTCAAAATCTCACACTTATTAGGCTGGCTTTCCTGTGCTGTGCTGTTGTGATTACACAGAGTGGATACCTCCTGGACTGCAGGTAAAGCAGCAAGTCTAGCTAGAGTTCCTAGAAACGTCACAAGAGGGCCAAGCAAATATACAGAGAATTGGAATAATTTTTATTAGGGAATTAGGAAAACTCCCTTGCATACATGGAGGTGGAAGAGAACCCTGATGAGACAGAGATCAGAGGAGTGACATCAGGCTGCGATAATAGGAGACATTCTTGCACCTGCTCCACTCCTGCTCCAACCCTACCTTCTCTCTCGTTGCTTGTCCCCACCTCCTTGGCTGCTGTCCCTTTACTTCTGAGGTTGCCTCTGATTCTATGTCCAATGTAGAAGAAAGTATCAGGACACCCATACTTCCCAAATTATATGGACATCCATATTTCCCAAATTACACCTTGGGAATAGTGCTCTAACAAGAGTGAATTAATTGTGAGGAAAGTGGATTTGTGAGAATAGTTTACATAAGTTTTTGGAGAAAATGGGATGGAGGCTAGCTTTGTTTATGAATCGTATTTGGCAGGGCCTGGTGCAGTGGCTCATGCCTGTAACCCCAGCATTTTGGGAGGCCAAGGCAGGTGATCACCTGAGGTCAGGAGATTGAGGACAGCCTGGCCAACACGGTGAAACCCCATCTCTACTAAAAATACAAAAATTAACTGGGACCTGTAGTCCCAGCCACTCTGGAGGCTGAGGCAGGAGAATTGCTTGAACCTGGGAGGCAGAGATTACAGTGAGCTGAGACCACGCCACTGCATTTCAGCCTCGGCAACAAAGCACAACTTGATCTAAAAAAAAAAAAAAAAAAAAAAAAAAAAAAAAAAAGAAGGAAGAAGAAAATGAATCAGACTTAGCAGAATGATTAATTTTGGGTCACTTGCAACTCAAATGTGTATATGTTAGATGTTTTGGGCACTTCTGGGCCCAACGGTGCATCTTATTCCATCCCAAGGTTGTTATACAAGGTTTGGGCTCCTGCAGTCACTTTGCGCATCAGTGAGTCCACAGGAGGGAAGCTCCAGGGGTAAAATGTTCTCACCAATCCCAGTCACCAGCTTACTGCAACTTTGTGGTGTGGTGGGGGCTCATTCATCAGAGTTTAGTAAACGGAGAAGCTAAATTATGATATTGGGATTTTGGTATTATATGCTTGACAAGGAAATGTTGTATTCTGCCTTTTTTTGAGTGCATAATAAAAAGTGTTTTCTTCCAAATTACCTTACGATGATTCTATAGCAAATTCAAGAGGATGTAATTTTACAATATTGATGCATGGGCTAGAATGTAAACTTTATTGTTATGTTCACTGATATAGCTGCAAGAATGGTTTTTGGAGCAGAATGGGTGGGAAATAAATATTTGTCAAATAAATGGCTTAACTGAGCATACTATGTATATAGATAGTATAAAATTGAGTCATTTTTCTGATATTTTATGAGGTTCAATTCTCACTCAAGTAAATGGACTATTTTTCTAAATGAAGGGTTCAGATTATGGCTATTTGTAAATCACAAATTCTGCAACATTAGATATGGGTTATAAAGTTTTCTTATCTGTTATCTGTTTAACAAAATGTTTTCTAAGGATTCTTTTCATTTTAAAAGTCAACAGATCTATGAATGTAGGTTATTTCTCAAGCCTCTTTCACTTATAACATTCCATAATTATTACAAAAGCATACAAAAGAAGAAACACTTCTATTGGCTACTTGATACCTTACGATAAGACTTTAAAAAATTCTGGGAAAGCAGTACCAACTAATCTTTGGTGATTATCCAGATCATCACCACATACAAGGAAAAGGTTCATTGTTGACCTCTGAAAAGCTGATTTTCCAGATGATTCATTAATGAGAAGCTATTATTTATTAATCACCTTCCAGACACTGATAATACTATGACAGTGGCACTTAGATTGCAGTTGAGGAGACGCCCAAAATCCAGTAACTAATAATTACATTGTGGAAAATAATATGAAAGCCCAGGGCACAGATTACCAGGACAAAAAGTAGCTGGGTTCGGGTAGGAGGTGAACTATTTAGATAGGAAGACCAGGGAAGATCTACCTGAAAAAGTCTCACCTGAAAGATGAGAAGAAACTAGTCATATAAAGAACAAGGGATAACCATTTCAGGCAGAGGACACAGTATGAACAAATGAATCCAATTTCAGAGCTTCTTGCATTTACAGATGAAATGATATAACCCCCAGGATTTGCTTTAAAAAAGTTCAGTGGGAGGCAGGGAGGGAGAGAGGCATCTGAGGATATAGATAAACAAGACTGGCCATACAGTGGTGGCCATTGAAGCCACATGATGGGTACATAAATATTTATCATGCTCTTCTTGAATATGTTTGTGATATTCCGTAAAATAAAATCATTTTTGAAAAGCCTTTGGAACTTTATTTATTTGTGGACATAGTTAACTATTTATTAGTTAATAGTTTTAGAAAGATTACCCTCTTTCACTACTCACCGTCTTAAGAATATGAGAATTGACATTCTGGGGAGCTAGTACTTGGAACATCAAGAGGGGAACTCAGTAAAATCTATACCCTCACTCAGACTAATCTCTATTCTAGACATGTCTTTGCATACGTTTTTATAAAGTGAGAGACAGCGTATCTAAGGATGTTTGACCAAGGTTGGTTTTTGAAAAGTCAACCTTATTGAAATATAATTTACATGCAATAAAATTCATATATTTTAAATACACAGGTTCATGACACTGTAGAACATCAACCAGATCAAGATATGGAATAATTTTGACCTCCCCAGAAAGTTTCCTTAGGCCACTTGTGGTCAATTACCTTTCTACCCTACTTTAGGAAACTGCCGATCTGATTTCTATTATTATAGATTAACTTTGCCTTTTCTCTCTCTCTCTCTCTCTCTCTTCCTCCCTCTCTCTCTCTCTCTTTCTTTTTCTGACAGAGTCTCACTCTTGTCACCCAGGCTGGAGTGCAATGGTGCGATCTTGGCTCACTGCAACCTCCACCTTCCAGGTTCAAGTGATTCTCCAGCCTCAGCCTCCTGAGTAGCCGGGATTACAGGCGCCTGCCACCACACTTGGTTAATTTTTGTATTTTTAGCAGACATGAGGTTTCACCACATTGGCCAGTCTGGTCTCAAACTCCTGACCTCAGGAGATCCACCCACCTTAGCCTCCCAGAGTACTGGGATCACAGGCATGAGCCACCATGCTCGGCCAACTTTGCCTGTTCTATAATCGCACATCATAAAATCATGCACTGTGCACTTCTCTGTACTGTCTCCTTTCACTGTGTGATTCAACCCTGTGGTGATGTGTCATTTAAAAAAAATTAAGATATTTCACTATATGAACATACAATGACTTGTTTATTCACCTGATGTACGCTATGTTGATTCCAGGTTTGGGCCATGATGAATAAAGCTGCTATGAACATTTATGTACAAGTCTTTAGTGTATACATGTGCTTTTATTTCTCTTGAGTGAACACCTGTGACTGGGATTGCTGGGTTTTATGCTAAGAATGTTTTTGACTTTGTCAGAAATTGCTAAACTGCTCTTCAAAGTAGTGGTACCATCTTACACTCTCACCAGCAGTGCATCAGAATTCTAGTTTCTCAACGTCCTTGGCAACATTTGATATTGCCAATCTTTAATTTTAGTTATTCTAGTGGGTATAGAGTAATATCACATTATAGTTTTAATTTATATTCCCCAAATGACTAATGTTTAACATCTTGGATGTTCACATATCTTTGTGAAGAGTCTACTAAAATCTTTTGTCCTTTTTAATAAATTGTATTACTTGCCCTCCTATTGAGTTGGAAAAGTGCCTTATTTATTCTGGATGTACTCCTGTCAGTTCAGATGTTGCAAATATTTTCTCCCAGTCTGCTTTTTCATTTTTTTAATGTTTTCTTATGAAGATAGCAGAAGGATTGACTTTTGAAAAAGTCAAATTTAAGCACTTTAAAATTTTTAATTAGAAAATTATCTTTAGTGATTTTTCCTTTCCTATCTAAAAAATCTTTGCATACCACAGGGTCGTCCTACATGTTTGGATCTGTTTCAGAACTTTCTACTCTGTTCCACCATCTTGATTGCTATAGCTTCATGGTTAAGTTTTAAAATCCAGTAGTGTAAGTTGTCTTTTTAAACATTGTTTCTCCCCCTTAGATTCTTTTCTTTTCCATGTATACTTTAAAATAAGTTTGTGAATTTTGTTTAAAAAAAGCTTGGCAGGATTTTGATTGAGATTACATCAAATCTATAAATTTATTTGCTAAGAATGAAGAATAATACTGAGCCTTCCAATCCATAAACGTAGTATTATCTTTATTTTTCAACTCTTTAAAAATTTCCCTAGCAATATCTTACAGATTTCTGTGTAAAGGTCTTGCACAATTTTTGTCTAAATTTATTTCGAAATTTGTATGTCTTTTGAAACTATTGTATGTGGCATTCTTTTGAAATTTTCTTTTCCAATTTTTAAATTTAGTTTCCAGAGGGTTATTTCTGATTATATTGAAATTATCTAGCACCTTTGCCAACTTAAACCATATCACTACCAGTTTCATGAAAAAAAGACGCAATTAAATTGACTCTATTCTGCAGCTGAAAATGGAGGCACCTCAAGCTGAAATCATTTGCATCATACCATACGATGCGCACAGTGCCTCCCAGACTTTTCGCCATGCCTCTTTCCTTAGATGGAAGAGAATTGGATAGCTGTCACTATGTTCTTAACACTACTTGGAAATGGGAAGGGGATACTTTCCTACTCTGTGCTGAGAATGTCCATAGAAGGGAGCATAACCTGAGGATGGGTTGGGGAGAAAGAAGCAAAATCCTTTGCTGTGATGGCTGAGGGAATGCATAGTGAATGTCCTGCGTTGTGTTTTTTACAACAGTCATGTGCTCTAGAGGTCAGTCTGAGCTCTTTCTGCTACTTTCCCAGAAATATTTTAATTCTCTAGGTTTAAGACAAAGCTTTGTGACTTAGTAGTTGAGTAAGTTTGTGTAATTTGTTTGAGGACACTCAAAATGTTGCTTAGTTTTCTCTTGTAAAATAATAGGATAATAATCCTTGTTTTGATTAGTTTATGCAACTTTTTCTGAGGATTAATGCCAAGAATTGTAAAAGTCCTCTGTAAACAGCAAATCTTTAATTAAACATTAAATACCAATATAGTTATAACCTTTTTGTTATGGCTTTACAGATAAATTGGTTACTTAAAAAATTTTTTTTTTTTAAGGAGGCCAATGCCTTGTCTAGTAGGTGACTGGGGCTTTTATTTTATTTTATTTATTTTTTTTTTTACTTGGTACGGGAAGAAATGAAAGAAAGCGGCATTAATATATACTGAATATCTGCTGTGTCAAGCATTTTACATATGTTGATTGCTTCTCTTTTTTTTTTTTTTCTTTTTTGTGGAGAACGGGGTCTTGCTATATTGCCCAGGCAGGTCTCGAACTCCTGGGCTCAAGCTATCCTCCCGCCTCTGCCTCCCTAAGAGCTGGGATTACAGGCGTAAGCTACAGTACCTGGCTTGATTGCTTCTTTTAATCTTTGTTACAACCACATGAGCCTGTGGTGAATAGTCTGAGGCAAGAATTATTATCATTCCTTTGCAAATAAGAAACTGAGACTCAGAGAGACTGAGTAATTTGCTCAAGGTTCCTCAGTTATTAATTGTCTGACTTTAAAACTTTGCATTTGCACAGAACAAATTGTCTCATTGCGAAACTGGTGAGTATTGGAAATAAGCCTGCGAGGGGAACAGAGGGATACCTTAGTAGGGAATGCAAGGCAGTTCAGAACTCAAACTCGGGGCACTGGATTTGCTGCCCACTTCTCCTTGTTTGATTACCCTTGGGCACCATATCCATGTAGAGTCTTCTAAGAGGCAAGGCAGGTCAAAACTGGAATCACACATCCAAGATTATGATTGAGGTGTTTTTATAGACCTTATTTATTTACAGTGTCTATACTAAAATTTATTTTTGGAAGCTGCGGTCAAATAATGTTTCTTAAGTGCCTTTACATTCTAGACCAGCAATAGATGCTGTGGAGGAAGTGCATGATGTAGCTCCTGATCTCAAGATGCTTTTCCACTGGTTATGGGTACAGGACATATCTCCAGGCAGATCAATTAATGATAATACCCAGTAATCAACAGGCAGTGCCATATGAATGCATAGCAAGTTATGCTTCAGGAAGCAGAGGAAGCAGAGAGTATAAGAAATGGGCTTCTATATGTAGCCAGAACCTCACCTGGGTTTTGAATTCATAAATAGGATTCAAGGAGGAAGCAGATAGGGTATAACTCTTGATAGAAACTGATGGGATGGTGATAGGAATATATGTTCCTTGTTTGAAGTACCACATGAAGGGCACATGGGTGTGAAACCAACTTTGCAAAGATGATGACAGAGAGAGAAGTCTAGTATGACTGAATACATCTTGCTTCTAGCCTCACAGTCTGGCTACCCTTACTCACTCTTGGGCATAGGCCAAGCTAACCACGGGAGTAATTTAAGTATAGTTTAACTCTGAAGCAAGGATAAAAAGAGTCCTTCCCTAAAACTGACCCCTTTCTTGTTCAGGAGCTGAAACTGCCTTTGTAAGACTAATGAAAGGCCACAAGATTAGGATTATGGGAGAGGCCTGGATTCTGCTAAAACATAGGTATAGTTAAATGATAAGCAGCCATTGATCTCCAGTTGGCTTTTCTATAATCCCTTCTTGCTCAGGGGTCATGTGGCCAGAGGCGCAAGATTTGTGACTTCCCTCAAATTCTCCTATAGATAACACCACTATTGTAGAACCTGAGATTTTTTTTGAGATGTTTTTCAGACTTTTGCATTCTAGCAATTCACTGACACCACCCAGAGCTGCTACTCGTGACTCAACCTGTCCTGTGGCCACCACACAGAGGCTAACTCACTCAAGAAGCATTTTCCACACCCCTATGATGTCGTTCCCAACCAAACAGCAGGACCCATCCCTGAGCGTCCCCTACCGGCCAAATTATCCATAAAAACTTGAGCTTCTGAGTTCTTGGGGAGGCTGATTTGAGTAATTACTCTCATCATTCTGCTCAACTAACCCTGGCATTATTAAGCTCTTTCTCTATTGCAATACATCTGTCTCAGTGAATTGATTTTATCTTTGCAGTGGGCACGAATTAGGCATTGGGAGATTACAGCTGGAGAAATGGCTATCTTGCGGCAGTTAAACATCGGGTTTGGAGGGAGACTACCGACATCTAATCACCACGGAGTACCATTGTCGTTGAGGTTCTGGTCAATTTATTAAGCCTTTGTGCATGTGCATGTGCACACACACACACTTCTCTCACGTGTGAAATGGGGGCCATAATGTTGGATCTCCCAGTGTTGCAGAAAGGACGCATTGTGACAGAACTTGAAAGAATTTAACATGCTGCCTAGTATATGACAAACACTAAATAAAATAACCACCGTTTTCATTAGTAGTGGTCTTAGATACTTAGCTAAGGCAAAAATTTACTCAACTTCCTGCCCATCATCTTTCAAACTTACTTGGGTTTTTAACTATCCTTGCTTCAAAGTCTTATTTCCTTTTCAAGGTTAGTCTTTTCATTTGACCCTCATTCCACCAAGTACTGTCTTCCTCCTCTCTTTGTAAGTATCTTGATACTTGGGGTTTTACATCATACCTCCTTCTTCTATTCATTTAAAGATTTTTCTTTGAAGAAAGAGGTGGATAAATATAAATCTTCCTTCCTGTCTCACATACTTACTATTGTAGAGATAGAAAGAATTTTTTCCCTTTCTTAAATTGAGAAAAGACTATTTGTTTCAAGATTTTTACACCGTGCAGGATAGGTAGCATCAAGTGACATATAATGAGTGCATGTGTGTACATACAGCTTTTAGTATGAAAATTTGGAAATTCTAACTAACTCACATTTAGACAATTTCTAAAATGCATGCTCTTCAGTTAAACAATGTACCCCAAATAGGAAAATCAACAGAAAAAGAAGGACTCGTAAACATATCAATATTGGGCGATTGTGGTGGCTCACACCTGTAATTCCAGCACTTTGGGAGGCTGAGGTGAGAGGACTGCCTAAGCCCAGGAGTTCGACATCAGCCTGGGCAACATGGTGAGATCCTGCTAAGGAAGATTGCTTGTCTGTATTCAAAATGCCGATCACCGCTTTTAAATAGAAAAGAAAAATGTACATTTTAAAAATGCATATTTTAAAAGTCCTGTCAAATAAATAAGCACAAATGTGTAATTTAAAGCTCTGATGTGGAAGAATAATTCAGAGTTTTCCTAGCAATAGGAATAAACAGTTATGTGGCCAGTGGTGCCTAAGTCCTCTGCCATCTCAGCTACCTGCCAGTGTCACTGAATCTCTGCCATTTCAGACACACTGTAGATGTGTGTTAACTTAAATGGTGCTCAGGGAAAAAAATACACATGTTGTGTATGGAGAAAGGCCCAAGTTCTTCCTCTTTTTTTTTTTTTTTTTTAATAAGCTGCCAAATCTTGCTGCTGGTGTTTACATTAACGGAGGAATGTGATATTAATATTTAGCTCACTCTGCAGAAATATGTATTTAAATGGGAGAAATTTCAGCATTCAGGCTCCAGAGTAAGATTTCTGTCTCTCTGTATCTTTTTTACACACACACACACACACACACACACACACACACACACACACACACGCAAAGAATGTTTTCCTAGCTCACATGGCTAGGAGCCCTCAATTGAATGCAAAGACTAACACATGGCCAGCAGAAGGAGGGTATCTAGCAGAATGGCAGTGTTTACAGCTACAGGGGATGCCCAGTGTGCATGAGGGCTTTGTGAGCCCTGTTGGAGATGGAAGTCCCACATGGACAGCTGCAGCATCAAATAATCCTGGTGACCTAGATTCAGCTATAGACTGTGGACTGCTTTGGCCTGTGCTGCTATCGCTACGCCAGCAGCCTGCTTGCAGTTTCATAGGCTGCCTGGCAAACAGTGTTGACCCATTTCACCATGACAACCTGGGCCGCTCTACTAAAGGCTGTGCATAAGGAAACGCTCACTGTTGGCATTTTAAAGATTCCAAAATTAAGTTTACTCAGAGTTTTTGAAAAGCACATTTAGAAGAACAAACTAAAAGCTGGTATATATTTTTTGACAGTGGTAGAAGAGATGGAGAAGTGAAATGTGGAAAAGTTGCTGTTAGCCTTTTCCATGTTTTCAACTATCAGGAAAACTATTCACTTGATGCTTTACTCAGCCAAGAGCATTGTAATAAATATGGTACTAACCAAAATAAATTGATAGAGAATACGTAAGCCAAAAGGCTAAGAGATTAACTTCTACTGCCATAGATATTCTGGTCTATTAAAACAGAATATATAGAATAAAATAATTTAACATCTTACAATAAATAAATGGAAGTGTTTAGAGGTGGATTTATTACAGCCTTGGCTCAACCTTGAACTGTACAGAATCAAGTTTCATTGGAGAACTAGAATAGTATGCCCCTTGGGGCAAAAGTGGGTCTGTGCTTTGGTAAAGGAATTCCATTTAGTAAGTGCAATTTAGGAAAGTCAGGACCTGGTATGGGCATGTGATCACATTAAAATGCAGCCTCTGCTTTTTTGACAAAAACCACAGTGCAGAATTGAAAACATTTGCAGATCTTTAAATTGAAATCCATGCCTCATTCTCAGCAACACTTTTTTGTTGTTGTTAAATTAGCTCAGGAAGTTAACTCTTAGAATTTCCTGAGTGATCCTGTATATTGCATACACAGAGAAAGCAAGTCAAAAGAGGCCAAAGGATTGTTCCACATGATGCAAAGTCTATTCTCACCGACAGATTCTGTCCTTGGGCCATAAGGGTCTTTATTTGGGAATAATAAAATCACAAAGAGCCTATACGTTTTGAGGAGATAAACTGGAAGAACAGTGTGCTAGTTTCTTCTCACGCTGCTAATACAGACGTAACCAAGACTGGGTAATTTATAAAGGAAAGAGGTATAATTTACTCACTGTTCAGCATGACTGGGGAGGCCTCAGGAAACTTACAATCATGGTGGAAGGGGAAGCAAACATGTCCTTCTTCACATGGCAGCAGCAAGGAGAAGTGCAGAGCAAAGGGGATGAAAAGCCCCTCATAGAACCATCAGATCTCATGAGAACTCACTCACTATCACAAGAATAGCATGGAGTCAACTGCCCCCATGATTCAATTACCTCCCACCAAGTGCCTTTCATGAAACATGGGGATTATGGGAACTACAAGATGAAATTTGGGCAGGGACACATCCAAACCATATCAAGCAGCCATAGCTTGACATTATGGAAATCAACCCAGTGCAATTTATGGAAATATGGAAATAAAACTAAAGCATATCTTTTAAAAATAAATCAGCCATTCACTCTTTTTTTTCCCCCAGAAATTTCAGGGATTTTTTTATTCTCTCTTATTCAGCATTTTCCTTCAGATCCTAAAACAATTTTGATTCCTTCTGCAATGACTTAGCCTCCTTTCCAGATCCCTCCTGTCTCAGAGACTTCTAGGAACAATGTCTATCCTGTGTTAAAGAACTGGTTTCCAGCCAGATGCAGTGGCCTTGTAATCCCAGCACTTTTGGAAGCTGAGGTAGGCGGATCACCTGAGTTCGGGAGTTTGAGACCAGGCTGACCAACATGGTGAAATCCTGTCTCTACCAAAAATACAAAAAGTTAGCCAGGTGTGGTGGCAGGCCCCTGTAATCCTGGATAATCAGGAGGCTGAGGCAAGAGAATCACTTGAAACTGGGAGGCGGAGGTCGCAGTGAGCCTAGATCGTGCCACTGCACTCCAGCCTGGGAGTGAGAGCGAGACTCTGTTTCAAAAAAAGAAAAGAAAAATAACTGGCATTTTTTTTGGAGAAGCTTCTGTCTTTGCAACTGTGTATGCCTGACACATTTCATGCTAGGGTCAGCTGTGAATGATTTATTATATTAACTAAGCAGCTAAGCATTTAATACATTGCTGAAAATTAGATCAGGAATTAGAAAACAAATATTTATACACAGTAGTATGTGTAGAATTAATCATTCAACTCTCAAAACAAAGATGAAAATCAATTATCCAATACACCAGAAAGACAGTAATGGTTTTTTAAGGCCAAACGTGGATTTGTAAGTAGGATAACCATATATTCTAGTTTGCCTGTCTGCTTGTAGGGCTGATATAGTTATAAATAATGCCCCCTTTTGTATTCTCATTTGCATGATAAATTTGATGGTCTTCCTAGTAATATTGTTAGTGCTTGAAACACCTTCCTTTAGTGCCTTTCCACAGGTAAATTTCCTGTATATACATGGTTTTATCAGCAAGAGAGCTATCCTTAAGAAGCTGAGGCTACCATATCTTGGCAGAAGTTCCACCACTTTCACAGTATGGTTGATGATAAATTTGAACAGAATACTGAGTGAATGAATTAACGAAAGCAATAAACATAAAAGTAGAGCTATAATAAAAGGAGTGTGTCAGGGGCAAAGATAGTCAAAGCTGGGAAGTAGGCAAAGTTTAGATTGGTGTCTAGGTCTCTCCAGGATAATCTTATATACCTTACTTTACTCATTAATATGCTGTCTTCTAAACTTGCCTCTCTTCACCTTACTCTTCCTCTCCTTCCTCTCCCCTTTCCAAGATTTTGGGTTTTCCAATCCTCCACTAGCACCAATGTACACATGACTGATAAAAGCTTTAAAATTTGCTTGTTTGTTTGCATTTTTGCAATTTTACAAGGAGCAAAGACTTGAAAGACTAAAGGAAATCTTTTTGGGTACAATTTCTAGCATCCATTCATAAAATCACACAGTTAGCCTCTTCATTTACCCAACTGCCTGTGTCAGCAGCCATTGATGGTACTTGGGTGTGCAACAAGTCAACAGACACCAGGTTGATCTGGGGGATTCCCTAGTATAAATGACCTGACACACAAGGTAAAAACTGCCTTTTGGTTCTAAATGCTTTTCATTCCTTGAGCTATGAGTATGAAACTATGTTATTTATATGTTTCTAAAAATGACATTTTTGGGAAAGCACGCATAGAACCAGAGTTTGTATTATTGCATACTTAGAAGACAGGAAATACTTTAGGTCTGTGTAACATCAGGTCTTTTGATGTAAAAGAACAATGTATCTATGGCATATTTAAGTCATTTCCTTAATTAAATTGGCAGTCAACTGGCAGTCTAGTTGTATGATAATTACTTTTTATTTGTGTGAGGAATAAAGCCTTACTGCATCAATAAATTCTGAAGGATTTTTTCTCATGTAACATTTTATATATAGGGTAGGGCATTTTATTAGATCATTCTAAATCCTTCCAATGGTTATGATATGGTCTCCCATCCACCCTTCAATCACTAATTTATTAACTTTTATGGGTTGCCTTGCCAGGGTATTCAATGACTCGTGTAAACATTATCTTTGTAAATGCTTTCAGATTTCCAGCTCTGAACTTCCACATAGCATTAGTGGTATTCATTATCCAGACATGTTTTATCTTGTAGACTGAATCATTTTTGTTAATTGATCATCAGTTCATTGATGCTTATAACTATCAGGCATTTAATAATATAAATGACCAGTCTATTTCTAGAATACTAGAGCATCCACTGATGGTAAAGTTTCACTTGCTTTGACCTGCAAAAGTATGGTTGAGATTATTTAGTTCTAATGGAGGTAGGATATGTATAAGCTTTTAGTCCTGATACGAAGTTATCATCTTCCATTTGGAATTTTATAAGAAATAGCTTATTACATGTTTTGCTCATGTTCCATGTTGGTCATTTTACTGACAGATAATTTCTTTTAAAAATACTATTCTTTTTTTTTTAATTATAACTCCGCATTTATGTTTATTGGTTTCATTAATTCACTCACTCAATGAATATTCAGTTAATGACACCTCCCTCCCCTAATAAGGCAATGTGTTAAGTACTGTGCCTTGCAAAATATGATTTCTGCCTTCCATTGGGTTTCCGTCTGGTGGGAGAGCTAAGTCTTGTACCTGTATGTATAATATTCCAGGCAGTGATGATATGCCAATGCTGTGATGCAGACCCTGTGTTCCAGAAAATTTGAATGGAATGATTCCAACTATGGTGGGCATAATGTCTGGAGCTGAGGGATAAACTTCATTATGATAAAAATTGGAGGGCAGTGCTATGCAGTTGGCAGGAGCTATAAAATGGAGGCTAGAAGGACATATTGTGATCAGAGAATACTTCAAAATAAGTTGCATTTTGTATTCAAACTTAAGGAGTAGTAGTGCTTGAGACTGAAAGAGTCATTAAGAGCCAGATTATTGGGCTAAGGGGTTTGGACTTAATTCCATAGACTTTGAACTCAAAGATTTTGAGTAGGAGCTTGGCAACTTCTTGGTGCTTTAAGAAAATAGAGCTGGAGGGCAATCTGCAGGATAAACCAGAGGAGGGAAGGGCAAGAGAAGGAGGAAGGTCAGTTGGGAGGTTATTGCAACACTCAAGGTGTGGTGAGATAAGAACTGGAAACGAGGTGGGAGCAGTATAAATAAAAGGGAGAGAAGAAATATCTTGTGGAAGTATTATTTATTTTCCCAGAGAATTAACTTTGCCTTGACTAGTGAACCAATAAAATTAGTCATGCTTATGCTAAGCCTTCCACACACGTAACAACTTATTTTGCGGAGATTTTGCCCAAGATTTACCTATGAGTGTTATGAAAAGAACTGTCAGTGACATGAAAGACATACATCAAATGATGTTTATCATCATCTTAAATCCAATTGCTTTCTTTTATAACCCCTCACTGCCCACACTCCTCAAGCAGGGAGCCTTATGAATATTACCCGTCCAATGCTCATCTATCCCTCTGAGACTGATGACACATTCGGGCTTGAAGATGGGGAAATTGCAGCCCAGAAGTTTAAGTATACAAAGTGATACAAAATCCATATTCCCGTTGCACCAGTTTTCTTTAGGAAAAGACAGATCAGTAGCCTTCGATGGCAGCTACTCAACAGTGAAGTGGTTTAACGGGGGCAAACTTGTGATGATCAGGCTAATCTGGAGATAATTAAAGCTGAGCATATTTGAAGGATAGAGGTTTCTCCCTGACAAAGGATGGTCCTTGATTGCTGAAGCTAGCATGGATAATTTAGGAAATTTAGGAGAATGAGATTAGATTGTTGCCATGAATTATTTGAGATATATATATATATATATATATAGTCCAAATTAAGAAAAAAAAATTTATTATTCTTTACTTTGTGTATGTTGCAATCCACTTGCATTGATTCACCAATGGGAAGAGAAAATCAAGATATTCTACAGAATACAGAGTTCAGTTGATCAGTTGAATACGAGGTTTGGCAACATTACTGAATATGCTTCCCAGTAAATGACATTAGAAAGCAATGATTCAATTAAATGATTATTATGAAAATGCATTGGTTATCCATTATATATTTACGGAACTTTTAATTTTTCACATGTAAATGGTGAGATAGAAACAAAAAGAGGGAAGGAAGTTAGAGATTTGACCTAAAAGCAGAATTTTCTGAATATTTATGCTTAAACTATTCTTTCCTTAGATTACTTAAACACTTACTCTTTAGTTGCTTGAAATAAAAAGTTATCCTTTTAGGGTCCTATTTTATTACTCAGTTTTGTTAGTACAGTGTGCCCAAGAAGGTTGCACTGTAATGGGCTATGATTTACTCTTCTATTGCAAACAAAAGAATTACAGGACTTTGAAAGCTGACATGGGAGAAAAAAAAGAAAATGTTTATACCTTCTCTTTTTGACATGGCTCCTTCAGAAATTGGATACTAAATATCTTCCTGCATCTTTAGGAGGGAAGAAAGAGACCATACAGACAGTCTGTACATAATGTTGAAATAAAACCCTCTATTGTCTACCAAGACAATAGAACTAGTCTATAATAATGTAGCACAAGTAGAGCATAAATGCCATAAACCAGCAATGCAATCTTTGTTCTAGTTTAATCTTCCATATCAACCATCTACAATCTCCAGAGGTAAGAGAAAGGCCTTTCTTCCATTTCCCATAACTGGCCACCACTTCTTTCTCTCTTTCTCTCCTTGCTGGTTTCCCTTTGCAATGGCTAATCATGTTTGACAACATAGGTACTGTCCTAAATCTTAGCCTAAACTAAGCCCAAACTGTTTGTATAGATGAGCAAAATTAGTTAGCTTCATTGTCTGTTTCAAAATTTGCAAGAGGTGTTTACTTTGGTGTGAAGAGACATAAGAATACTGAGAAATAAGGTATGAGTGCCCACAGGAGAAAGCACTGCTGGGGAAGATTTCATTTCAATTTCTATCAAAAAAGTTAACATCTTTTTATAAGAATAGGAGGTAAAGACACAAGGCATTACTAAAATAAAGAAAAATATTGAAGAATACAGGCAGAAACGCTGATTGGGCACACTGAAGCTGACAACAGATTCACTACTACGTGGTACTATGTGAGGCACTAGTGGGTCCTGCAATGATGAATGAGGCTGCCATAGTGCTGTCTGCATGGAGATTACATGCATAGTGGGCCTTCTGCTCAAATGCAAAGATGAGCATCTGAGAAATGTTGCAACTCCTTGAATGTTTTTGAGCCTAACCAAATTTGAGCTCCTAACATTGCATGAGTTTGTTCATTACTAATCTTGCTGAAACCTATGACTTTAAATTATATGCAGAAATCAAAAACAATAAATTCTCAAGATATCTCATGTCTTTTTAACAATAAATTTAACCTTTTGCCTAAGAGAAAATTAAACCTGTTTAAATAGTTAATAAATGAAAGGGATTAGCCTGTAAAGATAAAGAGAAGATCATTAAGAATTGAAAAAGCAGGATAGGAGCAGTGGGTTCACACCTGTAATCCCAGAACTTTGGGAGGTTGAAGTGGATGGATTGCCTGAGCTCAGGAGTTCAAGACCAGCTTGGCCAACATGGTGAAACCCCATCTCTACTAAAAATACAAATATTAGCCTCGTGTGGTGTTACATACCTACAGTCCCAGCTACTTGGGGGACTGAAGCAGGAGAATCACTTGAACCTGGGAAGTGGAGGTTTTAGTGATCTGAGATCATGCCACTGCACCATAGCCTGGGAGACAGAGTAAGACCCTGCCAGGAAAAAAAAAAAAAGAATTTTAAAAGCAACCAAAACAGGAGGACAATTGTGTATTTTTAAAAATTGAAAGAGCTCTGGAAAAGAAAAATGTATCCTGTTGTCTTTGTTTTGCTTAAGAATAGGAGAGGAAGAAGAAGATCACAACACTCATGGCCCTCAAATGCTACTCTCCTCACAGTGGAAAAGGCTGGTTTGACATTTTTCTGGTGCACTTTTGGTTTTGGCATGTGTCTCAGTGTCTGTCACATAGAGATATTCAACAATATTTACTGAATGAATAAATGTTCACCTACTGCTATAGGGTATATAACAGTGCCTTAGCTTGTTTTGTGCTCCTATAACAGACTACCACAAACTGGGATAAAGTGGGTGATTTATGGTAAATAGAAATTTATTTCTCACAGTTCTAGAGGCTGGAAAATCTGAGATCAAGGTGTCGACATCTTCCAAGGGCCTTTATGCTGCATCACAGCATGGTGAACGGCCTCACATAGCGAAAAAGGAATGAAAAGAAAAAAGAGAGAGAAAGGGAGATGTAAAATGGGACCAAACTCATTCTTTCATAGGGAACCCACTCCTGCAATAACAAACAGACTTTCATGATAATGGCATTGATCCATTATGAGGTCAAAGCTGTCATGGCATAATCACCTCTAAAAGTTTTCACCTTTTAATATTATTAGACTGAAAATTAAATTTCCACATGGTTTGAGAAAGGGCAAACATTCAAATAGCAGCAACCAGAGAACAAAAACAAAGACTTTGATCTCACAAACCTTATAATCCAGAGTTGAAAACATATATTAGGTACATAAATATTTTAGGTTAAAAATATTAATAAGGAAAAATGAAGCAGTTAAATGGAGAAAGTTACAGAGCTGTATAATTATCACGTAGTTTTTATATGAAAATATCATGAAAGACTCCTTTCGTCAGGGGATATTTAGTAGGAACCTGATGTGAGAGAACATGCTAGGCAGATGTCTAGGAACAGGGTCTCTAGAAGGAAAGAATGGCAAGTACAAAGGCCTTGGGGCAAGCATGTGTCTGGTATTTTTATAGCTACGAGGTCAGTGTGCCTGGAACAGTAAGCAGTGGCAGAGTGGGAGGTCATGGGACTAGAGAGTGAAAAGTGGGTGAGTGGGCAAGTCCTAGATGAATATTTTAGGTGACATTAAAGAGTTCAAATTTTATTGCAAACAAAATGGGTGTATTTGTCTCTAATACTCTTTATTTATTAATAAAGAGTATTTATTATTTATTATATCAATACACTGCTATAAAGAACTACCTGAGACTGGGTAATTTATAAAGCAAAATAGTTAATTGACTCAGAGTTCCACAGGTTGTACAGGAAGCACGGCTGGGGAGGCTTCAGGAAACTTACAATCATAATACTTGGCTGGACATAAAGGAAGAGTGTAAAGGGGAAGGTGCTACACACTTTTAAACAACCAGGTCTCATGAAAACTCACTCACTATCACACGAATGGCAAGGGGGAAGTTCAACCCCATGATCCAATCACCTCCCACCAGGCCTCTTCTCCAACATTGGGGATTACCATTCCACATGAGATTTGGGTGGAGACACAAATGCAAACCATAGCAATGATTAGTTTATTCAGGGTCATAGATGAAGCTGCGAAGACTCCCTATTTCGGAAGTGATCTCGAACAAAGGTAAAATACGTCTATATTTCACCAAGAAAGTTTATGTAAAATGTGCAAAATCATGTTTGGATTTTAAGGCATTTAATCACTGGAAAAGTTTTTTAAAGAGCAATAATAAATCTCATTTCCTAGAGATACTTAGAAAAATATCATGTTTATTTGACATAAAATACCACCTAGAGAAAAGAATCAATGTGTTTTTTTCCTCCAGCCACTTACGCTAATCAACAATCAATTCGATTGATCATATAATCACTCTGATTTAGTAATTAAGACCACCAGGAAAGTTGGAATATATTCAACTCCTGTGTCTGTTGTTTTTCATCAGTAGGCACTTCCCAGTGGAAATATCCATTAGAAGATCTCCAAGACAGTGGTTCTGCCATTATTTGACCCATGAACAGCTTCAGTAGATCTTCAGTTATTTGTTCTAGAAAAAACATTTTTAATATATATTTTTTGAGAGAATATCACTGGGAGCTAATTAAGACACGAGGGCAACTTGGGATGGCACATGATATGATATTCTCTCAAGCTGATATCTAAACAATGTTAGACCAATAGTCATCTTAGGGGAAATGCAGAAAAATGGATTGCATTTCATTAAGTGTTACATACAAGCTAGGTTCTTAGTAATTTACTTTCAGTATCCAGTAAGAATATTCTGCTGAAAAATGTGTCAAACTTTTTATATTTTTTGGTAGTCTTCTTTTCTTTACTGTTTTATTCTGCAATTTTCCAAAGCCTCAATTTGTTGAGGGTATACTAAACTTTTAAAATTTAAAAAATAAAGTGCTTCCATAAAGAGCATTGTATTGAATGCTTTTCATTGTCAGAATTCAGGTATTGGTGATCATAATTTTCAGTCCATGACCACCACTGTTTTCCCCCAAACTATTCAATAGCAATGGGTTTGCCCTAGTGAAGAATATTTTCTTTCTTCTCCTCAAGGGCACTAGGAATCAAATCAGTGCACATTGATCCCTGTAGCATTTTGGTGACCTTTATAGATTAGTGACAATTAGTTGCCCATCTGGCTGGTCCTACTCTTTCGTAGTTATTTATTTATTTTTAGTCCTGCTCCTTCTAAAATGTCCCTACTCTTATTGTGGCCGTATAAACATGTTGTAAACAATAATGCTACGTAGGACTTGCCCAGGAGCCGTGTAAGGACTTCACAGATCAGCGAAGACTTAGGCAGGGTGCTGATGGGCAGTTTGAGGAAGCATGGCGCTTGTGGTCTCAGGCTCCTACTCTACCTTCTTTATCATCCCCGTGGAGGCTGTAATGTTCTCTTTCCTGTGAATCATTGCTTGAGATGCTTATCTTATTCCTTTTGCAAAGCACAGTGCCCACAAAAGTAAGAGATTCATATTTGTTGGTTTTGGTTTCTGTTTGTTTTAAAGAATGATGATGGATGCTCTAGTTACTTTTAAGGAGTTAAATGATGTTTGCACTTGCCAAGAGGTCACAGTCTCCAGATGGTAACCTTTTTCACAGGACTCAGGCTGAAGAGCCACACAACCCTGCCTTTTTCTTTTTCTTCCCTTCTTTTTCTTTGCTTTTCTTCCCTTCTCTTCCCAGGCTCCCCTGACAGCATGTTTTGTTAAGATTAGGACCATTAACATAAGTTCTTGCCAACAGCAAACCAGAATTTCATGTTTGCAAAGTGTGAACTCAGTTCTGGGAAGGAAAAGTGAAGGATGTCTTACTCCAGTTCACCTCCAGGAATTTCTGGCATATCCATAAGCTAGACGAGACAAAGAACAGATAAAAAGTCCCTATTATCGTGAAGAGATCAGGGATGCTTGTGTAATTCTAAACTACCTATTTTTGGTTCTAAGCCATCTAGTCTGTCTGTCTAAGTCTCTCCACACATGTTTCTTTCCACCTCCCTGTCCATGGACCTACCATTACACACTAAGTTCATATGTCATATAGCCTTAAATGCAATTTATTTATTCATGCATCTTATCTGTGGTATGTGAGAAGTTCTGGATGAGATCAGGCAGAAGAGTGGCGCCAAAATATAACATCTGTCATCATAACATCAGGACTTTAAAAAGATACTGTTGCGTGGTATCAGTGATAATGGGCCTAATGATAATAACAAGCATTACATGGTAGTAGAGATACAGAAAAGAATTTGGAAACTGGGTTGAGGCAAGATGGTATGCATCTCTGGTTGGTGTACACTGGAAAGAGAACTATCATACATGCAATTCAAAGTAAGGATGCTGGATTCATATCTGGGCCTTGGTTATAGGAATTGCCCCTTGCTGGTCTGCCTTTAGGGCAGAGTTGAAGCTACTAAGAACACAAGTCTCAAAAAAGTCATTCTGTTATCATCAGGGGGGTTTTTATTGGGTGGCTTCTGATGTCCGTTCAAGGTCACAGCCTTCAAATGCCTTTGCCCATCACTACTTTCCAGAAAAGCTGAGTCTCCCATTCTTTTCCCAGACACTATTTTCCTGACGCAATGTGGAAGGTAGAGTGGGATGGTGAGAAGGAGAGGGCAAGAAAGAATCCGACAGACTTATTTTTTTTTTCAGAGTCTCCTTCTGTCACTCAGGCTGGAGTGCAGTGGCACGATCTCAGCTCACTGCAACCTCCACCTCCTGAGTAGCTGGGATTACAGGCACGCGCCACCACACCTTGCTAATTTTTGTATTTTTAGTAGAGATGGGGTTTCACCATGTTAGCCAGGCTGGTCTCGAGCTACTGACCTCAGGTGATCCACCCGACTTGGCCTCTCAAAGTGCTGGAATTACAGGCATGAACCACCACACCCAGCCCCTCAGATTGTTTTATGAAACTGTTTTCACCGAAAGTTTTATTTAGACAGTGATATATGCAATGGGAGCAACAAGATTTATTCATCTGGAGAGGAGAGAGAGCACTGTAGGTCTGAAGGAGAATCCACCCCAAATACTGCTGTTGAACTCAAAGACCTTACAATGGGGAGAGAGGTACAGGCTTCTCTGAAGAGTACATTTCCTGTTCATAAAAGCTTCCTTCTATTAAGTGCCTATCAGGAGTTATCTAATTTAATCTGCATAATCATTCTGTGATGTAGCTATTATTATCTCTATTTTATATATTGGGAAACTGAGATGAAGAATTCTTGAATAACTTACCCAAGATCTCATAACTAGTAAGTGGAAAAATGAGTATTCAAACCAAGAGCCCTTTGTGTTCAAAGTGCATGTTTTTTTTCCACAACATAAACTGCCTCTTGGCTCATACTTCTTTGGGGAAAATGGTAGAATAATTTAATAAAACTGTGATTCTAAACTTTGAGGCACAAAGAAGGTTATCTTTCCACAGTTGCACAATTTGGATGTCTTGGTCATGGATAGGCCTGTTGGTGATAAGAAGAGGGTGCTGATTAATGCTCTGCCCCCCAAGAAGCTGTAAGTTGGTCCAGTCCACCCTTGTCCTTTTGGGGAAATTGGGAACAAGGTAGTGATGGTCACTGTTTTGTGGTAATGTGTGCATAGTAAATACAGAACCCTGAGGTTAGCCTGGCTGAGGGGTAACTCCTCTGGGATTCAGCCCCTTATTTATTACATAAACATGAAAGTTTGAGCAAGTCCTCAAGTCTCTCCATATGGGACCAGGGGTGATGGCCCAACCTGAGTCTGGAATCCCACCTGCCAGAGAGCAACACCTGGGACGTCGATTAGTACATTCTCTGTGCCAACAGCAAAAGCTGCACAGTGAGAAAAATAACCATTCTTCTCTAAGCAGTTGAAACCTGAGCTTTTCATTTCATGATACTAATCACCAAGTAAACAGCTCTTTTATGCTAACATCTGTGTGAGGGCTGCTTCCCACACCAGCCTCCTTCCGGCCTGCCTGTTCCCACTGAAACACCAGCAACAGCATGGGGACACTTAACCCTGAAGGTTATCCCTGGTCTCTCCCAGGGCCTATGCCATGTTCTTAGGGATTTTCATTTCTTCAAGGGAAGCATGGTGTTAGGGACTTTCATTTCTTCAAGGGAGTAAGTGACTCCTTTGGTGTGCAAGATGTGTGAGCTGCCTTGGTGGCTGCTGAGACCTATTCACAGACTTCTGTTTCATTTGCCTGGATTCTGGAGTTTCATGAGTTTCATACTCCTGAAAGTGCCTGCTTAATTTGCTGGGAGAACTAACTGCTTGAGCATAACTTTTGGTTTGCTTTAAGTTTCTTATTTGGCTGATATCAGCCAGTTCATGAAGCAGTTCACATACACTGTGCCAGATTTATAAAGTGTGAATTCAATTCTGTCCTTGGCCTTCTCTGCCCAACTCCCACAATTTCCTTATTGTAGCTTCTCTTAAAACACAGCCACGTTTGCCTTCTAAAACCCTTACTAAATCTTGCCAGATTAATGAATGGGGGAAACATGACAATCGCTTATACAATTTCATATGTAGGCTATAAACAGTCCCTATTCTCTGAGATCCTCCGTCCCATGTTCCTAAGAGTCCAGGGTAGTTATTATGCTCCAGGTTTTACAAGAGGAAAAACAGAGACCATTCCTTTCCTTTTTCGCTGCCAAAGGAGTGGGGGTGGGGTGGGGAATCTAACCCTGAAATTAAGTAAATTGAAAATGAAGTCAAAGGAACGGAGGCCTTCTGTCTCTAAGCTCAACACTTTGTGATTTGCTTGATTACACTTCCCTCAGCCCCTCCCTCAAATCTCATAGGAACAGACTCATTACCCCATTAGGATTTGGCTGGGGAGGCCTAAGGGACAATAAGAACATACAAGAATCTGGCTGAGCTGCCAGAGTTAACAACTTCTCATGTGCAATAAAACCAGACAGAATTTTTGATGGACCACATTCTCATTGCATTCAAAGAGGCTTGGAAAGCTTCCATGGCTGCTAATTTCAAATAAGCAAACACCCCGGAGGGATGTGAGGCAAAGATGTGTCCTTTGGGCTCCTCCCTCACATTTGCAGGGCCCAGGGCAAGTGTACAAATAGAGGCCCACTTGCCATATGCCTAAATACTTAAAAGTTATGATGCAAGCTTGAAAATTCTTGAGTAAAACATAAAATATATTCTACCCTCCCTTCATGACAAATATATTTTCATTAACAATCTAAAGGCTGGGTTTGAATTTAGAATTCTCTGACTCCTTGGAGTTTCATCCTGGAGTGTGATGGCCAGGGAGATCGGGCCTCTCACTGCCCAGCCCACTACCCTTGGTCCTGGGTCTACTCCCTTCTTTCCAGATCTTACCCCCATCCTATAATGCATGGGACCTCTCAAACTGCATCACACATTTCCAAGCTGCATTAACACCCTCATCAACAGCCACCTCTGGGACACTCATTGGCCTAAAAGTATGCCTAGTCAGGTCCTAGAAGTTGGTTCTAGTTGGTTGGGAAGGTAATTTAAGGGTGTGTTGGGGGTGGGCGAGTGGTGGTATCTCTTTGGCCCCATAGACTTTTCTTTTCATGAAGAGAAATGCTGTTGAAAGAAGGCCAGGTTGCTCCTGTGTAAGATGTAGAGCAGCATCCTCTCTTGCCTGGATTTATGGATGGTACATATACAGTAGGTCTTTTATTTATTTACTTTTTTGAGACAGAGTTTCACTCTTGTTGCTCAGGCTGAAGCACAATGCCGTAACCTCAGCTCACTGCAACCTTCGCCTCCCAGGTTCAAGTGATTCTCCTGACTCAGGCTCTGGAGTAGCTGGGATTACAGGTGCCCATTACACACCTGGCTAATTTTTTTGTATTTTTAGTAGAGGCAGGGTTTCACCATGTTGGCCAGGCTGGTCTTGAACTCCTGACCTCAAGCGATCCACCCATCTCAGCCTCCCAAAGTGCTGCAATTAGAGGTGTGAGCCACTGCACCTGGCCTACAGTAGGTCTTTTATAATGAAGGTTTTATAAGAAAGTGGACACCTGCCACAATGTCTGCAGGTAGAGGAGCTGCAGGGCCTTGCTTCATGCACTGAATGAGAATCAATGTCTAGGTGCAGTGATTCTATTCTTGATGGACAGTGACATCACTTGAGGAAGATTCCCCATGACTCTACATAGATAGATTCTGATTTATTTTGTTTAGGGTAAGGTCCAGGCACAAGTGTTTTCAAAATGCTCCTCATGTGTGATGGTTAATACTGAGTATCAACTTGATTGGATTGAAGGATACAAGGTATTGATTCTGGGTGTGTCTGTGAGGGTGTTGCCAAAGGAGATTAACATTTCTGTCAGTGGGTTGGGAAAGGCAGACTCACCCTTAATCTGGGTGGCACAATCTAATCAGCTGCCACCGAAGCTAGAATATAAGCAGGTAGAAAAATGTAAAAAGGGAGACTGGAAGCCGGCATGGTGGCTCATGCCTACAATCCCAGCACTTTGGGAGGCCAAGGCTGGCATATCACTTGAGGTCAGGAGGGTGAGACCAGCCTGGTCAACATAATGAAACACCATCTCTACTAAAAAATACAAAAATTAGGTGGGCATAGTGGTGGGTGCCTGTAATCCCAGCTATTTGGGAGATTGAGGAGGGAGAATCACTTGCACCTGGGAGGCGGAAGTTGTGAGCTGAGATCATGCCACTGCACACCAGCCTGAGCAACAGAGGAAGACTCAATCTCAAAAAATAGACTTGCCTAGCCTCACAGCCTGCATCTTTCTCCCATGCTAGATGCTTCCTGCCCTCAAACATCAGACTGCAAGTTCTTGTTTTGGAATTTGGACTGGCTCTCCTTCCTCCTCAGATTTCAGATAGCCTATTTTCGGACCTTGTGGTCCTGTGAGTTAATACAGTACTTAATAAACCCCCCTTTGTATATATTCCATTAGTTCTGTCCCACTAGAAGCCCTGACTAATACACCAGGTGATTCTCAGTCCTGTGCAGGCAGGACTGAGAACAGCTGGGCCTACCCCAATAACTTTGTTTGTCAGACACCATGGCATTAACCTTTGTGCCTACCCCCAAAGAACTCAAAGCCATTGTGTCCCCAAAAGGTTCATCTCTAGAGTAACATGTCTTTCGTCTTGTAGCTAACAGTTGAATCTGTGCTTAGAGTAGTAAGACTTGTCTGCAAAGGTTCTGCTACTGGTAGGCAGAAATCTTAACTGGCATCTTCTTTGTGCTCCATGCAAGGTGAAATTCAAAATATTTAATATTTAACCATCATTATAGCAATCAATCAATACAAACAGGCTCCAACTATAAAATATTGGTTGGTGATATGGTTTGGCCGTGCCCCCACCCAAATCTCATTTTCAACCGTAGCTCCCATTAATTCCCATGTGTTGTGGGAGGGACACGGTGGAGATAATTGAATCATGTGGGCTCTTTCCCCTATACTGTTCTCATGGTAGTGAATAGGTCTCATGAGATCTGATGGTTTTATAAGGGGTTTCCCCTTTTGCTATGCTCTCTCATTCTCTTTTGTCTGCCATTATGTAAGACGTGACTTTTGTCTTCCACCATAATTGTGAGGCCTCCCCAGTCATGTGGAATTGTGAGTCCATTAAGCCTCTTTCCTTTATAAATTACCCAATTGGGGTATGTCTTTATTAGCAGCATGAAAACAGACTAATACCGTTGGCTTTACCATTGCCTGATAAATTAATCTAGTTACTCGTCCCAGAAATCCGTTAAGATGTGCTTCTAACACGGTGACTTGTAAGATGGTGGGAGATCTGGGACTCAAACCCAGGTCTTTTGACTCCAAATCCTGAGTTATGTCAACTCTAGCAGGCAGCTTTGCATAACACTTCTGGTTGGCACAAACTGAGTTCTTTAGTCTAAAACATTTGCCTAACCCAGAAAACTTTAGGAAACTGTATCATCAGCCTCATTAAAAAACAACAACAACAAAAAAAAACACCCTCAAAGTGAATCACCCAGTCTAAATCCACACAAATACAAAGGGGAAACAACAGTTCAGAGCCTCTAGTTGAACGGCAATTGTTCCTGGGACTAAGAAGTGGCTCTTTCATTCTGAAGTTGATACATGTATTATGGCATATACTTAGAACTGTGCTATCCCTTAGCAATCGCTCAAACTCAAGACCTGCACATGCAGGATCTGTGATTTTAAGCTTGTAGGTACACTGTGACCCGTGTAAGTATAATACTTTGAAATCACAAAATCACAAGGCGGGATAGGATCTTTCATGGTCATTAAGTCCACCTCTGCTTCTGGGAAAGTCTGCATTTAAGCCATCCCAGAGAGACAAAACTCCCCCACTTGGAATACGATTTCTTTCTCTCCTCAGCAGGGGAGCCTTCTATTCAAAGCCCAGGTCAAGACCTACCTTCCTGGCAAAGTAATTCATTGCGGATCTCTCCTCAGCAGGGCAGATTCAGGTTCTGGGGAATGGAGTTTTATACAATTTGAGGGGTTTTCTTTATAATAAAGAATACAAAATCAGGTACAAAAGTGAATATTTATTCAGCATGAGAAAATGAATCACAATAAATTACCGGAGTCTTTGAGTTTCAGGTCCTTTTCATATAAGACCCCTGGTAACTTTCCAGACATGCTTGTGTAGAATGCTTCCTGGCTGCAGCCTGGCATTCCTGTTCTACCTCTGAAACTCCTCAAACCCCAGAAGATTCCAACATGCTCAGGGCCTGGTAAATCTGCTTCTCCTCTTCAGCAAATATGTATGGGGATTATTTATTTGCTGGTTTATATCTTGAGGTGCTTTAAAAGAATTTGGAAGCAGAGAATCTAGCTCTTTACACTCCTGCAATGTAGCACACATTGATTTTGTACACCATACTGTCGTACTTTTCCTCAGTCCTGCTGTTTCTCACTTCCTCTGCCCCAACAGCATTTGTAAACTGGCAAAGCTCTATTCATTCTTTAATAGTTTTCTAAATGCTTCTAGGCCAATTATTCTCAGTTGGGGTCCATTTTGTCTCCCAGAAGACATTTGGTAATATAGGGAGGCATTTTTGAGTTGAGTACCTTTCCTCTGTGAGTTGAGTACCCTTCCTCTGTGCTCCCAGAGCCAAATACACAGATACTGTGTTTGCACTCAGCATGTTGATTATAACCATCTGTATGTGTGTCTATTCCCCCTTTTGGATGGTGAGTCCTACAAAATCCACTTCTGTAGTTTAATAACTATCCCTAGAACCTAATAGGGATTGGCACATAGGAGGTGATCTATCATGGTCATTGAAAAGACAGAACACTTCTACATTTATCTGAACCATACAGTTCAGCATGTTTACCATATATTGTCTTGTTTTAAAATATTTCACTTGTGGCCGGGCGCGGTGGCTCACGCCTGTAATCCCAGCACTTTGGGAGTCTGAGGCGGGTGGATCACGAGGTCAAGAGATCGAGATCATCCTGGTCAACATGGTGAAACCCCGTCTCTACTAAAAATACAAAAAATTAGCTGGGCATGGTGGCACATGCCTGTAGTCCTGGCTACTCGGGAGGCTGAGGCAGGAGAATTGCCTGAACCCAGGAGGCAGAGGTTGCAGTGAGCCAAGATTGCGCCATTGCACTCCAGCCTGGGTAACAAGAGCAAAACCCCGTCTCAAACTAAAAAAAAAAAAAAAGAAAATTTAACTTGTGTGAATACTACCTCTTGAGAAATCCTATAAACTTCTTGTGGGGAAAGGTCAGTCTTTCTTATACTTTTTCTTAATTTTCCCACTATACTTTTTCAGTGCTAAGTATGTAATAGAGACTCAATAGTTATTTGTGGATTACCGATTGATTTCTTGCAAATCTGTATAAAGTGTTAAGTAATGCATGAATCAAGATGGGATGGAATAGATCAAGGAAGGTTTCTGATAGAGGTGTGCTAAAAACTGATTTTTGAAGAAGGAAAAAAAAGAACATTTGATTGGAAAAGAGGGATTACACATGGGAGACAGAAAATTAGAGGCAGGTATTTAGTGATGTTTTTTAATTAAGAAAAATATGAGTTTTTGAAAAAAATATTTTTGTGAGATTTAATCCACAAAGTACAGAAACATCTTGGTTTCTTAAATAAACTTTTTTTTTTTTTTTTGGTAAGAGCTTCAAAGCCAATTTTGTGGTTTTAAAGTAATTAAAGTAGTATCTGATTATCAGAGGTTATGCTTCCAAATGTTCCAATATATAGAACAACCTGATGGACAAATGATTGCTATAAATGAAAATTACAGAAACATTTTAAGGCCTTGACAAATCTCCAAATAGCAATGTTCTTTCTGTGTGCATAGGCCTTTTTGTATGGAACAGGATCACTTATGGGTTCACCCATGAAGGAGAGATTTTAGATTTTCTTTTTTTGTTTTTCTAAGTTTTTTATTTAAAAACAGACAGAGACGAGGTCCCACTATGTTGCCCAGACTGGTCTCGAACTCCTGAGCTCAAGCGATTCTCCCACCTTGGCCTCCTGAAGTGCTGGGATTACAGGTGTGAACCACAACGCCCAGCCACGGGTTTTAGATTTTCACATTCATGATTCCTGTTCGTTTGTCTTGGCATGGCAACTGGGAGGGCGATGAGATGCTGTCAGATGGGAATAAGCACCCTTTACGTAGCACCTTTATCCCAGATGCTTTATAGGTGAGAATCACAAGAACATAGAGGCTGCAGACGAGTAATAGTTTTAAAAATTACAAGGGCGCTTGCATGTCTGTGTCACAGTTTGTGGAATGGTAACTCATACTTTGTGGAATAGTGAGAAGCAGGTAGGAGACATGCATGGCTTTTTACAAGTTCCTTATGCCAATTCCAGTTAAGCCCAAATCCTACACCTTGCTTCTGCTACTGCAGGGGTTTGCAGGATGTCACAGCACCCAGGAATGTTGGTGGGTAGTAGGGAGGAGACATCCCTGAGGCTTGAGGCTTCCATTAGTTAGACAAGGCTAACTCTCTGCCTTATCCCTTTCTTATTGATTGTTCTGGTAGAAAAGAATGAATTTCATTTTTCAGTTTACCCCCTAGAGGCAGTATGTTGAGATAGTCTGTTACCTCTATCATCTGGGAGCCAGTGGGCTTCTCATCTTTTTTCTTCCTGTGCATAAAGCAAACTGTGAATCACATGGTTGGAACTAAGTAAATATATTTTGATTGATTGATTGATTTGCGTTTTTTAAAGTGCTTCCTCTCAATACAATTGGGCCTTTACTATGTCTCTTCATCACAGGCCTATTCTAACTTGTCCAAGATTTCACATTGCATAGATGTTAGGTAAAATTTGGGCTGAAGGACTTTTGTTTTCTTTTGAGATGGAGTCTCACTCTGTTGCCCAGGCTGGAGTGCAGTGGTACAATCTCAGCTCATTGCAATCTCTGCCTCCCTGGTTCAAGTGATTCTCCTGCTTCAGCCTCCCATGTAGCTGGGATTACAGGTACATGACACCAGGCCTGGCTAATTTTTGTGGTTTTAGTAGAGACAGAATTTCACCATGTTGGCCAGGCTGGTCTCGAACTCCTGACCTCAAGTGATTTGCTCTCCTCGGCCTCCCGAAGTGCTGGAATTACAGGCATGAGCCACCACACCCTGCCTGAAGGATATTTTATTAATTTTTTTCATAGTAATAGACACACCTCTATTACTCTCATTAGTTTAGATAACTACAGAAGCTGGTTATTAGAAGCCCTGATTTAACTTGAATTATGTTTTATTTCAAACATGGAGGAGTAAAGCCTTCCATGGAGTAAACATGGGGGAGTGGATTATAGGTAGCTATTGATTTTATGCATCATCCCCTGAAAGCTTTCTCATCTTCCTTTTTGTGTAACAGACATTGCAGCTCCAAACATCTAAGTACGCAGTAACAAGAACTGGCTAAGTATTTCCCTGGCTGTAGAGATGCAGTTAAAATTTGGGCTTATGAGCCAAACAAAGCCAGTTAGAACCTTTCTCTGCTTTTGCTACATGGGAACCAGGAGAAAGGAGTGACGTCTTTCTGATGAGGTTACTAAATAAAGGGGACGTAAATCTAGAACTTCCTTCAGCCATTTTCTTGGGCTGCTTGAGGGAACCATCGTTGTATTAGAGCATAAGGGAGCTCAACTACAAAAGTAGGGCTGAGAGATGAAGGGATGACAGATGAGAAAGAAGAAGGAAGGAAAGGGCCAAATATCGGACACTCGACATTTATCCGTTTATCCCCAGATTTAGCCCTGCTTTAAGCCAGTGCCTTCTTTGGATTTTCGTTTCCAGAGTCAATAACTATCCTCCTCCTTTGTTTTCTTGCTTATTCACTTAAATTGGTTGTTTGTCACTAACCACCAAAGGAATTCTGATTAACACCGTCTGTGGACTATCTAGGTGGCTTATCCAAACCAACGTGGTCACATTTGGACAGAAGTATGTTTTACTAGAATTTTGTTCCCTAAAAGAACTTTCACAATTGAGTGTAGTAAGTCCTCAAATTGAAGAGGTGATCAACTTTGGTTCTTATGATTATTTTGACTATTAAATCAATCATATCATGCTTTTAACAGCATATGGCTCTGATTATTTGCTAACTATCATCATTATCATCATCAACATCATCATCATCACCATTATACTAGGTATTTATTAAAGGTTATTGGGATGGGGACTAGGTTGAGAAATTTCCTGGAAGCCAGATAGTGTTACATTTATATGCTGTGCAAGAATATTTTTGCAGGTGGTACAACTGGTTTTTGTGTATGACTGTAGAATATGAAATATAGTGTGCTTCATGAGATTTTTTTTTGTGTTTGTTGTTTTAAAAAGTCTTCTCTTGGCCATTTAGGAAGTCTTCTCTCAGCCAGGTGCGGTGACTCACACCTGTCATTCTAGCACTTTGTGAGGCTGAGCTGGGAGGATCACTTGGGCTCAGAAGTTTGAGTCCAGCCTGAGCAACATAGTAAGACCCCTTGTGTTATTAAAAAAAAAAAATGGAGAAGTGTCCCCTCTATTTGGCAACATTCTTAGAGCCTTTTCAAGTTAGTTACATAAGTGTATTTAGTAGGAGTTGGCAAGATTTATTTTTACACAGAAAAACAATACATCACTTTGACCATATACACAAGGTGAGACAAAAGGTAGCTTATTAATATGGGCTAAGGCAACTTCAGAAACCAAACACAAGCCTATTCTTTTTCATGAGTTCTGATAACTTATAAGATCGCATAAAAGAAAAATAGAATTTTCTATTACTTCTGAACTAAGAATTTTAGAGAAATTTAGAAATTATTTTTAAGAAAACATGAGAATTGATTATTGAAATTAATCCCAAATTAAGCAAAAGTTGTTGTCATAATACGTTGAGAAGCACACATGTCTGTCCTCTGACTGATGAGGCAATTAAAACCAATTTTGGTGAATAAGGTCAATTATAACAGGGTAGGAGACTACAGTTGCCAAAATCTGGGGAAGCTCAGTAAAAAGACAGAAACTAAGAAAATTCTAACTCTTTAAAAATCAGCCATTTTTGCCCAAGAGGATGCAAGTTGAAAACGTCTTTGTTTTTTCACTCACAATTTTATTTCTGTTCTCACACCCCACCCTCCTTTACATGAATATTAAGGACTAAGGCTTTAGCAACAGGCTTTTGGTTGTGGGGGATCGAGGGGTAAAGGGAAAAGTGTTGTGTATGGCTTTTCATATGCTAATAAGTTGATTCCATGACAACCATTGAAAAAAGAAGGGCTGGAAACAAAAGCTGCAGCCAGAGAGAGGATCAGGGCTCTTTCAGGGACGCTGTAAGAATAACAGCCAAGACTCCCTCCTCTGAAAGGTATCTGGTGGCCGCTTGTCAAAGGGCTTTGTTTTAATAGTGCAGAGTCAGTATATAATTAATGCAGAGTTTTATGAATCCAAATTTTACTCTCAACGATGCTTCTATTTCAAAAAATAGTGAATAGGAATCTGAAACCAAGAGGATGTGTCAAATCACTGCTCTCATTCAGGACCTGGAAGGGAGTCCATGCAGGGTAGGCTCCTAGACTATCAGTTCCAATGATCTTACACTTCAGTTTTAAGTAAAAAGGTCAAGGGCTTTTATCTTTGAGTCTAAGAAGGTGTTTAGAGCTGGTTTAGAGGAAGTACGATGGAAAAGGCTTGCTTTCCTCTTCAGGCAGCCTTTGAACAGTGCTACATGTTACTTCCAGTGACATGTTGAAATCATTCATGATGCAGACAAGAGCAAGCTGTGGAACGCTGATGGCATCCTGGGTTTCCCTAGCCTATGAAAGAAATTACGGCTGGCTGTTTATCTTTCCAGAAACATAAAGTGACATCTTCATGCCAGATACCCTAATGTCTAGTACAGCTAACTTTTTACTTGAACTTTGGTAGTCACACATACGAATTAGCTGTTGTAGGATGCTAACACAATGCATTCCTTCTAGCTGGTTTTTAAATACCATTAAGTATTGCATTCAGTTATAATGCTGACTTTACTAATATTCTGTCCAGCCTTGTTTTTCTCTCATGTGCATTCCCCTGTCTTTAATTGAATTATATTAAATTCCTCTTTCTTGTCTCCTTTAAGTAGCTGCCAAAAACTTGCCATGAGTAACTTGTGATACAGTGTTTTCTCTGTTTGGATGGACACAAGAGCTTTCATCACAATGGAATGCTTATGGAATTACATATTTCAAAGGACACTAACATGAAAATACAACTTCATTCAGAGTCAGGTTACAATGATGAATAGTAATGCAACAATAATTACTAAAAGAATTTTCAATTTGCTTTTAAATTATGGGCTTTGGTCTTCAGTGATTATAAAATGTAATTCATGTTTTGTCCTTATAAACTTTGTGAACTTAAATGAATCTCACTTTCATGCTATTTGTGACTGTAGTAGTGTTGTTTGATGAAAAGAAAAGAGATATTGTAGCTATGATGAGTCAGAATTTAAGATCTGACCAATATTGTTACCAAGATATGTCATAAAATTTTCTAGTTTTCTTAAAATAATCTTATTTTTCAAATGCCTATTTTACTCAATATCTGCAGTGTGAAATTTATCATCTTCCAATATTTGGTAAAAATCATTGAACCATTCATTCACTCAACAAATTTTTAATAAGTGCTTATGGTGCGAGGGCTGGAACTGGGATGAATTATATAGATACAAACATAATAATATGACTGCTTTTTTCTTGAAAAATATAGTTTAGTGAATGAATAATTATGTTAATATATAATTATATAATTGCAACTTTTATCTTTTTTGTTTTTTTTCAAGCCGGAGTCTTGCTTTGTTGCCCAGGCTAGAGTGTAGTGGCTTGATCGCGGTTCAGAGCAACCTCTGCCTCCTGGGTTCAAGCGATTCTCCTGCCGCAGCCTCCCAAGTAGTTGGGATTGCAGGTGCCCGCCATCATGCCTGGCTAATTTTGTATTTTTAGTAGAGACCAGGTTTCACTATGTTGGCCAGGCTGGTCTCAAACTCCTGACCTCATGATCTGCCTGCCTCGGCCCCCCAAAATGCTGGGGTTATGAGCATAAGCCACCATGCCTAGCCAGCTTTTGCCATTTTTCATATTTTATCTCATCTAAAATTAAGATTTGCTGTGGCTTAAGTAGATACACATCATAAAATATAAAAATAAAATAAATGAGAATAAACAGGTAAAATAAAATCAAAACAGGAAAAGAAAATAAAGTAAAAGTAGGAATAGGGAAAGGTCTAGACACAGACCACAAAATTCTGTCTTGTTGCCAGAGATGAACCACAAATGCAAGCCTGATTTGCTCCAATGGGTATTTATAAATTTCATCTTGTATGTAAGACCAAAACCAACTAGAAGCTCATGATAAGCAAAGCTTTTACTTGTATCAGGATGTAAGAGAAATTTCTTACCTAGACCTGTGAAAAGCATATTCAGTGAGATGTAGTGGTACATTCTCAACAACATAGCTAAAATAAATGCAATGCAAGTCTCTTATAAATATTTTGTGTACTATTCCTCAGTGCAAAACAGGACAAACTACAATTTAAAGTGCTTACAATAGCCACAGTTGGCTTGCCTACAAATAGCTGTGCTCTGTACCCTGTAACTCCCCTTCTAACACACACACACACACACACACACACACACACACACACACACACACACCAATGCCCCAATTATAAACTTTATGGCCACAGCTAATTGACCTGGGGATAGGAGGGGCACTTGACTGAAGAGTTACTAGTGTTTAGAGACTGGCTAGTGGCCTACAAGGCCATCTGACAAAAAAGCTTTGCTTAGAAAGCATGACTGAATTTGAGAGAAAACAATTGGATGTTTTCTTTTGGGGTGTTTGAAGACAAAAGGGTACAAAGCGGAGGCAATTATTTGGAAGTGTGAGCAAGAACTGAAGGGTCAGGGAGAAAAGTTGGGTTGCAAAGGCCAAGAGGCAGCTGAGACAATAAATAGGCACAAAGTGAAAGGGACACACAGAGGTGATGATTTTGTTGGGCTAGCAATGGTGTAATCCATAAGCCCTGCTGCTGAGCTGAGGTTTGAGACAGCTGATCATGGGATCTGTGGCAATTTCTGAATGACATAGCAGGTTTCCCTGGAGCCTGACTCTATTGTGGTTCTGCTCTTCCTGCAAGACGTGAGTTTGTGCTCATTACTTGAACTAGCCTGACAGAATCACTGATTTTTGTCATTGTCATAAAAAGTCAAGGGTCAGATGGCATAACCTAAAGTGTAACTCAGCAAGAGAAATCCTTCAGAAGTGCAGACAATCTAGTGCACTTATGCAGCCTCCGAAGGCCTGGCTTGATCCAAGATAAAATTTACAGTATATATGAGGTAGTGAAACTGAACATCCTTCAATAAATCATCCATAAGTGTTATTACTATGATTTGTAAATAAGTTATTCATAAGCATTAACTAGCAGGGTACCTGGAATTATACTTTGTGAAAAATATGAAATGTAGATGTCTGCCACAGTTGGTTAGAAGTCAATGTGCAGCCTAGAGCATAGAATTGATGCTATTCGTGGAAATATTTAAAATATGGGTATTTTCCTCTGTCTGTAGGTGAATTGATCCACTGTTGGTGGGCTAGGGCAACATTTCTAACAAAACAAAATAAACCAAAATCCCAGTTCTAATCTCCTCAAAGACATAGATAAATGACCGGAAACCCAAAGCTTGGTAGCATAAAGCAGAACTTCCATGATATTTATCTATAAAAATTTCAAAGTACGATGGGCAGTGATTGCCCCCTATGGCTGTAACAAATTTCCATTATGTTCACATAGAACATCTTGCCTGGCATGGCATTTCTGGAAGAACCAACAAAGTATTGGAGTTCATCTTCTCAAAATAATGGCTTCAGTTTTAGTAATAATATAAATATTAGGGTCTGTTACTTATTGGAGTACATCTTGGTCATCACATTGATCACAATGGGAGAGGAATGAAGCATTTTCAAAATATATATGTCCAGGCCCTATCCTTGAGGAATCAGACCATAGGACCAGGATGAGCTCTGAGCCAGTAAAATTGGATCAAGTTTCCCAAGTCATCCTCATCTGCTTTTCTGGTTAAAGATCAAAACCAATGCTTGGTGAGACACCAACTCCTAGATGTAAATGTCAGAACGACTTTGGGATCTTATCTCCATGTTAGTTGGGATTTTTTTCGAATGTACCCTTGCTTAATTTAATTATTTGGCCAATTATACATTTCAAAATACACTTCAATGTTAAGATTAGACCTTTATTAAGTTTCTGATTCAAAAACTCTATTCGAAAATTAGGTTCATTTTATTATTTGATGGTATTATTTACTTGTATCTAGTGCAAAATGGGAATAACAGCAATCATCTGTTGGATAAAATTGATTTGGTGAATATAAGTATTCTCAAATATGATTTTATTATCTTTTCTTATTTTTTTTCCTTTTGGATCTTGCTGAGCCAAATGAAGTGATTTCCAGAAGTAATTAAGATTTCTAATTTACTAGTGAGATATTGAGAGGCAAAAGTTAACAAAACAGTTTCCAAAGGTTTTTAATATTATTAATTTAGGGGAGATTTTCTATTTTTAAAAGAGATTGTTACGCTAAAAGCAGTAAAGCCATCAAAAGGTACTTCCTTTCAGTTCTCTGATTAAAAATTTTCTATCATCTGTGTCTCCATAGTGGACAGAATACTGGGGCTCATATCAAAGGAATTCTCTGCTTTTTAAGTACTAAGAGTGTGCTGTTGGGCAAACTTCTTATTGTTTTTAAAAAATCTTGACTTTGCATGTTTCATTTGTCTGCAAAATGGAACAATGTTTCTGCCACTTAGGCAATGTTATTAAAATGAATGAAATAAAATAAACTCTACTAATACATTGCCATGGCTTCTGATATAGCAGGTGTTTAATAATTAATTTTCTTTGCCTAACTTTGCAAAGTTGAATAAAAACAGAGCATTGTGAATGCTAACTAGGATTCAAGTAAGTCACTCTGATCAGAGACTGAATGGATTTATTTTGATTATTATAGAATGATCTCTCCCTTGAGATAACTTCTCTGGTCTAACAAGTTTCATGTTTTGAATAAAATGTGGAACTGTGCATTTAAAATTCCAACTATGGTTTGTCCATTTACTTTGGGTTGTCTCTATGGATGGAAAGTGAAGGGGAAAATTGAGGCAGCTTTCTGAATAATTCCAGCCAAACCAAATAGAGACTATAATTGTGTGGGTTGTCATTAGTGAAAGTGGTCTGTAGCTTAAACTTCCTAGATAATTGCTTCAATTCTTGCTCCATTTTGCATACAAATATATAACCTGAATATTGGAGAAATGTGAGGAATAGTACTCTGGCCAAATTTTAATTTCAGATGATTCATTAAGGAGCTTCTTCGCTTCATTGGGTTAACAATGTTATGGAGCTACCTTATTCCTTTTTCTATCATTTGCTATATCCCATTGGAGAAGGAAATAATATAATCTTCATAATCCAAATACACACTTTGTAATGCTGAGTTTCAAAACAAAAGATGACCAGTTTTTAAAAATAATTTCCAAGGGACCAAGCTGTCTACTTTTCTCTGAGAAGATAAGTATATTCTAGGTGATGAGAAGACTTTGAGATCTTCATTCCTGTGTTTCATGAATCTCAACATAATACTCCAAACAAAAAATGAAAGAAAGAAAG
>NW_022436946.1:36164926-36505468 GCF_009761245.1 Sapajus apella
AAAGAAAGAAAGAAAGAAAGAAAGAAAGAAAGAAAGAAAGAAAGAAAAATAGAGAGAAAGAAAGAAAAATAGAAAGAAGGAAAGGGAGAAAGAAAAGATCATTCATAAATTAGGAACTATTACATCCAGAGACACCAAATATTAGATTAGAACTTCAATAGTTTGCTTTGTAGGAGATATCTGCCAAAAATAAGGATATCTCAGGAGGTTAGGCTCTATGGTAGATTCTAATTAGATATGTTTTAGAGTTTTTATATTATGTGGATGCATAACATGGGAAGGCAGTTGGATGTACAGAGAAAGTGTTTGGTTTATTGGAACAAACTTTGTCCTATGACTTATAAAACTTTGAGTTCTCCACTAGCAAGTGGTGGGATGTTGGAAAACACATTTCTACAAAGGGGCTGTGAAAGAGGGCTCTGGAGTCAGAGTGGAGCTTAATTACCCGGGTTTGAATCCCAGCTCTTCAGCTTAGTAGTTGTCTGACTTTCAGCAACTTACCTAAACACTTTGCAACCCAGTTTCTTCGTGTTAAATGGGACAATAATGAGACCAATCTCATAGATCCATTGTGAGTGTGTTTGTGTGTGAGTGGATACACACATATGTATATATACATATATATATCTCACATATATACGTATATACATGTGTGTGTGTGTGTGTGTATATATATATATATATCTCACAACAATGATCAGGCATCATTTTACATGCTTATATATAATTTATATGTATATTATATATATAAATTGATATATATATATATATGTTAATAATAGGACCAATCTCATAGATTTGTTGTGAACCTATACAAACTCTCCCTCCTCCCACCCTCAACCCTCAAGTAGACTCCAGTGTCTGTTATTTCCTTCTCTGTGTTCATGAGTTCTCATCATTTAGCTCCTACTTAGAAGTGAGAACACCTGCATAATATTTTAAGTTGCTATTAATAACTGTATTCGTTAGTGTGGACTAAACAGGTATAACAAATAGACTCAGTACAATGTGGCTAAACCACAATTGAAGTTGGTTTTTCACTCTGTCCAGATTGGATGTTCCTATGTTCCAGGTAGGAAAGTAGCAGAAGGACTCTTTTCTTATATAAACTCACAACAAATCTATGAGCTTGGTCCCATTATATACACATATATATTTACATATAGTACACATGTAATTTTTGTATGTATACGTAAAAGCATTTAAAATGATACCTGATCCATAGACATTCTCTCTACCCCTCAAAGTCATCTGATAAGAATGAATAATGCCATGAAAGGGAGACGATGTGACAATTGGCCCTATCTGGACAGACTGGCACCTTTTAGAAAGAAGTACATTGAAATATCTATTGAAAAACATAATTTCACTTTGACTTTGTCAGAGAAAAGTTTCTAGCAGTGTAAATTAATACACTGCAAGGAAAAGAGGCAAAAGAAGAGAGAAGCAAAGTGAAGAGAGGGGAAGCCTTGTATAATTGTCAGCATATGAGTTATAGGTACCTTGTTTCCTCTTCAGTATCTCTGTGTTCTCAATCCCCATCATGATAAGAAAACTTTCTCCTGTGGGTCCATTTATTTGAAAATATTTATTGGTGCTGAGAACTATGGGGCCAGGGTATAAGTTGTAAAAAACTTAATTTTAAAAAAAAAAGGCCAGGTGTGGTGGCTCATGCCTGTAATCTCAGCACTTTGGGAGGCCAAGGTGGGCAGATCACTTGAGGTCAGGAGTTCAAGACCAGCCTAATTAACAAAAATACAAAAATTAGCTGGGCATGGTGGTGGGCGCTTGTAATCCCATCTACTTGGGAGGCTGAGGCAGGAGAATCACTTGAACCCGGGAGGTAGAGGTTGCAGTGAGCTGAGGTTGTGCCACTGCACTCCAGCCTGGGTGACAGAGGGAGACTCTGTTTCTAAATAACAATAACAATAAAAAATAAAATAAAAATACCTAGACTCTATGCTCAAGAGAATGTGGCTGCAGAAAGAGAAAGTAATCCAGCTTATTCACTGCCAGTTCTGCCATTGAAGTCATAATTTTTAGTCTTATGATCTACATCATTTTGGCACAATTAACAAAGACCATCCTTTTTCTTCATTGAGTACCAGCTCTAACAAGGCAATGACATAGGGACAAAAATGTTAGTAGAAGTAAGGGACAAGAGATACATACATTTGGTGGATAGGAGGAGTTGGAGTGGAACATGAGTAGTGGGGGATGGGTCCTTTCCTTAAAGGTAGCTCAATAACTCTTTCTTGAATAAATGAATAAAGGGCCAGCAAGAATTCTTAGAGCATACCGTGATGGAGAGAAGAAGCAAAAGAAACCTGAGAAATGAAAACATAGGAAGTAGAAAAGTAAGCAAAGTAATTCTTAGAAAACAGAATAAGATTGATCAAATGATTTTGGTTGCCAATTTTTTTTGAACTTTAGTTGAGAGTAACTCCGCTAATGGGGTGTGCCAACCTTCTGATGGGGCCCATTTTCATGACCTAATGAAACAACATTGCAAACGGAAAGGCAGTTCACAATGTTTGCCAAGGGAAAAGGAAATTCCAGGCACACCAATTTGGATGCCTTTCAAGTTCAATGTGTGTATTTACTTTGGAAGTCTGAACACATGAACAATTAAGAGAACACTCCTCTGATTCGGCCTGCTTATGTCAAATGACTAGTGAAATAAAGGGTTACGTGACTTTAAAATATTAGTTTTTTTTTTTTAAATGGGAAAAGGGAACTGAAGAAATCTGGGTTAAAGAATCATTAATTCATCTAACGAACTTTTATTGTCCATTTCCATAGAGATACTTTGATGGCTTAACTGAATACAAAGAATATTTAAAACACATTCTCAGATTCCTAGTAAGCTGGCATCTAATGGAGATAAAAAATAATATAGATTGTGTAGACTAGTGTGAAGATAAAGAACCTCAAGAGGATAACAAAATGGCAAAAATAAAGAAAAACCACAGGAATTTACTACGGTAAGATCTATCAAATCCAATTAGCAGTTATAAAATAGAAATTGATGGACTTGAAGTTAGAGTATTATAATGAATGGCAATTGGTTTTAAAAATTAGAACATAAGAGTTGTTAATGAAACAGGCTGTGTACTTAGGATTAAAACTGTAGAATTCTAAGGTTGCAAAGACATTATCTTCTTAGAGTAGGGTGGAAGGAAAAAAGAAGGTTCATAGCAAAGTCTATTTTCTCATGCCACCTATTGAAGTAGGATCCAGAAAATGAGACAGATGGAAATGGAGAGAGGAGGAAGAAAGAGTAGCCTACAGCTACCAAGGAAGAGCTTACAATAGCTTATCCTTATCAGTATCAGGAATAACAAGGGTAATGATTTCCTGGAAAAACAGCAAAATCCAAGTATATACATAGATGGAAGGGTCAAGAGAACTGGCAGGCAGAACAAAATGCAGATAAAAATGGAGAGTGAGACAGGTAAGGAGCTAATAATAAATATTAATGAAAATTTTATGTAAATTTGAACTCTAAAGTCAGTGGGTATGTTGTTTGCTAGTGTAATGATTTTACTTACTTATGAATAATATGCAAATAAATATCTTTTATAATTTAACCTTTGCTAGTTGAAATTGAGGCTGGGTGTGGGGCTTACACCTGTAAACCTAGCACTTTGGGAGGCTGAGGTAGGCGGATTGCCATCAACCTGGGCAACATGGTGAGACCCCGTCATCTCTATTAAAAATACAAAAAATTAGCTGGGCATGGTGGCAGGTGCCTGTGATCTCAGCTACTTGGAAGGCTGAGGCAGGAGGATTGCTTGAACTTGGGAGGCAGAGCTGAGATCACAAAGATTGTGAGACCCTGGATCAAAAAGAAAAAAAAAAGCTGGGTGCAGTGGCTCACACCTATAATCACACTTTGGGAAGCTGAAGTGGGCCGATCACTTGAGGTCAGGAGTTCAAGACCATCTTGGCCGACATGGTGAAACCTGGTCTCTACTGAAAATACAAAAATTAGCCAGGCATGGTGGCATGTGCCTGTAATCCCAGCTACTCAGGAGGCTAAGTTAGGAGAATTGCTTGAACCTGGGAGGCAGAGGCTGCAGTGAGCTGAGATCTTGCTACCGCATACCAGTCTGGGTGACAGAGCGAAACTCCATCTCAAAAAACAAAAACAAAACAAAAGTTGAAATTGAAATGTGGCAGAAAGTACTTGGGGCTAAATGTTATTCACATGTAAGGAAGTATTATTATAAACCTTTTGTAGAGAATTTTATTCTCAAAATGTAGAGCAGAAGAAAACCCAACCAAACTAAAATTGATCTTTTGAAAAGTGAGGAAAGTACTTATTCATTCATTCCACATAGATTCATTAAATGCTTGATAACTATGTAAGTATGTATTGCTTGGGATTAGAAAACCAGTATAATATTATGTTACTTGTAAGCCTTTTTTTTGAGACGGAGTTTTGCTCTTTTTGCACAGGCTGGAGTGAAGTGGCACCATCTAGGCTCGCTGCAAACTCCACCCCCCGGTTCAAGAGATTCTCCTGCCTCAGACTCCAGAATAGCTGGGGTTACAGGCATGTGTCACCATGCCCATCTAATTTTTATATTATTAGTAGACATAAGTTTTCACTATGTTGGCCAGGCTGGTATTGAATTCCTAACCTTAGGTGATTCCTCTTCCTTGCCTCTCAAAGTGCTAAGATTACAGGCCTGAGCCACCCTGCCTGGCCTGTAAGCATTTTCATCCATCATTTGTTTTTACTTTGCAGTCAACACTTCCTGTGAAGACAAGGGCATACAATTTATTTGTCATATTATCTAGAACAGGAGTCACCAATCCCCTGGCCATGAACTGGTAGTGGTCACTGGCCTGCTTGGGACCCAGCCACACAGCAGGAGTGAGCTGCGGGGGCAAACATTCCTACCTGAGCTCTGCCTCCTGCCATTAGGCCAGCATTAGAATCTTCAGACATATGTGCCTGTAAGAGATCTAGACTGCTTGCTCCTATGAAAACCTAATGCCTGGTGATCCAAGGTGGAAGTTTCATCCTGAAATTATCCCCATCCCCTGCCCCTGATACTATCTATCTATGGTAAACTTATCTTCCACAAAACTGGTCCCTGGTGCCAAAAAGATTAGAGACTACTGATCTAAGAGATCTGTGTAATTTTCAGTGAAACCTTACCCAATTAAAATTAGATACAAATAAAGCAAGAACTGTAACCTTCCATGTGTGTGTGTCAATCATGTTACCGCATACTTTTAAACCTTTGGGGCCCCAGAGTGGTAGCAAGTAAGTAGATCCTGTTTCTTCTCCTTCTTTTTCTCCTCCTTCTCTTCCTCCTCCTCCTCCTCCTCCTCCTCCTTCTTCCTCTTCCTCCTCCTCCTCCTCCTTCTTCCTCTTCTTCCTTCTTCTTTCTTCTTCTTCCCCTTCCCCTTCCCCTTCCCCTTCCCCTTCCTCCTCCTCCTTCTCCTCCTCCTCCTCCTCCTCTTCTTCTTCTTCCTTCTTCCTTCTTCTTCTTTTCTTCCTCTTCCTCTTCTTCTTCACTTGAGAAAACCCAAGTATAATCAGAGAAACAATGTTTCCAGTCAAAATATATTACTCTCCTCAGTCTCCTTTGAAATTAGGGTTGGTTGTGTAACCTAGTGTTTATCAGTGAGATGTAAGAAGAAATCTACTGATAAAAAGGGCTAACTCCTTCGTGATGCCTGTTGCCCTTTGTTCATCTCCTGCTTTTTTTCTGGGGATGTGGCCGTGATGCAGCAGCTATCTTGTAAGTACAAGAATGTGATGGAGCCTGAGCTGTGGCAGAATGAAGGAAAGCCATATGGATTTGGGATGGGATCCATCCAGGTTGGATCTAGATGGGACCCTGATGACCACCATATTTGTAGCCCTTCAATTTCAAGACTTCCTTGTTATATGGGGAAACTATACCCCTATTTGGCTTGGCCACTGTGGTCAGGTTTCTGTTTCATGGAATTTAAGGGAGTCAAGGACAAAACAATCCTAGAAGAAGAAAAACTAAGGATAAAAAACATGGAAAAGATGGGACAAAGTGCAAAAACCATAGAAAACTATTTTAACTTTCAAATTCATTTCAACTTTTATGAAGCAGTAAAGTAGTTCCAACGAATGTGGTATAGCTCATGCAATAGGCACAGAATTTCATGATTCTAGATACAAATGTTTTCATATTTTTATGTCTTTGGGTGTTTTACAATTGGTGTTGGCTAGGTGGCAGTCATATTGTGGATGTTATTGTTTGCATAGGTGCATACAAACTTGCAGAAAGAGTGTCAGTGGCTTGGATAAAAAATAGACACAATGATAGAGTGAGAAATGTTGCAGTACCAATGCTCTTGATGACATAGATGATGATGTTATATAGAAAAACACAGGTATTAACAATTCTTCTTTATGATGTGTTTTAGTAGAGTTGAACTAGAAATATGAAAAAGCTTTGCAAATGCCTTACCCTATTTATTTTGCTTGTTTTCCTTTTTATATATGCATAAGTGATAAATAATCTCAAGCAAACCTAAATAGAGTCTTTTAGTATATATCAAATTAAAATTCTAAGAGATAAAAAATGATGTCATAATTTAATTGGCAGCTTCTTAATCTTTCTTAGTGGTATATAAAATAATGATGTGTTTTACAAGATATGATATTCCAGATTTGATGAAATACCATAAAGCTCCCTTCCGCCAGGAGTAAATGTCAGCCTTCTTTTTCACAGCATGATGTTGTAATAGAACACAGGCCTTGGGGAAAGAGGCCAAGAAATCTGCCCCAAAGTAATGTTTTATGGATTCTGTGCAAAATGCCTGGTAGAGTGCCTGGCAGTTATGTTGCCTTAGGGACACATTCTATGAATTGCTCCCATAGGTAGCTATGAACTCTGATGTGAATCTGCACAGTCAAGCCAGATCATAACTTGGCAGATACACAAAATATATATTTGTAGAATAAATTAATTTCTACAAATTCCAATTAATTTCATACATTATGCAGGTTTGTTTGGGATTTTAAATATTTCTTTCAGTATAATGTTTTAATGTAATTTATACTTTTGTCTTTCAAAACTTTTATATTTAAATAAATTTCAGGTGCTGTAATGACTTCTCTCCTATAAAGGCAGGTTCTAATATACCCATTTAAAAATAGACGAATCTGGGGTTTCAAGAGATTAAGTAAATTGCCTAAAGTCACAGAACTATAAGTGGCATAATTGGGCTTAAAATTTACATTTACCTGTTTCAAAAGTTCATGTTCTTTAGAGTATATGTAAATTAAAGTAAGCTTCCCATCCCCCAAATCACTCCCAAAACAAGATACTGGAAACACAGTGTAAGTTGCTAACAGAAGAAGCCAACTATCATGACCAAACTGTGGAAAGTTCAACTGTAAAAATATATATAAAAAACTAATGAGTTTATATCAAGTTGACATTATTCAGAAAAAAGAAAAATCTGTAATGGGATAAAATTTTCTAAATAACAAACAGAGAATAAAGAAGCATTTATTACAAATGACAAAATATCCTTTCGTAATTTTATCTTTAATATGAAGACAAAGACAAAAATGGTCACTTGATTTCCAAGATGCTTTTTAAAAGAAATAAGACTTTATAAAGAATTCAACAGGACAGATCATGTTTTGGACATTTAGGAAATTTCTTCATTGAGAGTCTAATTTCTCATGCACTATGAACTTAAATGTGAAGATGTAGAATCATTGACCATACCTATACTAGCAACAGAATTGGGTATGACAAAGACTTGTTTTAATCTGATTGACTAGAATTTATCAAGGTGATCCCTGTAATTTATGATGTGTGACAGTCATAACTAAATGCCTGAACCAGTCTTTGGAAAGTGGTTTCATTTGAGACTCACAAACTGATTTTCTACATATGAAAAGCTGTATAATGAACAAGAAATTCATTCTTAGGGTCTTGACAAAAACGTAAGAAGTGCTCTCTCCTATTTTTTTTTTTTTTTTTTTTTTTTTTTTTGAGATGAGGTCTCACTGTGTTGCCCAGGCTGGGGTGCAGTGGTGCATGCTCATCTCACTGCAACCTCCACCTCCCAGGTTCAAGTTATTCTGCCTCATCCTCCTGAGTAGACGAGATTATAGGCATGTGCCACCATGCCCTGCTAATTTTTGTAGTTTTGGTCAGGCTAGTCTCGAACTCCTGACCTCTTGATCTGCCTGCCTCATACTCCCAAAGTGCATATTGGTCAGGCTGGTGTCAAACTCCTGACCTCGTGATTTGCCCGCCTCATCCTCCCAAAGTGCTTGGATTACAGGTGTGAGCCACTGCACCTGGCCAAGAAATGCTCTCTTAACAGATTTGAAAATCATTGAACATTCTGCTGTTCCCCCTGAGCCTGGTAGAAACTATTATATTGAATGGAAGAAGAATATGAAATTATGGAAAAAATTAGAAAAATACTTAGATCTGCATAATTGTGTTTTTAAGTTAGATTTCTTTCCAGCATTTTGAGTTAAACCCAACAACACTAAATATGCATTGCTAGTATGATTTTCAAGTCTGTGATACATCTTAAAGAAAAATTAGTCTGTTTGTTTTCTTGATATTTAACCCATAAAATAATTGTTTGGTAAAGACTGTCTGACATTAAAAGTCAAAAATTTGGGGGGATGCTTTGACATGGGAAGCAGCCTATTTCCTAAATTGAAGAAAATTAACTCTAAAGGCTCAGATCCACTCCCATAAAGATATATGATTCTGGGTTTTGAGCATTTTCTAACTGCATGCTATCATTTTAAGCAAAGAACATTTTCCTTCTGTTATCCTTCCCCAAGGAGCTAAGCAGGATTTAACTTGAACTTGGGGAAACCAACCAGACTCTTAAGTCTGAGAAACATATGATAGGTAATTACGTAAGAGCTATAATCAGGAAGCTTTTTGTGAAAAAGAAATGAATATCTTACTAAGCTTCTTTTGGTAAAGTTTAATATTAAGTTAAATTACATTCAATAGCAATTTTAAGACCCAGAAACGGATGAATAGCAGTAACTATATATATTTATATTTATTTTTATTTTTATGTTTTTGAGACAAGGTCTTGCTCTGTCACCCAGGCTGGAGTGCAGTGGTGCCATCTCAGCACACTGCAACCTCCGCCTCCCAGGTTCAAGCTATCCTTCTGCCTCAGCCTCCTCCCGAGTAGCTGGTACTGTAGGTGCCTGCCACCACGCCTGGCTAATTTTTGCATTTTTAGTAGAGATGGGTTTCACCATGTTGGCCAGGCTATTCTTGAATTCCTGACCTCAAGTGATCCACCCTCCTTGACCTCCCAAAGTTCTGGGATTACAGGTGTGAGCCACTGCACCTGGCTTACTATATATATACAGTATATAACCTAATACATTGTATGGTTTATTGGCCAAAGACACAAAATGCAACTTGGGTGTGAAATAAAGTATTAAATTGCCTGTGAGAAGATTAATATTGAATGAAAGTGATTCTGTCAAGGTTCTCAAAGTGGCTGCTTGGAGTAGCAGCATCAGCATCACTTGGAAATTTATGAGAAATGCAGATTTTGGAGCCTGACTCCAAACTCACTAAATTGGACAGTTTGAGATGTAGCCAAAAATCTGTGTTTTAATAAGCTCTCAGGTAATTTCAATGCAGGTTAACATTTAAGAATCACTGGGGTATGTTTTCCAGCATAGGCTATGTATGTCCTCAATACCACTGAAAATGAAATTGAGTTGTATTGGACTTGTATTTATTTTTTGTGTGAGCTGATATAGAAAACACAACACCAGCATAATCATTCCATTTTGCACATTTACAACATTTCGCTTCACAGAAAATACTTGATAAGAATAAGCTATGTGAAAAAAAATAAGAAAGCTATGTGAAAAAAAATCTATAGAAAGGTCAGCTTTAATGGAGGAGTGCCAGACCCAGTCCATTCATGGATAGACAAGGATGTTCATTTTCAGCCCTGATGACATTATGAGAGCTTCTAGCTAATGAAATAAGATAAGGAAAATAAATTTTTAAAAAGTAACAGAGATATAATCGTAAATTCAAAAGCTTCAATAAACTATTAACATAATAAAAAGAAACGTGAATAAATGGAGAGACATATTTAATATTCTGCATATATATTTTAATTTCCATTACTTAATTTATTAATTCTAACAAATCCAGTAAAAATCCTAGCAGGGCTTTTGAGTAACTTTAAAAATTGATTCTAAAATTTATGTAGAAAGACAAAGGTCCATGAATAGTTAAAATAATTTTTAAAAAGAGCCAAGAGAGACTTGCCTAAACAGAAATTAAGACATATTATAAAACTATTGTTTAAAAATGTGCTACTGGCACAGGAACACACAGGTAGATAATAGAATGTGATAGAGTCCAGAGAGTGGAGAAAAAATGCACGACATTGAGATGATAATCAGAAATAGCAAAGGAATAAGGAGTAGTGGCTCACACCTGTAATCCCAGCACTTTGAGAGGCTGAGGCAAGAGGACTGCTTGAGGCCAAAACTTTGGGATCAGCCTGGATAACATAGCGAGACGCCATTTCTATGAAAAATTAAAATTAAAAAATTAGGTGTGGTGGTGCATTCCTGTAGTCCCAGCTACTCAGGAGGCTGAAATGGGAGGATGGCTCAAGCAAGGCTGTAGTGAAATATGATCATACCACTGCATTCCATCTTGAAAAAAATAAAAAAAGAAAGAAGAAAAGAAATTAGCAAGGAAAGAGTGGATTCCTTATTAAGGAGTAGAATAATTAGGTTACTATATGTAGAAAAATAAATTTGGAATTCATATTTCATAGCATATATAAAAAGAAAGGAAGAAAAAGGAAAGGAATCCATTTAAGTTAGATTAAAGGGCTAAAGTTGAAAGGCAAAAATCTAAAGCTGTTATGGAAGAAAAGAGAGAAATTTATCTTTGTGATCTCATGTGGAGGAAACTTCAACAATAACCCAAAGCACAAATGAGAAGAGGAAATATGAATGTGTTTGGCCATGTCCAAATATAAACATTCTGTTTAACGAAGGACTACATAAGCAAAGTTAATAGGCAGATATAGATTGAAGGAAGATATTTATAATGTGAAAACTAACAAGGAATTATATTACATACACATAAATACACACATGCAGTGTGTGTATTGGTTTTTGGAAAATAAGAAAGTCTGTAAACCTAATAAAATAAGAATAAAATGTGTGAGTAATCATTCACAAAAGCATGGGGATGGGAATCAAATAGTTAATAAGCGTATGAGCAGGTGCTTCCTAATTTATTTATGTATTTTTTTTTTTTTGAGACAGGGTCTTACTCTGTTACCCAGATTGGAGTACAGTACTGAAATCTCAGCTCTCTGCAACCTCCACCTCCTGGGTTCAAGCAATTCTCCCACTTCAGACTCCTGAGTAGCTGGGATTACAGGTGTATGCACCACACCCGGCTAATTTTTGTATTTTTAGTAGAGGCAGGGTTTCACCATGTTGGCCAGCCAGCCTGGTCTCAAACTCCTCACCTCAAGTGATCAGCCTGCCTCGGCCTCCTAAAGTGTTAGGATTACAGGCATGAGCCACTGCACCTGGCCCATATATACTAATTTGAACAGTCATGAGCTACCTGGCAAAAGTTAGGTAGCTTCGGAATATCCACTGCTTATAATATCAACTGTTGTTGGAGGTAAGGATGATGCAGTCACTCTGGGCAGTAATATGGCAGTATTTAGTAAAATTAAATACTCGTGTAACGATGATCCAAAAATTCTCCTCCGGGTGCACCCTACAGAGAATCTCCCCCTATGTCCACAGGCAGACTTGGTTACTACAGTGCTAGTCTTGTTAGCAAAGGGGAGGAGGCAACCGTATGCGTTTATCACCAGTGGAATATATGAATATCATGTGTAAATGCAAACTGTGAAACCTAGTTTGCTAAAGACTCCTGGGGTCTTCCAGAAGGCTGCCAATAAAGAATAATTATCTTCCTTATCTGGATTCTGAACAAACTGAGAAATAAAAGCAAGAATGAGTGGAGATCTAAATGTTGCTTTTATTACTGATAACAGCATTGTAACACGTTTAGTGTGGGAGAAAAGGGACCTAAACACTGAGAACCAGAGTGGACAGTATCTCTACTTTGGGCCAGGTGCCTATGTGGAGATTCTGTGTGGGTCCACACAGAATCTTTCAGAGAGTTCACTTTTTCTCCTGAGTAGGTGTGTGGCCCCACACCTAAGCAGGAGAAAAAGTGAACTCTCTGAAAGTTGCCGGGACCCATGAAGAAGAAGGGCAGAAGGAACAGAGAAGAGCATGCCCAGCTGTTCTTCTCAAATTTGCCCATTAACACAAGCCATGGCGTGAAAAATGGAATAGAATGAGACCCTTCATGGCAAAGTGACATCTGTGTGCGGAAGAATGGCAATGGAGTAGACCTCAAAGCATAATAATGGTGAAAAGGTCAGGAATGATACAAATCATAGTTCGATCTATGTAAATTAAAAATGAACACACGTAAAAGAAAAACATAGAATATTTTCAGGAATATGCATCCAAGCAAATGTTTGAAAGGTAGATTTGAAAGACAGAGATTACATTTTATGCATGTCTATGTCTATGGGGAATTAATACTGAAAGTTTCAAAAAATAAAATGGGAGATTTGCACAGATAAAGGAAGATAGTATGACCTGAGGTGAGGCATACGAACAACTCTCTTCTGGGCCTCTGGGGTCAAAAAGAAAACATTCAAAATGCAGACAGGACATGGCATATTATTCTTGTTTGCATTTGCATTTGTCTATATAACTACCCCGCCTTCAATCCAACAGTAACAACAACAACAAAAACAGTTATTGAATGACTTCACGGTGGTCTCAGAATTCAAAGATGGGCAACGTAGTAGGCCTTTTCCACAGCTTAGAGTTTTTGGCGACAGCTTTCGTTTGTCCATAACATTTTTAGGTCTTCTGAGAGTTTATCATTAATCAGGTGACATCACGCCAAGGGGAGAAAAGAGAACACAAACCCGAAGTCACGCTGCTGTTCTAGGTACCCTCTTAGCTTCAGGGCTGTGCTTTCCGCAAGGGGAGTGTGCTCTTTAACCAGTTACCTTCTGTGAACATTTCTCGCTGGTGATGGAGACACGTGGCTGACTCAGTTCATCTTGTTCCTTTCCCAGAATCTAAAGGGAGAAACACAATCGTTTTCCTATTCTTGTTACATAACTTATCTTATGAGAAATCTGCTAGCAAACCGCCCTGACTCGGCCCTGGGTTGGGGGCCAGGCCCAGGGGGCGTGGAAGAGGAGGACTGCCAGAGAGGGACCGGGTCCTCGCTGGCTCAAGGCCTCTGGAGAGGCAACTCCTGTTTGGGCTGCGTATGCAGCGCAGGGCTGCTGAGCCGCACTGACTAGAAGGGACTTGGAAAGAACCACTCAGCCCCACAGGCGACAGATGGTGTTTCTTCTGCATTTGTGTGGAGGGGGTGGGGGAGTGTTGGTAACAATAAGCAGCAGTAGCCACTTGACAGGCTCCCTGCTGCCAAGAATTTGCATGACGAGCGCTTGCTGCCATCTGGAGAACTTCAGCTCATTGAGGAAGAATCCCTGTCTTAGCTTCCATGCTCTGTGGGCCCCAGTCCATGCTGAGGATCTCCTCTCCCAGGGGAAGAAGGGCGCAAAAGGGAAACCAATCAGATGAATCAGGCTTGGGTTAGGCCCAGGCTGGTGAGCTGGCCATGCTGGCCTAATCCCGAGGACCTGTGGACAGATCTGGTACTTCAGATGGGATTAGGTCAGTGGAGCCCAGCACCTTTTGAACATGAGTCTGTTTACACAGCAGTCTTTGATGGAGGAAATGTGGAACCGAGGGGAAAACTCAAACAAGTACCCCGTTTCCCATGGCCTCCAGAGGAGAGTTCAGTGAGGCAAAAGGCTGATAGTACACCCCGGGGATTCCAGGATTCCGTTCACAGACCACAGTGCTGTGCATTACAAACACATATGTGGGCCATTTAATTAAACACATAACAGGCTTCCAGCTGCTAAGATTTTATGTTTAAAAAGCAAGATGTATTTTCAAAGTGAAAAAAAAAATTCGCTTAAATCTTAAGTTTTACATTGACAGTAATTTCCTTCCTTTCTTGTGAACTATCTGGGAAATTTATGTTACTTTTGTATCTAAAATATATATATATATATATTTTTAGCCAGGGTCAGTGGCTCACATCTGTAATCTCAATGCCTTGGGAGTCTGAGGTAAAGAACTATTTGGGGCCATGAGTTTGAGATTAGCCTGGGCAACATGGCCAGACATCATCTCTACAAAATTTTTTTTAAAAAATTAGCTGAGTATGATGGTGAGTGCCTGCAGTACCAGCTACTTGGGAGGCTGAGGTGTGAGGATCACTTGAGCCTGGGAGGTTGAGGCTGCAGCCAGCCATGATCATACCACTGCACTCCAGCCTAGATGACTGAGTGAGACCATGTCTCAAAAACAAACAAAATAATTTTTTTCTAAAATGTCTCTAATTGGTATTTAAGTTTTACTGAGATCAAATAATATTTTAAATATAGCATTTTATCGGGAGATTATATCCAATAGTTACAAACATGCTACCAGTAGCAGTTAGAAGGCCTATATTTAATACACATAACCACAAAGCCTGAAAAACTCTCTGTCTTGCCAGAATTTCCAGTGTCAAACTGCACGAATAGGGTTTCTCATAGGATAAAAGGCATGCGCTCAAATATATTAATTATAGATTAATCAGATAAGTGAGAGTAAGACCACATTTACTATTGATGCTCTGTGAGATTTTAAAAGGCGGAAACTATTATTTGTATATGTATCTTCATTACCCTAGCAGGTAGCACAATTCCTGCCATGGAGTATGAGTCTGTGTCTGTTTCAGCATCAGGAGTTACAAGAAGAGAGTACTGGTGAACTTAAACCAGAAGAGAGATTTATGGGAAAGATGATGATCTCTCCTATGGACTCTGAGAGGTGAACAGCCAGCACTGGAAAGGAAGCGCCAGCTTCACAAACTGCAGGAATTGGTGGTCATTAGCCTCCACAAATTGATGATAAATGTGCTCACATTCTGGTGATCTCTGTATCAAAATTTCCAATTCTCTGAAAGTTGACTTTGGTGGGCCTAGGTTGGGTTGGTGTTGGGTGACTGCTCTGACCCATCAGAGAGGGATGAAGGTGGTGAGCACCAGGAGTGCAGTGGCAGCTGTTGGAGCCTGACTCTGGCTATCAGAGGCAGTTTTCAAAAAAGGGGAAAGGTATGTTCACATGTAGTGTCCAAACAGTAATGTGCAGTCATTTCAGGACATCCTGAAGCATCATCAGGTATGAAGCATTTTGGCTGAGCTGCATTATTTCAGAGAACGTAAGCATAACGCGCTGTGTCCAAACTTAACATTTAAATTACTTAAAATTTTTAAGTGAATTTCCTTGACTTCTTAGGTAGAATTATTGAAGTGATTTAGTGTTTTCATGATTCGGAATAATAATTATGCACATTGGTTATATATCGTAACATACTGATTCCCTTAAGAACTACTGAGGGTTAGGAGAGGCAGGCTGGGTCTAAGGTGGTAGAGGTGGTACCTGGGACCTAACATTTATGAAGGCATAAGAATCAGCTGTAGAGTATTTTATTAGCTGCTTCCTCCCGTGTGCCTCTCTTGCTGTATCCTACTCTGGACCCTGAGGAGAATGCTATTTATCCTTATGCAAAAATGGCTCCATATTATTCACTTGGAAAGTTTGACAGCTGTCCCTCTTCAAGAAACCTTATTACAATCATTCTCACTTCCCCATCCATTCAAACTTTTCTAATCTATTGTATGCCACAACCATGGTGTCCTAATTTTTCTTTACCCCCACCCTAACCTCCTATCTAGGGCAATCCTTATTTTAAATATTCCATCATATGTTTCCATTGTCAACATACCACTGCACATGTGAATGAAATACTCATAGATCTGGATATAGACATGGATATGTATATCCAAACAGACTTAATGCATTCAGAAAAGGGTCGTTTTGAAACAAATACTAAATAAGTGATTTTTTTTTTTTTTTAATCTGCTGCCCAGTCTGAAGTGCAATGACGTGATCTAGGCTTACTGTAACCTCCACCTCCCAGGTTCAAGTGATTCTCCTGCCTCAGCCTCCCAAGTAGCTGGCATCACAGGTGCATGCCACCATGCAGGGCTAATTTTTGTATTTTTAGTAGAGACAGGGTTTCACCATGTTGGGTAGGCTGCTCTCAAACTCTTAACCTCGTGGTCTGCCCACCTCAGCCTCCCAAAGTGCTGGGATGACAAGCGTGAGCCACTGTACCCAGCCATGAATGATATTATGCGTAAACACATTGGGATAAACACATTTCCTATCGGAACATGTGTCCTGATTTTTAGATTTGAAAATGTGGTTGCTATAACCATAATCTAGGAAGAACTAAAGATTTAAAGGAGAAGGCAGACAATTACACTGGTAAAATTATATACTACATTTTAAGTAAAGCTCTAAGACATCACTGCTTTTGTCTGAGCCCTTGAAGGTGGTGACAGTACTGGCCTGAGGAAACAATAGTGCATTACCTCTGCAAACATTCTAAACTTACTTCTAGGCTCTGTGTGGCCATTAGGGACCTAATTCGGGGTATCATAAGTGATTTCCAGACAAGGGTGGTATGACGATTATCCGATTATCCTGTGTAGCAGAACATCATTAATTTCAAGGGGAAGCCAGGTCTCAGATTATTTTTCTGACTCTACTGCAGTTTGCTAAATTACCTTGGACAAGTCACTTACTCTCTCAGGAATAGAGTTTTCAAGTATGTTAGAGAGTTGGACTAGACAATTTTGAAGGTCCTTTTCGGTTATAATATTTTATATTCTCGTTTTATCAAAATAAGTTGACCAATATGAAACTTGGAAAAAATTTCTATTGTTTCTGAAAGCACCTGAGGTAATCTACACATATCAGACAAGGAAACTACACATTTTAAGGGGTTTCTTTTTGTTTGTTTTTGGTGACACCCACTTGATACTCGTAAAAAGAAAATGTTGTACCTATGTGACTTGTGATTATAGCTCTGAGTCATTCCAGTGGTATCGTATTTTTAATTTTTGCTATGTGTACATGATATCTGTTCAACCTTATGAAGATTTAATTTTAAAAAGTTAACCAACAGTTGGTTGCTTCCAAAACACTGGCAATGAGCTAGCTCAGAGGACAGGATTAAAATGTCTGGTTTTATCGAGAACTAGCCTTTGTATAAGAAATAAAGTAAAATATAGACATCTAGTCAGGTTAAAGATGTTTGCTTGCTTTTATCCTATGTAATTATTCTTTCGGGGGAGTATGCTATGGGTTGAAGTGTGTTACCTTATAATAAAGAAAGATATATTGATGTGCTAAGCCCCAGGATATTAGAATATGACTTTATTTGGCGATACATTTTTTGCAGAGATAATCAAACTAAAATGAGGTCTTCAGGTGGGTTCTAATCCAATAGGATTGATGTCCTTATAAAAAGGGAAAATTTAGATACAGACATGCAAATAGAGAGTCTGCCATGTAAAGATGAAGGCATAGATAAGGTGATACTTCTTTAAGCAAATGAATGCCAAAGGTTGACAGCAAATCACCAGAAGCCAGGCAAGTGGCATGAAACAGCTTCTTTCCCTTGACCCTCAGAAAGAATGAACTCTGTTGACACTTTGATATTGGGCTTCTAGGTCCAGAAATGTGAGACAATAAATTTCTGTTGTTTAAGGCACTCAATTTGTGATACATTGTTGTGGCAGCTCTAGCAGACTAATGGGGGTTCTTGTTGGAATAGTGTCTAAATAAGGATCCCTTATTAATTTCAGCACTGGTTTTGGACACACACATATTCACACACATACACATTCCAAAATTATACGTTTTAAAAAAGATGTCACGGTAAAACAAAAAATGTGCTTTAAAGAAGGTCCTAAAGAATTTGTACTTTGTACATATGCTCACCCGTGGCCTGGAAACCCAATTGCTTTCTGGATCTAATTTTATTAGTAGAATAGTTACTAATAAAATAATTTTCAGAATCAACTTGCTACTCAAATGTATACATAGAATTAGGAATTTATTCTAGCACATTTATGAACTATCACTAGGCATAGATCTTGTGTGATGAAGAGTGGTCCTCTCCCTTCGTGACAAAAAGTTCATCATTCTGCCATTTAGTGAGTTTTTGGGCTATACGAGCATGTGTATCTTTCTTCCTCTAGGAAATATGTTATTGAAGGATAACTTCAATAACAGATCCTTAAAAATTCTTACTATCTTCCTTATAATTTCATGAAAAAGAAAATTGTATAATCTTCCTGGTTTCCTCTTTCAGCATTCCAGAGTCCCCTAAAGGAAGAGAATTGCTCCTAATATCTAAATAAAATTGTCCTTTTCAGGGTTTATGCTTGAACTTACTTGCATTCAGTAAGAAATAAAGAGTCTATTACAGCAACTGCCACATAGTGTATGCTTTTACATGGAGGTAATGAATATGGAGCCAAGGATATAACATTTCCAGTCCCTTCTATTTGCTTTGCCAGTTTTAAAGTAAGATTATATGATTATAGAAATGTTGTTTTCTTTTCTGGCTAACTAGACTACATTTTTTTTCTCTCTTTGATATACAGGGAGCGAAAGTAGGGCAATTTAAATATATCTTTTGAGCCAAGGAAGTTAGCAAGAAACAATCACAATTTTAAGGAAAAAATAAGAAATGGTGACAGTGTTTAAGTAGAAGATTACATTGTGTTTGGATTCTGTTAATTACTGCCACCCCCACGAGCCGTTGCAAAGGCCTCCCGGACATTTTTTCCAGTCTACTTATGGAATCTTCAGAGGAGAATTTATGAGAATGTCTTTTTACGATATTCCCTTTAAGCTTTCATTTTCAATAGCTCACAGTTAGTTGCCTGGAATGAGGATGTGTATTAGACTAAATATGCAGAGGTCATAATTTTCTGACCCACTTCCTTCTTCATGCCCAAATACATTTGGAAATAACTCTTTCCAGATTCTATTTGTCTGCTGTGTTAATTTACAATGACATCTTTTCAACTGTCTTGGTTTCAAAATGTCCTGTCTCTTTAAAGAAGCAATTTCCTATTTGAAGAGATCCATTACCATGCCTACAAGAATGTGGGTAGATTAGAAAAGCTGCTCCATGCTAGTCAGCGACTTGTAGAGGAAGCTTAGAGCTGAGATGAGCAGACAGAATAAAGATGGGAGAAAATTAGTGCTGAGAACAGGAGGTAGATTATAAAGAGAAGCTGGGTATATCTGTCTTGAAAAATGGACTTCACTGCGGGGATTCATTTAGGTAGTTTCCTCTTTCTTCAGATGTCAATGGAAGTTTGTATCTTCTTTATTAGAGAATCATAATTTAGATTTCCATGTATTTATATTATCCTCTAGGTAAGAAAGAAATATTTTGTTTTTATTCATTTGTTTCCTCAGAATAGAATTTTGTACCTTCCTCTTTGACACCATATGTCCATTTGAGAAACGCAGGGCTTCCTTAGGCCCCTAAAATGAGCTGTGAGTGTGCCAGAGGGCAGCATGTGACACTCTCCCATCTGGTATACAAGTTGTCACTTGGCTGCCACCTGTGCTGCCACCAGGACCCTTGCCATCCCCCCCATCCAGTGCTGTAGACCATGGTCTCCACAGCCTCTTACTGGCTGCTGTGTCTCCTGCAGTGGCAGATGTTGGGGTGGGAAACACTTTGAGGGCCAAGCATTTGCTATTACCAGTCTGGCGTGGACTCAAACTCTTCTCCACTAGCAAAACATAAGAACCTTGCTTATGCTTGCCTTTAAGAGTACAATCACTTCTCTTCTTGTCCCTCCCCCAGCTCTTTCCATGTGGTTTAATCCACCTTTATTTGACTCCTTGTTCTAACTTGGAGTGTATCTGATTGAACTCACATTGTGCATTGTGCTTCCCATTATCTTTCTTCACTCAAGAGATCTTTGTTTTTTTTTAAGGATTCTCTACTTTTTTTTTTTTTAAATTATACTTTAGATTCTGGGGTACATGCGCAGATCATGCAATATTGTTATATAGGTACATTCATGGCAAGGTGGTTTTGTGGGCCCTCCCTTGGGTGAGAAGAAAGAACTGAGTCATGCTTTATTTAATCAGCTGAGCTCAGGTCCCTTGGTGAAGTGCTCTTGGTCCTTGGACATGCAAATCCCAGACCATTAAGTTTTGCAGTCTGTGTATGATTACAGCACTGCTAGAAGTGCCACAGAGACCATCAGAACAGATTGGAGGTGCCAATGAATTGGATGGCTTTGAAGATAAAAGAGCAGCTCTCGAATCATAAACTCATGTTATTTTTATAGGTGGAAGTAATCTTGGAATCATTCATTTATTTTACAAGTGACAGAACTAAAAGTGCTCTGTAGCTTAGTTATGCACTGTTTATACATTGATGCCATTCCTGTTAATTGCTATTCTATAAAAACATGTCATAAAATTTATTGTTATAAGTATTTGGGATTTATACTTTTTGTTTATACACATACCCTTTCAATCTGGGAAATCTGAGGAACAAAGCATTTCATTTTAATGAGACCATATGAGTGCTAAGATTCCTTCTTGGTCACAGGCATGGGATATTTTGCACACTGAGAAAATGTTTTCCTCTCAGTACTTGAAAGTCAATGGCAATATCTTTAGAGAAAAAAAATCACTCAAATCCATAACTATTCACTCACTTGACATAAACTTATTGAATATTTATTATTATTATTAATTATTTCTCCCTACCACTTCCCCATGAATATTTATTGAAAAATTCCAGGTGCTAAACCAGGTACTGGGGATACAATGAAGAACAAAACAAATAAAATTCCAGATGTTAAAATTGAGTGGTTTCTATTTTGATTTAATGGGCTAGTGAACATGGACTTAAGAACATTAACCTATTTCCATTTGTTTTTACTTTTTTCTTTTCTCTGATGTCACCATCATTACGAAGTGTTTGCTAGGTACCCAAGTGTTTTAGTTAGAATGCATTTGGCTGTGAGTGAAAGAAAAGTCAATTAAATCTAAAGTGGCTTAAATAATAAAGGGAATTTATTGGCTCAGTAACTCGAAAGTCCAGCTGGTGGGTGGGCTTCCAGCATGGTTTAATTAGGGTTCCAGGTCAATTGCTCTATGACTTTTTCAGCTCTGTCCGATTCCATGCATGTATTATATTAGTCCCTGCCAGGATTTCTCATGGTTACAAGATAAACACCAGGAGAAAACAAGGTTTGATGCTTCTCACTCTTTCATAGGGAAGAATAAGAGTATTCCTAGCTTAGGATTCTGAGAAAGACTCTTGAGATTACTGTGCCTGAATTTGATTAGATCATATGTGGACAGCTGATCCAATTATTATGGCCAAGGGAATGAAATGTATAATTTGATTTAAATCAATCCATAGCCTAAAGTTGGAGACAGAGGTAGGATCATTTTCCCTCAAAGTAACTTAGCCAAAGGGGCAGTAGCAGATAGTTGAAACAAATCTTGAGTGTTACTAAAAAGTAGAAAATAGATAATGGTTACCAGATAGAAAATAATCAAATATTTCCTAAATAAGTTTTGGGGTACAACCATATCAAGTTCTGTGCTCTTGGATGAGTTCATGGATGAGGGCCTATAAACCTTCAAGGAATAAATGATTCTCATAATGTTTAATGTTTCAGAGCAGGGGGAAAATGTGTAAAAATTTCTAATTCACTTCCAACATTAATGATGATAACCAAATGAAAATCTGCCCCCAAATGGCATATAAATCTGTAAGAGGGTCGCTTTATAAATGGAGATATCAAAACTTTTGAAACTTCTCTCTGATACTGTATTCAGAGAAGTCTGGGCCAGGCGTCCTGGCTCACGCCTATAATCCCAGGACTTGGAGAGGTCAAGGCAGATAGATCACTTGAGGTCTGGAGTTTGAGACCAGCCTAGCCAGCATGGCAAAATCCTGTCTCTACTAAAAATACAGAAATTAGCCATGCATTGTGGTGCATGCCTATAATACCAGCTACTTGAGAGGCTGAGGCAGGAGAATTGCTTGAACCCAGGAGGTGGAGGTTGCAGTGAGCTGAGATCATGCCATTACATTCCAGACTGGGCAATAAGAAAGAAACTCAGGCTCAAAAAAAAAAAAAAAAAAAAAAATTCTGGCATATTTCAGCAATACAAGGAAGGTTTAATATTAGAAATGCTACCAATACATTTTTATCACATCTATAGGTAAAAAGAAAAAAAAAGTATAGTATTCTCTACTTAGTAGTTGTTTTCTCAGTTTAACTTTATTACCCTAGGAGATAACACATTTTAATGGAAAATTGGCTTACATTCTCACTGATTGTAAAATAGGGGCAATCGACATCACCCCTCACAGTTTCAGAAAGAAAGAATGTGTGAGATTGAGCAGATTCTCATGTATGTGAGAGTATAGTCTAGTTTGGGAAAGCTCTGGAGTTGATCTGCTAAAACCACCAAAGGAGTATTTTCCTTCCTTTTCCTCAATATTTCTTCAATGAAATCACTTAAATAGAAAGTTCCAATTTTTTTTAAAAAAATTAAAACATTCATGTTTAAGAACAAACAAAAAGAGAAACCACCACAATGTCTTAAAAAAACAATAATAGAAGAGTATTTCTATAATTTGATGAGTAAGTCTATCAAGCCAGTGTCCAATGAATATGTGATATCTCTTATCACCATATAACATTATTTTGGACACAATGACCCATACAGTAACACAAGGCAGAAAGTAGCTATAAATATTGGAATTATCACTATTTTTATATAACCCCCCCCCCCCCATCTCAAAAAAATCAACTGACAGTCTATTCACAATGAAGAGTTTAGTGGCTGGGAAGAAAATAATACATGCAGGCTGGTCACAGTGGTTCACACCTTTAATTCCAGCACTTTGGAAGGCTGAGGCAGGTGGATCACTTGAGATCAGGAGTTCAAGACCAGCCTGGCCAACATGGTGAAACCCTGTATTTACTAAAAATACAAAAATTAGCCAGGCATGGTGGCGTGTACCTGTAATCCCAGCTACTTGGAAGGCTGAGTCAGGGGAATTGCATGAACCCGGGAGTTGGAGCTTGAAGTGAACAGAGATAGTGCCACTGTACTCCAGCCTGGGAAACAGAGCAAGACTCCATCTCAAAATAAATAAATAAATAAATAAATAAATGAAAACAACATATGCATAAGTAAAGTAATTAATTTTCCTATGTATGAACCACAACCAGTTGCATGTTATAATATAGGGTGACCATTCCAGTTTCACTGGGACTTTCCCAGTTTTAGTATTAAGAGTCCCGTGACCCAGGAAGTCTCACAGTTCTGGGTAAAGTTGGTTGCCCCAAAATGAGAGGTAAACTTAGCAAGTATATTTGTTAAAGCTGTACAGGAACTTGATGGGGAAAACTGTACAGTTTTACTGAATGCTATAAATATAGATTTAAACTAATGAAACTTTCTATTAATAGCATGACATTAGATGAGAAAAAATTAACATTGCAAATACATAAATTTTCCTAAATTTATTTTTATTATTTAAATTTGGAGACAGGGTCTTCCCCTGCTGCCTGGGCTGGAGTGCAGAGACATGATCATGACTCACTGTGGCCTCAAACTCCTGAGCTCAAGCAATCCTCCTGCCTCACCCTCTCAAGTGGCTGGGACTACAGGCACATGCTATCATGTCCAGCTAATTTGATTTTGTTTTATAGAGATGAGGTTTTGCTATGTTGCCTAGGCTGGTCTTGAACACCTCGGCTCAAGCAATTCTCCTGCCTTGGCCTCCCACAGTGCTGGGATTATAGGCATGAACCACCATGCATAGCCAAGTTTTCTAAATTAATTTACAATTTTAATGGAATTCTAATAAAAATCCAGAAGATTTTTAAGAAGTTCTGCAAAATGACTAAAATTTTTATCTGAAAAAAATCCTAATAACTTACATAAGACAATTATGAAACAGAAAATGAAAGGAGGGAAATTTAGATTGTTAACTCTGAAAATATATTAAACAGTGAAAATAATTCCAATTGTGGTACATGTGCAAAAAATAGAAAATTCAAAGAAGTAGAAATTCTACAGCGTAAAAGGTGAAGAAACAGGCTTAAGTATATGTAAGTACTTAGTATAAAAATAAGACTTTTTTTTTTTTTTATTTTGAGACAAGGTCTCACTCTTTCACCCAGACTGGAGTATAGTGGCCCTGATCACGGCTCACTGAAGCCTCAACCTCCTAGGCTCAAGCAATCCTCTCACCTCAGCCTCCCAAGTAGCTGGAACCACAGTTGTGCACCACCACACCCAGTTAATTTTTTAAAAAATATTTTTAAATTTTTGTAGAGATGGGGTGTCACTGTATTGCCCGGGCTGGCCACGACCTCCTAGGCTCAAGCAATCCTCCCATCTTGCCTTCCCAAAGTGCTGGGATTACAGGTATGAGACACTGCATCCAGACTAAGACTGCATTTCAATTTAGGAGAAACAAATCAATTAGTTAAAAATGATGCTGTACTAATTTGTTACAATTTGGAATACAATAAAGTTAGATCCCTACCTTAAACTGAGCCTTAAGATCAATTGCAGTCTGATTACTTAAATGTAATCAAATAACAACTCTATCTTCCCACACTCCCAAAAAGAACTTGAAGAAAATAGAGGTAGATCAAAAGGATCATCTTTTTTGTTTATTTTTGGTTGACATAATATAATTGTACATATTTATGGGATATAATATATTATTGACATAATATATTGTACTTATTATGTACTTATATGTCAATAGTATATTGTACTTATTATGGTGTGATGTTTTGATATATAAATACATTGGAATGATCAAATCAGGCTATTTAGCATATCCATCACCTGAAACATTTATTATTTCCTTGTGGTAAGAACATTTAAAATATTTTCTTCTAGTTTTTTTTTTTTTTTTTTTAAATATACAATACAATTATTCCTAGCTCTAGTTATTCTACTGTGCAAAAGAACACCAGAAATTATCTCTCTTATCTAATTATAATTTCGTACCTGTTAACCAATCCCCCTTAACACACACACACACACACACACACACACACACACACACACACACACACACACACACAGCCTCTGGTAACCATTACTCTACTCTGTATGGTATTTCTATGAGATCAACTTTTTTAGATTCCACAAATGAGTGAGATCATGCTGTATCTATCTTTCTGTGCCTGGCTTATTTTACTTAACATTATGTCCTCTAGGTTCATCTACATTGCACAAATGACAGGACTTAAATTTTTTTAAATGGCTGTACAGTATTACATTGCGTATACATACCACATTTTCTTTATCCATTCATCTGCTAATGGACACTTAGGTTGATTCCATCTCTTGGCTATTGTGACTAGTCCTGCAAAGAACCTGGAGCTACAGATATCTCTTTAACATATTGATTTCATTTCCTCTGGAAAAATACCCAGCAGTAGAATTGCTGGATTATATGGTAGTTCTATTTTTAGTATCTTGAGGAACTCCATGCTGTTTCCATAATGGCTATACTAATTTACATTCCCACCATGGTGTGTAAGAGTACCCATCTCTCTATATCCATGGATTTGTTATTTTTGTCTTTTTGATAATAACCATTCTAATTGGGCTGAGGTGAGGTGGTATCTCATTGTGGTTTTGATTTGCATTTCCCTGATGATTAGTGATGCTGAGCATTTTAAAAAATATACTTGGCCATTTGTATGTCTTCATTTGAGAAATATCTATCCAGGTCTTTTAATTATTTTTAAATTATATTATTTGTCTTCTTTCCTGTTGAGTTTTTTGAATTCCTTATGTATTCAGGATGTTAATCCCTTGTAAGATGCATAGTTTACAAATATTTCTCTTAATCTTTAGGTTATTCCTCTACTTATTTATTGTTTCCGTTGTTGCACAGAAACTTTTTAGTTGGATATAATCCCATTTATCTATTTTTGCTTTTGTTGTCTGTGCTTTTGAGTTCTTATCCAAAGAAAATTGCCCAGATCAATGTCATGAAGCATTTTCTTATATTTTCTTCTAACAGTTTTACAGTTTTGAGGCTTACATATAAGTCTTTAATTCATTTTGAATTTTTTCTATATGGTGAAACATAGGGGGTTAGTTTTATTCTTCTGCATATAGATATCCAGTTTTCCCACCACCATTCATTAAAGACTGTCTTTTCCCCAATGTGTGTTCTTAGCACCTTTTTAAAAAATCAATTGGCTGTGTGTGAATTTATTTCTGTGCTCTGTATTCTGTTGCATTGGTTTATGTCTATTCTTATGCCAATGTCATTCTGTTTTGTTTACCATCGCTTTGAAGTATATTTTGATGTTTGGTAGTGTGATGTCTCTAACTTTGCTCTTTTTACTCAAGATTGCTTTGGCTATTTGAGATTGTTTGTGTTTTCATACAAATTTTAGTATTTTTTTTTTATTTCTGTAAAGAATGTTATTAGCATTTTGATAAGGATTGCATTAAATATGTAGATTGCTTTGGGTAGTATAAACATTTTAACAATATTAATTATTCCAATCCATAAACAAAGACTATCTTCCCATTTGCTTGTAGTATCTTCAATTTATCAAAGTTTTATAGTTTTTATTGAAGAGATCTTTCATCTCTTTGGTTAAATTTATTACTAGACTCTTTTTTTTTTGGTAGCAATTGTAAATGGGATTGCTTTTTAAATTTCTCTTTCAGGTAGTTCACTATTAATGTAAAATATACTACTGATTTTGTGTGTTGATTTTTTATCCTGTAACTATACTGAATTCACTTATTAGCTCTAACAATGTTTTTGGTGGAGGCTTTAGGTTTTTTTCTGTATACACGATAATGTCATCTTCAACCAGGGACAATTTGATTTCCTTCTTCACAATTTGTATGCCTTCTATTTCTTTCTCTTGCCTAATTGTTTTGGCTAGGGCTTCTAGTTCTATGTTGAATAAAAGTGGTGAAAGGGGGCATCTTTGTTTTTTTTCCAGATCTCAGAGGAAAAGTGTTCAACTTTTCCCCATTCAGTATGACGTTATCTGTGGTTTGCATCTACAGCTCTTACTGTGTTGAGATAGCTTCCTTCTATGCCTAATTTGTTGAGAGTTTTTATCATGAAGGAATGTTGAATTTCATTAAATGTCTTTTCTGCATCTATTCAATTGATCATATGGTTTTTGTCTTTGATTCTGTTAATGTAATGTATTATGTTTATTAATTTGCATGTGTTGAACTATCCTTGTATCCCTGGGGATGAATTCCACTTGATCATGGTAAATAATGCTTTTTATGTACTGTTAAATTTAGTTTGCAAGTATTTTGTTGAGAACTATTTACATCTATGTTCATCAGGAATGTTGGTCTGAAGTTTTCTTTTTTTGGTGCTATGTACTTGACTGGTTTTGTTATCAGGGTGATGCTGGCCTCATGGAATGAATTTGGAAGAATTTCCTACTCTAATTTTTTTGGAATAGTTTGCAACAGCTAAGTATTCAGGTCCTGAGCTTTTCTTTGATAGTAGTCTTTTATTACTGATTTACTATTGTTACTATTGGTCTGTTCAGATTTTCTATTTCTTTACGATTTGATTTTGGTAGGTTGTGTGTGTCCAAGAATAAACGTTTTTTCTACATTTTCTAGTTTGTTGCCATATAGTTGTTTCTCATAGTCTCCTGTGATCCTTTGCATTTCTGTAGTATCAGTTGTAATGTGTTCTTTTTTAATCTCTGGTTTTATTTATTTGAATCTTCTCTTGCTCTCTTTTTAATTCTTAGTCTAGTGAAATGTTTGTTAATTTTGTTTATTTTTCAACAAAACTTTTTTTTGATCATTTGTATTTTTTTTAGTCTCTAATTTATTTATGCTTTGATCTTTATTATTTCGTTTCTTCTACCACTTTTGAATTTAGTTTTCTCTTGTCTTTCTAATTTTCTTTTTTGGCAAGAGTAGGTTGTTTATTTGAGATCTTTGTATTATTTTGATTCAGGAATTTGTTACTAAAAACTTCCCTTTTAGAACTGCCTTATCTGTATCCTGTAGGTTTTGGTATATATGTGTATATATATATATATATATATATATATATATATTTTTTTTTTATCTCAAGAAATATTTAAATGTTCTTTTAAATTTCTTTATTGAGCCATTTGTCATCCAGGAGTATGTTGTTTAATTTCCATATATTTGTGTAGTTTCCAAAGTTCTTTCTGTTATTGATGTCTAGTTGTATTCCATATGTGTCAGAAAAGACACTTGATGACATAATTTTGATTTTTAAAAATTTGTTGAGACTTTTTTATGGCCTAATATATTATCTATTCTTGAGAAAGTATCATCCACTGATGAGAAGAATGCGTATTCTGCAGCTGTTTAGTGGAATGCTCTGTGAATGTCTCTGGTCCAGTTAATCTACAGTGAAGTTTAAATCTAATGTTTCTTTGTTGATTTTCTGTCTAAATGATCTGGCCATTGCTGAAAGAAGTGTGTTGAAAATCCCTACTGTTTTTGTATAACAGTCTATCTCTCCCTTTAGATCTAATAATATTTGTTTTATATATTTGGATGCTGTTGTGTTAGGTCCATATATATTTATAATTGTTATATTCTCCTGCTGAATTGACCCCTTTATCATTATATAATGATCATCTCCATCTATGCCTCCTTTTATAGTTCTTTTTCCTTAATGTTTTTGTTTATCTGGTGTAAGTATGTCTGCTGTCTTTTGGTTTCCATTTATACAGAAAATCATTTTCCATTCCTTTACTTTCAGCCTATGTGTATCCCTACAAATGAAGTGAGACTCCTGTAGACTGCATATAGTCAGGTCTTGATATTTTTAGATTCAGCCACTCTATATCTTTTAATAGGAGAATGTAATCCATTTATTTTCAAGGTTATTATTAATAAGTAAGGGTTTATTTCTGCTATTATTTTCTGGTTATTTTATGTCTTTTTTGTTTATTTCTTTCTCTCTTGTTGTTTATCATTGTAACGTGGTGATTTTCTATAGTGAAAAGTTTGATTTTTTTTCTCTTTCTCATTTATGTATCCGCTATAGTTTTTTTTTTTTTTTTTTTTTTTTTATGGCTACTCTGGGAACCACAAAAAAATATCTTAGAGCCATAAAAGTCTACTGTGAGCTGATAACAACTTAACTGGCCACATACAAGTGTACTAGGCTTTTATTCTTCTACCAATTTGTAATTGTGCTGCCTTAGTTTATATCTCTTTATATTGTGTATTTCTTAACAACTTGTTGCACCTATTATAGTAGTATATAATCTTCAAATCTCTAGAATGAAGGTTAAAAGTTAATGTAAGTTAATCACAACCATACTGACTTTTAACCTTCATTCTAGAGTTTTGAAGATTAACTACTATTACAGTAATGAAGTATTCTGAATTTGATTATGAGTTTACCTCTACCAGTGAGTTTTACAGTTTCATATGATTTCATGGTACTAATCAACATCCTTTTCCTTCTAATTGAAGCACTTACTTAAGCATTTCTTTTAAGGCTGGTTTAAGGGTGATAAATTCTCTCAGTTTTTGCTTGTCTGGGAATTTATTTCTCCTTCATTTCTGAAGAATATCTTTGCTGGGCATGATATTCTTGAATGGCAATTTCTTTCTTTCAGAACTTTCAATGTATTATCCCATTCTCTCTTGGCATGCAAGGTTTCTACTGAGAAATTTGTTAATAATATAGTGAGAAGTCACTTATATGTGACTTAGGGCCATCCTTTAAGAATGAGTTAAAGAAAAGTCTTGAAAGCAGCACTGAGGTATGTATTAGTCCATTCTCACATTGCTATAAATAAATGCCAAACACTGGGAAATTTATAAGGAAAAGCGGTTTTAATTGGTTCACAGTTCCAAAGGCTGTACAAGAAGCATGACTGGGCAGGCCTCAGGAAACTCACGATCATGGCAGAAGGTGAAGGGGAAATAGGCACATCTTACATGGCTGGAGAAGGATGAAGAGAGCAAGAAGGGGAGGTGCCGCACACTTTTAAACAACCAGATCTTGTGAGAACTCTATCATGAGACAGTATTAGGGGCATGGTGCTAAGCCATTAGAAACCACCCCCATGATCCAATCACTTCCTGCCAGGTCTAACAATTTGACATGAGATTTGGGTGGGGATACAGAGCCAAATCATATCAAGATATTTGAATATACACATGAAAATTAAGAATGTCTGCAGATATATAATAAACAAATGACAGAAACAAAAACTAAAGGCATATAACCAATTAGATATTTCTATTCAAATCAACTATAATGGTTTTTATATTCTGAATATGGAAGTAGCATTTATAACTCAATAAGAAAGCAATGCACAACCCAATGTAATATATGAATTGGAAATTCACAAAGGACCACAAATGGCCAAAACACTTATGTATACATGCTCACCATTATTAGCAATGATAGATATGAGAAATGAAGCAACAATGAGATTATATGGCTTTCATATATTTGACTAGGCATGACTTTTACTTTTGTATGTAATACATTGATATTCCTAAATTACCTTTATTATACTTAATGTGAACATTAACATGGCAAAATAAGATTTTTAAATGTGGCAGGTTGGTGCTGCTTGTTTGACAATGTGAATTTCAGTTTCAGCAGTGCTTCTATCTTTGTCAACATAGTGATGTGTATGACATTATTTGAATGTTTCATCATATTTTGCCCTTTTCATTTCACAAAAGTGAGTAGAAATGAAAAAAATACGAATTATTTATGATATTGATAAGCAACATATGCTCAAAATTGAACAATGGAGACAAAGATGGAAATCACTTAGCATTTTAAGAGCATTCATAATATTTTAGTCTCAATTAGTTGCTTGTCATGCCTATGCCAAGCTGTCCAATTCAGTGTGCACTTACAAATGACATTATATTATAAAGAAAATACATGCCATTTAGGCAGATGTCCAAAAAAAGGGAAATACTGTTTGTAATTTCATATTGTTTGCATTTTTTGGAATCCCTAATGATATGTTACTCTATTGTTTAATTTTTGTACATATGAATTTCATATTAATTGGCAAAATGCATTATATGTGAAAGCAATGCAGAGGATACATTGCAATTCATTAAATGTATGGATATAAAATAACTTACTCTATTTTATTTAAGTTTTGTGCAAACTGATCCTTTAACACATTTTTCGTGGTGGTGTAACTTGGTATGGTCTTTTTCGTGGGCAGCATGGTAGGATGTATCAGAAGTATTAAGTATTAATCTTTAATTTTTGACCAATTCTATTCTAGGTATTTATGTCAAGGAAATAACTGTTGTGTAAAATGATTTATATACCAGGATATCCTTCTTGATGAAGTACTATTTTGATAGTGAAAAATTGGAAACTACCTAATTGTCAACAAGGGGAGATTAAGTAGATTATGACGCAGACATGTGATTAAATAGATACTACATCTTAAAATCATATTTTAATAGCATAAAAATATTAGTTATGCACTGATTTAAAAAATAAGGTCACAACTTTCTAAACTCTTGCAAAATACAAATTGTACATGTAAAGACAGCAGGGATACAAAACAAAATGATAATAGGTATTTCTCTAAGTACGGTAGTTGCAAATGATGTTCATTGTTTTCCTTTGGGCTTTTCTGTAATTTCACATTTCAAAAATTTTCATGAGAAACATGTCCTGCTTTTATAATCAGAGAAATATTTTTATAAGTGTGCTTGAAATAAGTAAGACAAAAAGTGGCGGTTACTTCTTTTCAGGAGAGTTAGACACTTTTCAATAGTGTCCAACATTACATCTATGACTGAGAAATAGTGTATTATTTCCTTTTTTCTCTTGTTTTAGGACTGCTTACATGCTATTTTTGTTTATAATATCAATTCAAAGGTTATTATACTATTGCTTAAAGTGTTAACACCTGATAAATATTGACAGTGGAATGACCCCTTAAGAACATGTCTATATCATAAATAAGAACATTTTTGAGATCCCTTTTCAAAGGCTAGACCAGATAACTACATTTCTTAAAATCATATATCAGTATTCAATATAAAGGATATATATGCCTTAAAATAATATTTTTAATTTTATGAAAATAAATTGTAAATAAGAGCTACTTGTACTATTATCCTCTGATCCTAAATCTATCACATGATACTATAAGATGAGCAGAGAGGAAAAACTAGAAAGCAGTATAAAGTGTTATGAAAAATAATTTAATGAGAAGAGGTTTACTTGGGCATGACTGCAAATTTAGCAATCTACAGAAATGGGTTTAGAAACCATAATATCTTCTGAGAAATGAGCATGTAGGAAAGAACAGGATGGAATAAAGTCAGCAATTAGAGAACAGAAAAATAACTTGTAGATATTGAAAATACAATCCTGAAAAAATTTAATGTGAGGTTTGGAAAGTAAGTTTGTTGCAATTTCCCAGAAATCAGGATTAAAGACAAAGAGATATATTATAGGATGAAATAAATTTGTATGATTAATCAAGGATATCTCACATGTAGAGTTCTAGAAGGTAAGAAGAAAGAAAAAAGATATAAAGGTATTTTCAAAGAAATAAGGTGATAAAATTCCCCAAAATGAAAGGACCTGAGTCTATAGGCTGAAAAGACTTGCTACTCAGCCCAAAGCCAAGAGACTCATGCCCTCCTATACTCAGCTATTGCAAAATTGTTCCTTCAAGACTAATGAGACAAAATTACAAGCAGAGAGGATGAGAACATCTGCGCATAACAAAATAGGTAAGGAAAAATAGAAATGGATGGATAATAAGCAGAAAGCAACATTAGGGAAAAAATGCTTTTAAAATTCTGAGGATTTTTAACCTAGAATTTTCCACCCAGTCAGATCATTAATCAAGTTAAGGTAATGGCGATCCCTTAATTTAGTGGTTGAAAACATCAGAGGTTTATTTCTCACTCAATAGTTTGATACAATAGAGAGTTGGTGAGGGCTCTGAGACACTTAATCATTCAGAGATCCATGCCGATGGATTTCACCAACTACAATATATGCCTTTCTTCCCAGCAAAAGAAAAAAAAGATGGACAAGCCCCACGTGCTTCTGATAGGCTCCAGTCCAGAGCATCACCATCAATTCTGTTGTGGTGAGCTAGTTGTGTGGGTTTACTTAGATGTAAGAGGGCCTGAGGCATAAAGTCCTTGGCTGGGTAGCCACAGGCAGCAACAACTCCAAATTGTAGAAAGAGGAGCACAAATTTTGGTGAATGACTGACAGTTATCAAAATTTTGTCTTTCATTCAGTTATTTTGAGGAAGTTGCCAAGAGATGTGTACCATCAACATAAGAAAGAAATTAAGAAAGAGGAATTGTAGAAATAGGAGAGTGAGCCATCACAAGAGAACAAAGAGATGTTTCAGGGTGACAATCATATAGTTATGCAGTAGGCCTAAAAGAGCAGCCAGTTCAGATTAGAGAGGGAGTGATAGAGGATTTAACAGAGAGAAACGCTCCCAGGAAAAAAAAAAAGGGAGACTACCTGTTGCATTAGGCCATGTGAAAAATAGCATTATGAAACATTTTTATAGATGTTGTGTTTAAACTTTTGAGAAAAACTAGACATAGTTATTTACAGGCCTAAGTAAATTAAAAATTTAGACAATTAATTTATTGGTTTATTTATTTTTGAGACAGAGTCTCACTCTGTCACCCAGGATGGAATGCAGTGGTGTAATCTCAGCTCAGTGCAACCTCCACCTCCTGGGTTCAAGCTATTCTTATGCCTCAGCCTCCTGAGTAGCTGGAATTATAGGTGTACACCACCACACCTGGCTAATTTTTGTATTTTTAATAGAGACAATGTTTTACTATTTTGGCCAGGCTGATTTCGAACAATTCGCCTCAAGTGATCTGCCCGGCTTAGCCTCCAAAAGTGCTGGGATTACAGACGTGAGTAACTGTGCCTGGCAGAATTTAGACAACTATTAACTTAAAGAAACAATAGAAGTACTATGGGAATGGAAACATAATCCTATTATAGTCTGGGGCTAAGTAACTGGTGTTAGTTATGAAGTTGTAATAAATTATCGTCATGTGCCACATAATGATGTTTTGGTCAATAATGAACAACATATATGACAGTTGTCCCATAAGATTATAATACCATATCTCTATTGTACCTTTTCTATGTCTAGAGTTACAAATACTTCCCATTATGTAATAATTGCCTACAGTATTTAGTACAGTAACATGCTGTGCATGTTTGTAGCCTAGGACAATAGGCTGTAGCATATAGCCGAGGTGTGCAGCAGGCTATGCCATCTCAGCTGGTGTAAGTGAACTCTATGATGTCTGCACAATGATGAAACAGTCTAATGACATATTTATCAGAATGCATTCCTGTCATTAAGTGATGTATGACTGTACCTCTAAATAGAAATTTAACTAAAAACAGTTGTATAAATATACTGGGAAGACAGTGGGGATTAGAAGTGAATGCTAATGTATGAGGGGTTTAATGTAAGAAATTAAAAATATTCTGCCATGGTTGGAAGTCAGTAGATTATGTATAGTCATCTGTCTGTTGGGAATTGGTTCTAAAACTCCCACAGATACCAAAATCTGCAGATGCTCAAATCCCTGATATAAAATAATGCGGTATTTGCTATAGCCAATGCATATTCCCCTTTATACTTTAAATCATCTCTAAATTAAGTATAATACCTAATGCAATGTAATAGTATGTAAAAAGTTGTTATTCTGTATTGTTTAGGGAATATTGCCAAGAAAAAGGGCTGCACAAATTCAGTATAGATGCATTTAAAAAAATATTTTAGGTACATAGTTGGTTGAATCTATAGATATGGAATCCAGAGATATGGAGGGCCAACTGTGTAGGCATATTAGTTAAAAACATAGAGAAAAATACCAGACAAAATGGCTTAAACATGTTTGAAACCATTTACCTCTAAGAAGCAGGACTTGGTGTGGAGGGATGGGGCAGTAGATGTTGGTTTTTATAAGTATAATATTTTAGAAGTATTTGGTTTTTGCAAACAAATGTATGAATTACTTTGATAAATTAAAAATCAGTGACTTTTAGGAGACGATATAGCTAGAAAGTGGAAAATTGAAAACTGCAGAAGAAAACTAAGATTGTCCACTTTTGTTTCTAGGCTTATATCCAGAAGCAAGAGAGCGCGTCTCCCCAAGTTTGCTTAACATCAGAACTTTTGTAATCCTAGACTGTGCTCTTCAAATTCTGTAAATTTGACACTTTACATGTCATTTTAAAATCATTTAGTACATTAGTTGATGTAAAAGCAACTTGACTCCAATTATTCTACTAGATTATTTTGTATCTCTTAGTAATAAAGGTAAGACTTGTGGGCTCTTCCAGAACTGATATGGTATTAAACAGGCCAGTCACCCAGTCAATAAAATTGAAAAGGAAGTATCTTTCTGTCCTTTGTGTTTCAAGAGCCAGTCTTTGCTCAGGCCAGATATACTACAACCTTTAGTGTCTGTCAACCCTTTAGTGTGTGGTTTTGATTATGGCAAAATGTGAAGTCGCAGGAGGTGGGGAGGTTGGAGACAGGTAACATTGGGAAAAATGCCTGATGTAGGTGACAGGGGGATGGAGGCAGCAAACTACCATGGCATGTGTGTACCTATGCAACAATCCTGCAGGATCTGCACATGGACCCAGGACATAAAGTACAAAAAAAAAAAAAAAAAAAGCAAGCGAGCAAGAAAGAAAAGTATATCATTGTTTTTGGCTTAGATTCTTAGCTACGATGAAGAAAGTGATCGCTGGTTTGCAAATCATTTATTCTCAAGGCAAGGGGTCGCTATTGTTAATGTATTCCTGAGCTGAAGCTGAATTCTCTGGGATTTTATCCAGGGCTCTTTACATTTATGAGAGTGAAGCACAGGCATACTTTGGACCCTAAGGCAAGTGTTCTAGGGAAGGCTTCTTTGGTACATTATAAAAACCTCTAACTTATCACTTCTTTTTTTCCTCAGCCCTTCATGTTAGAATTCAGAATGAATTAGAGCTTTGTTCCATTTCATGCCAGATAAATTACTGAAAGTTGACATGCATCTAACAGCAAAATGATTAGAAAGTATTGCCACAGTCAAGATCTCCCAACTTCCTCAGAAAAGAAAAAAAATGTGGCAAGATATTGTGAGAGTTGAACAGTCCAGGTTTGCTCTGGTCAGCCACACATGGAAATGAGTGATTGCAAACGTGACTTCTCCTGGTCACTGAGAACTAAGGAAAGCAAATAATTATGGAACATTATTTAATTAATTATCTTCTTAAAATTTTTCTTTGTGATCTGAGTTGTATTCAGTCTTGCCCATCTGTCTCCCCCAATTTTATTTCAGAGACAACATTCTACCAGACTCAGTTATCCTCAAACTCTGATTTTTACACACATGACAAGCAAAGAAAGGGATACACTTAGTTGGGGGAAAACGAAAATATTTATGTGATTATGTGTTTTGATTTTACTTGGGTTGGTGACATAAAATTTCTAGAGTCTTTTTTCTTTTCTTTCTTTTTTTTTTTTTGAGATGCAGTCTGGCTGTGTTGCCCAGGCTGGAGTACAGTGGAGAGATCTTGGCTCACTGCAATCTCTGTCTCCCAGGTTCAAGAGATTCTCCTGCCTTAGCCTCCCGAGCAGCTGGGACTACAGTTGTGGGCCACCACACCCAACTAATTTTTGTATTTTTAGTAGAGGTGGGTTTCACCATTTTGGCCAGGCTGGTCTCGAACTCCTGACCTCAAGTGATCTAAGTGATCTACCCACCTTAGCCTCCCAAAGTGCTGGGATTACAGGTGTGAGCCACTGCACCTGGCCTAGAGGCTTGTAAGATTACTTCACCTCAGAAGAAAAAATGCTATATTCCAGTCTCCATTAATTTTCTTAATAACCACAGGTTACTCTACCTTACCACTCAGATCTCTCCTCCTAGTACTGATGGCATTTGCTACCTAATGATCTGTGACTTTAGAACTAAGTTAATAATTATGGGGTGAAGGGTACTTGTAATATTTACTACAGTACTATATACCCTTTTTTAAAGCTCATTTTTCCTTAACTGTTAGAGCTTCACTGTTTCAAGATAAAATATGACATTGTATATGTTTATATATGAATGGTGAGGGTAGGGGTGGTAGGGGTGCACGTGGGCTTTAGCCCCAAAAGAACGGATGAAAGGATGTTTTAAACTGGTGGTGCATGGTAGTTATTCCACTTTCCTCTTTATATTCTCCCTCTCACCCCTACCCCAGTTATGTGTATATATGCACATGTACACACACATACATGCACATACACACACACATTCATTTCCATTCCCTTCATTGTATCTTATACTACAGATGTTTGATAAAATGCAAAGTCAGAAACAATGCTGGGAAACTGTAGGGTAAAAGACTACAATGGCAACTATCCCTTCTTTTCTCATCAGGAAACTGCCAACATTTGCTTTTCTAAGGCAAATTCATTTTGTTTTTTCTTAAAGAAAGCAAAAATCAATGGTTATCTACAATCTTTTTCATACTGGACTCCAGGTTCCTCTCTTTTTGGCCTTATCTGGTGTCAACTGCTCTTTAGAATGAATGTATATTTTCTTAGTTCACAAATACAGACAAAGCTTCTACTCTTCTGATTTGCCCAAGGCAACATGGTCTGAGTCTCAGAGCAGTGCTGTAATGCTTTTGTATGAATAACAGCATGGCTGGGTGAGTCACTCTACCTCCTACAGACCCATGTGCCAGCACATGCACATGTAGTTTCAGAGCTCTGGTCAAAGGCTAGGGGGCAGATCTGACCCTGTCTGAGCTCACTGTGACCTTGCAAACAATATCGGTGCCTGGGGTTATTTTAAATTTCAGCATGTTAGCGTCCGACTATTCTTTTTCACTGCTATGAGTAATTTAATGAGGGTTAGTTTTTACAGACTTGGATATTCAAGAGTCTTTTGTATTTATGAATGGGCTATTTAAAATATACTCCATCTTTAAAGCAAGCAATTATCTTTTTCTCCTAAAGATAAATTCCAAATTCAGAGATTTTAATATACATTTTAACTTTTTTGAACACTATTTAATGAGTCACATTTTGGAAACAAATACTTATTTCCAAAAGGAAAAAATAATAAGCAAACCAAGAAGTGATTTTTTGAACCAGGTTGTGACTCCATCACCCAGACTGGAGTGCAGAGGCACAATCTAGGCTCACTGCAACCTCTACCTCCAGGGTTCAAGAGATTCTCCCACCTCAGCCTCCCAAGTAGCTGGAACTCCAGGCATGTGCCACCGTGCCCGGCTAATTTTTGGATTTTTTTTGGTAGAGACAGGGTTTCACCATGTTGCCCAGGCTGGTCTCAAACTCCTGACCTCAAGTGATCTGCCTGCCTTGGCTTCCTAAAGTGCTCTAAAGTTATTTTTTATTCATCTACTTGTTAAGACTTTCTACCATTGAGTATTTACACCCTTTATTAATGGAGCATTTAAACACAATTTCAAGATGGGGGTATACTTAAAATATGTATTTGGTGGCTATTAACACATTTCTAATAGTAATTAAATGTTTTAATTAAAAATTACCCACCGCTGTACTTTTTTCTCAGTACAAATTGGAACTGCATTATGGTTTTCCTTTAATGATTATAGATAACCATTTTTGATCATCTGTTGTACGTAAAATACTGGATTATTAATTTAGATTCCAAAAAGAAAATATCATTATCTCTGCATAGTGGTAATATAGGAAAATAAAAAAGGTTCTAGCTCCTAATGGGATGAGCACTGCGAGTCCAGAGAAGTGACAACCAATTGTGTTCAGCCTTTAAAAACAGAAATAATTTTGATAAAAAGAGAGAGGGTATTGCTGAAAATGATAATAGAGTAAGCAAAAGTATGGTACCAAGAAATAGGAAGAAACAAATTTGACTTAAAGGTATAATTTAATTTGAGGATTTTATTATTTATCTATTGCTGTGTAACATTATTAACAAAAATGTAGTGACTTAAAACAACACACATTTATTATCTCAGTTTCTGTGTGTCAGAATTTGGCCTTGAGGAGCCCTGAGTGTCTCACAAGGCTGCAATCAGTGTTGGCCAGGGCTGGAGGTCTCATCTGAGGCTTGACTGTGGAAGGATCTGATTCTAAGCCAAGGGGTTGTTGGCAACATTTTGTTTCTTGTGCACTGTCAGCCTGAGGGTCTCAGTTCTTTGCTGACTGTTGGCCAGCCCTCAGCTACTTCCATGTTGACCATCTTCCAAATGTGGTTGTGTGCTTTCTAATGCCAGGAAAAAAGATAGTGTCTCTTAGCAAGAAGAACAGTATAATTTTATGAGATATAATCAGTACATTTCATCACTTTTGCTGTATTCTTTTGGTAAGATGTGAGTCACAAATCCTACCTACACTCAAAGCATGGCATTGCCTACCTCAATGTCCAAGAAGAAAAAGACTCAGGAAAGAAATAACCGTTATTATTTTAATGAAGAAATGGGTAAATGTAAATGATTATCTTCATGTTGAGTGAAAAAGCATCCAATTTCTTCTCTCTTACCAGTTCCCAGCTTGAACTTTCCACCATGCTCTATGGTGGTGATAGTATTCTGAATGTATAAATAGTTACTCTCCAACTCTAAGTAGGCAATTTGATAAATGAATGGTGCTTCAGTATCTCAGGCCCTTCCTTTGCATTGCATGTAGTGTAGCCATGCGGAGTTGGACTATATGGGGAGGAAGTATGGTGAAGTTACCAGAGAGAATCTGGTGAGTAGAGAACAGAAGGGCCACTGGGAAAAGATTCACTACACATGAATCCTGAACAGAGTCTGATAGACATGAAGGCCATATCTGAGAAGAGAATAAAGAACAACTTGCAGAAATTACAGCAGGAGAGTGGGAGAGCTAAGAGTCAAAACCAAGCAGCTTGCCCCCAGAGGCTGCACTCTTTTTTTTTTAATATATAATTTATTGCATTTTAGATTTTGGGGTACATGTGAAGAACATGCAAGATTGTTGCATAGGTACATACATGGCAATGTGGTTTGCTGCCTTCCTCCCCATCACCTATATATGGCATTTCTCCCTATGTTAACCCTCCCCAACTCCACCTCCCCTGCTGAACCTCCCCTAGTTCCCCCCCAACACAAAGACCTCAGTGTATTATGCTCCCCTCCTTGTGTCCACGTGTTCTTGTTATTCAACACTCGCATATCAGTTAGAACCTGTGGTGTTTGATTTTCCATTCTTGTGTCAGTTTGCTGAGAATGATGGTTTCCAGGTTCATCCATGTTCCTACAAAGGACATGAACTCATCGTTTTTTATGGCTGCATAGTATTCCATGGTGTATATGTGCCACATTTTCCCTGTCCAGTCTATCATCGATGGGCATTTGGGTTGGTTCCGGGTCTTTGCTATTGTAAACAGTGCTACAATGAACATATGTGTGCATGTGTGTCTTTGTAATGGAACAATTTATAATCATTTGGATATATACCCAGTAAGCGGATTGCTGTGTCAAATGGGTTTTCTATTTCTAGGTCCTTGAGGAATCACCACACTGTCTTCCACAATGGTTGAACTAATTTACACTCCCACCCACAGTGTAAAATTGTTCCTATTTCTCCGCATCCTCTCCAGCATCTGTTGTCTCCAGATTTTTGAATGATCACCATTCTAACTGGTGTGAAATGGTATCTCAATGTAGTTTTGATTTGCTTTTCTCTAATGATAGTGATGATGAGCAGTTTTTCATATGTTTCTTGGCCTCAAATATGTCTTCTTTTGAAAAGTGTCTGTTCATAGCCTTTGTCCACTTTTGAATGGGTTTGTTTTTTTCTTGTAAATCCGTTTTAGTTCTTTATAGATTCTGGACATTAGCCCTTTGTCAGGAGGCTGCACTCTTATCCATCCTCTCCTAGTGCCTCTGAACTGGTTCTTGGTGAAAGTGATCTTAGAAGTCATTCAGTCCTACCTTATCAGCTTTCATATCAGAAAGCTAAGGAGCCCTCAAGGGCTACGTGTCAGCCCCAAATCATGAAACAAGTCCTCTGGCATAGTCAGAACCAAAAGTTAAAACAAAATAAATCTCAAAGTGCTGCTTTAAAAGTTTCATGGATTCCTTTACTTGTAATTCTTATTTTGTGGGAGGAGAGCCCTTAGAATTGCATTGATTATCTCTTAAGATTTCTAAAGAAGAGGCATCCTACATAGTTGAAAGGGACTGACTGTCTGAAGAACTCCTTCAGGCTTCTACTACTCAGGGGATTAGGATAGAAAGAAATTCTGTTAAAGAAATGTTTAATAGCAGCAGCACTATGTCTCTGGAAAAAAAAAGAATATATATGAAGCAGTTTATTTCTCAATATTTTTTTCCCCTTTATTCTTCCACCTCTTTAGTATAAATCCAACATGAAGCTTTTGAAGCAACTTTAAATGAGGATGGGGGAGAAGCTTAAATACATCTAATCAAGCATTCTTGTCTGCTAACTTCAAAAGGGAGCCAAACATGGGGGACATTGGTGGAGATTCAGCATGCAGGAGGCTTAAAATATCCTATGACAGTTTGCCTGAATGTGTAGCATTTCTAAATGTTAGGAGTATCTAATAAACTCAGAAGAAGCCTGTGGGGAAAATGGATACCACTTTAATTTAATCACCAACAAGGTTCAGGTGTGTTAATAGTAATCAAATCAGGTTTATAGATGTTCTGAAAATTCTGTGTGAAGGATTTGCTATTCAAAACAATGATCTGATTATGTCTTATTGATCTGAGCCAATCAATTTCTGTCTCATTAATGTTTATTTCAACTAGATCAGCAGATTGAAAGATTTCATTGCAAAGATCAGATACAGAGTAGAAGATGGAAAGTGCACAAAGAGAACACACATTTGAATGGCAGTGCAGGTGTTTGTTATTTAATGTTTCTTTCAGTCTGAGTTTGTTCATATATACTTACCTACAGATGATTTAACCATTAACACCATTGCCCTCAAGAGTCTTTACATGTGCACAGTCTGAGGCCCAGAAAGGTAAGGTGACTTGCCTTGGCCATGAGTCCAGGTGACTGTAAAGCCAGCCCTTGATCCCGGGTCCCTAAGAGTATGTCCACTGTCTCAAGGCTTTTAGCTCCCAACTCAGTTCATGTGTCATTGACCTCATAAAGAAAAAAAGTGTTAAAATGAGATGATCACATGTATCAGAGAAGAGAAATGGTCGTCAGTGAATTATATTTCACATCCAGATATTGCGTTCTACAATTCTCAAAAATTTAGGAGGCTCACTTGGTGCTATAAGACTTAATTATTGACTAAAAAGATTTTGAAATCCTTAGATGAAAGGTACTGCATTAAATATTAAAATATTCTTATTATAGAGTAGCTGCATGAAGCTGGTATGGGTTTGAATTGGATGTGCGTCGCCTGGTTAGTTGGCAGTCTGGTTATTTTAGGAGATGATGTGTATCTGTTGCAATAGCAGGGACAGAGGGAATGTTAGCTCTGGCACTATGTTCTTTCTAAGTCCAGGAATAAGCTCAATCCAGACCTCTTCTCTCACTAATTGTAAGTTTTACTTCTTTCCCCTTTTATTAAATATCTTTGTGTTTCAAGGTGATAATATCAGATCAGACCACATTGTAGTTAACAAAATGTTCAGATTGATTATTTCTTTCAAGAATCTCAAAGTCTGTGAGGTAGACAGGTGGGTATCTTCACCTTCTCTTTATGTATAAGTACAGCCAAGTAATATAAATACTATATTAGAAAATGAAGTTCCTTAGTAGAACAAGGCTGCTTTCCTACCTAAGATTACAGACCTAATACAGAGGGTAATAATGATGTCACTCTTCCAGGGCATGCTGGAGCATCACTGCTGAGTGGGAGGTTGGCAGTCCTGGGAGGATTACCGAGATGGATTCAGGTTATTCTGGTTGTAAATGCCAGGAAGTTGGATCTCTCCCTTTGGTTTTACCACCATGTGTCAACAAGACTTCATGGAAGAATTGCTTCACCCTTCTGGGCCTCAGGTCCTTGCTTTTCCTTCTCTAGGTGAATGTTCACTAGAGCTGAGGGAGAAAGGCACCAGATACAACTTCCAAGGGGTGCTGTGCATGGTTGTGCAGGCTGTACACTGCACAACTCTAAGGGTACCATTCAAATTACAGATTTAGATGTTCATATTTGTTATGAGATTGTTTTAACCATTGAGCAATTGAAGCCAATTGAAGCCAAGTGTTGAAGAAGGACTTTTTCTAATTTTGTAAAAGTTCAAGGCAAATAGTAGCCTTGAATAAGAATGATTTATGAAGAAAAGATAATAATTGAGTCAACAGGAGTTAGTAGGATGTAAAACTAGAATAACTTTATTTTATGGTCAGTTCACTTAGACAGCAATTCATGAAAATATAATCCGGTTTGTATTTGAGAACAAAAAGGTAGTAAACTCTGCCGTATTATGTATGTCAGACAACACCGTGAATGGAGAAATTTCAGGTGTCAGGCCTGATTTTCAAAACATTTAGAAGTAATTAGAAAATGAGCCTTTCGAAAGACTGAAATTTTCCCCACATTCACAGGTAACTAAGTTTCTTAGTTCTAAATTTCATAGGTTATTGGAAAAACTTGCCCAAAAGCGATTTCTATTTTTACTATCTCTGCAATCTAATTATGTAATTATAAGACCTCTTTGATACTCAATTTTTCCTCAAATTATGTCAAAGTGGAAAATAAATTTATTCATAAAGGAGTACTGGTTTAAAATATTTTTGTTAGCATGGATGGGGTTTGATTGAACTGAAATTCAACTAATAGGTGTGGGGTCAAAATTGAGAATAAGTTATACATCAGAAAACAAAGGAGAAGCCCAAAGTTATCAAAAGTGATGGTATCAAAAAGAGATGAAATGAGTTTTGTATATTGAAACCAACAATTAAAAATTACAGTGGAAGAACAGCCATCAAGCATGTTTCTCCAAAATTCCATAACATCCCTATTTTCCAATTATATTTTTAATCAATTTCTTATATCATGTGCAGATGATTACAGCTTTTTCTCAAAGAGCTGCAATCTCTCTCATTTTTTACAGCCACACATACAAAAAAATTGATCTCTGGCTTTAATTACTTTTTATCATTTTCCTCTCTGAGTTCCTGTTAACTTAGTTTTTGTGTTTAATGAAATGTCTTGGTGATGTCACCCAAGCCAAATATATTGTCTTCTTTTCCTTCTTTTTCAGCCTGGACATTGCTTTAACTCCACCAACCACTTCGTCATTTTAGATGCTCTTGACTTGTCAGTTGCTAGGCCCTTTTAACCGTCCTCAGAACTGTCTTATTTCCCCTTCCTTTCCACTTTCTTGGATTCTTCTAATTCCCCATGTCATATTCTGTATAGACACCCACATTTTTCACACACACACTTCTTGAGCATTTTTACCTGTGTTGACAATTCCCCAGATTCTTTTTTTGAATGTTTTCCTCATTCCCTACATTGTTGGTCCTAGCACTCTATTGTTTTGCTTGACTGCCCAAAGACGGGTTTACTATCTATCTTGTATTTCTTTCCCTCAAATGTTCCCTAAGTTCGCTCTTGCCGTCTTTTCATTCTACAGATACAGAATCTTGAACTTACTGCCTTAAACAACTTCCTTGTCAATTTCTCTGCCTTTAGTCTATCTTCATCTGATCAGCTGCATTCACACAACAAATATTTATCTTTCGTAATCTCCTTTTTAGCAGTTTTCAGTAGCCTGTCACATCAAATTTAAACACCTTCTCAAGAGATTTTAGTGTTTCCATTGCCCTCTTCCTTTTTATCTCATTACCCTCTGCTCTTTGTAAAATAATTATATATTCTAGTTCACCCAGGAGAGTCCTAAGCAATTATTAATTGTGCCCTTTTTATTCTTAAAAGTGTCCTATTTGGGTAATAAATTACAAGGCTATTCTATCTATCTAGGACTTTGGCCCTGGCTGTGCCTGCTGTGCAAATCGACTGCGATTCTCTGTACTTGAGTTGCCCTCACTGATGTGTGTCTGTACTCTCACACATCGTTCCTTCTGTAATCTTTTTTCTCATGCTCTTCTTGTAACTCTGACATCTATTAAACTATGCTGATATTCTATATGGCTGTGTAGAGCCAGGGTGCATTTTTTAAGTTGATACTGTGATCACTACCTGTTTATTACTCAAAACTGTCTTATTTTTAAAAATTGGGGCTATGACTACCACTTTTTTATGAACCACTACTAAGTCATTGCTTATACAATTCTTTAAATTAAAAATGTATATTAGTTCAATGAGTGGTGATTCCTCAAAGATCTAGAACCAGAAATACCATTTGACCCAGCAACCCCATTACTGGGTATATACCCAAAGGAACATAAATCATTCCATTATAAAGATATATGCATGTGTATGTTCATTGCAGCACTATTTACAATAGCAAAGACATGGAATCAACCCAAATGTCCATCAGTGACAAACTGGATAAAGAAAATGTGGTACATATACACCATGATATACTATGCAGCCATAAAAAGGAATGAGATCATGTCCTTTTCAGGCACATGGGTGGAGCTGGAAGCCATTATAGTCAGCAAACTAATGCAGAAACAGAAAACCAAACACTGCATGTTCTCACTTATAATTGGGAGCTAAGCAATGAGAACACATGGACACAGGGAGGGAACAACCACTTACTGGGGCCCGTGAGGGAAGGGCAGGGCGGGCAAGAGCATTAGGGAAAAGAGCTAATGCTTACTGGGCTTAATTCTTTGGTGATGAGTTGATAGATGCAGCAAACCACCATGGCACACATTTACCTATGAAACAAACATGCACATCCTGCATCTGTACCCCAAAACTTAAAAAAATAAAATAAAAAAATTAAAAAAATTTAAGGGTGGAAATAATCTTAAAACAAAGCAAAAAATAATATTTTGATCTTACTTAATTCATTTCTGATCTAATAATACAAATATTTAGGAGCCATTTTTGATCTGTGTCTCAGTTTGTAATGATACCTGGAGTATTTCTGTGTGAAATAATGTATGTCTGAGATCCTTTAATCCCTCTGGAGATGAGTTCCGTACCTTCTGCAGTTTAACAGCATCACAGCTATAAAGAAGTATAAAACAAGCCTGCGTTTTTGTCATTTCATTTCTCTTTTCTTTTTTTGAAACAGCGTCTTGCTCTGTCACCCAGGCTGGGGTACGGTGGCCTGATGATGGCTCACTATAGCCTTGACCTCCTGGGCTGAAGTGATCCTCCCACCTCAGCCTCCTGAATAGCTGGGACCACAAGTGTATACCACCATGCCCTGATAATTTTAAAAACTTTTTTGTAGAGGTGGGAGTCTTACCATGTTGCCCAGGCTGGTCTCAAACTCATGGGTTCAAGGGATTCTCTCACCTCGGTTTCCCAAAGTGCTGGCTTTACAGGTATGAGCCACTGTGCCTAACCCATTTTTGCCATTTCTAACAAAGGAAGTTGAAATTTTTCCTTATACAAAATTTTGGGATTTTAGCACCTTTAATTTTTGCACATTGGTTTGAAGCTCAAACATGATCTGGAAGTGCTCTTCTTTTCCTCTTGAGCTCTTGCCTTTATAAAATGGCAAGGTTGCCAAGTGCTTAGAAGAGTTGTATAGACTTAACATTATCTACGAAATGTTTCAGTGGGACAAGTGCTAGTTGATGTTAGGGAGAGACAGATGACTGAAAGCAACAATTTCTGTCTCTTTTCTTGTTCCTAAAGGAATTCTCCTGGGACTTATCAGAGTTGCTGGAAGAAAACAGCTGGGGATTGAACACAGTGAACTAATTTCCTCACATCTTTCAATAAGCAGAAGTTGGTGAAAAGGAATGTAAACACTCTTATGGTAAAACAAGTTCAAAAAGAAGCTCTAAATCCTTAAAATTAATAGACCAATAAACGAAAACATAAAACTGCACAATTATTTGCATGGCTGATAAGAAGGGAAAGAATTCCAGATATCTTTTTGAAGAAAGAACAACAAAATAAGCATATTAAAAATAAAACCTCTCTAAAAACTATTCAATAGAAAAAATATAGAAGGCCAAATACAAGAAAGTAAACATAATCTTTTATTGACACAGAATGCTTTAAGAGTGATGATTTGAGGTGTTAACTTCCTTTACTTCCTGATCCATTGTGCAGAACTTGGGCTGAAGTTTGTCCCTTTTACATTTTCTAACTTCTCGTGTACCTTTCACCTTCCCTGTTCAGCAGGGCTTGTCAGAAAACTTACTTTTCTTGTGGAGGATGGGGCGGCGGGGAGTTGGAGCAGGTTTTTTTCTCTGTTGTCCAGGCTGGAGTGCAGTGGTGTGATCACAGCTTACTGCAGCCTTAAACTCCTGGGCTCAATAGATTCTCCCTCAACAGCCTCCTAAATAGCTGGAATTATAGGTGTGAGCCACTGTGCCCAGCTAGAAAGCTTCATTTTCTGAATTATTTATTATATTTTGCAGCTATGGTTACATATTTTTCGGTTGTTAGAACTTGCACTGAACTTTCAGAAGAACACTTTTTAAAAATAAAGTTATCCTTCATTGTACAAAGATGATACTACTAGTTAGCTATCAATATAAGTGCTTCAGGTTGTTGTCTTGAAGTGAGGATGGATTTACGTTGTCTGCTCGCATTTTCCAACATGATTCCCTGGCAACTATGGTCATTAATTTAGGTGAGGGTTTTTCAGGACTGCAGATGCAGATTAGGGTCATGGAACAGAATAGTGAGTCTTAAATTTTGCTGCATATCAGAATCATCTAGGGAGTTCTTTAAAAATATTGACATCTAGGTCGTACCACTTACCAATGAAGTCCAAATTTCTGCATAAGAGGTCCAGGCATTAGATTTATTATTGTTTTAAAATCTATATTCATGATATATATGGGTGTATGGTTTTGATTTTTTGTAACTTTTAAAAGTAGCTTTATTGAGATATAATTAACATACAATAAATTTTGACATATGTATACACTTATGAAACCATCACCACAATCAAGATAATAAATCTATCCGTATGTTTTTGGCATGCTTCTTGATAATCTCTTCCTCCTGCCCCTCCTTGCCATTTCCAGGCAACAACTCATCTGCTTTCTGTCACTATAGATGCACCTGCACTTTCTAGAATTGTATATAAATAGAATCATGTAGTATATATTCTATTTGGTTTGCCTTCTTTCATCAGAAAGAATTACATGTATCAAAAGCTCATTTTTAAAAATATTGCTAAGTAGTATTCCATTGTATGGAAAAAACGTAATTTGTTTATCAATTCACTTATTGATGGACCGTTGAGTTGTGACTATTACAAATAAAGCTGCTATGAACATTCATGTACAATCTTTGTGTAGACAGACAAGCTTTCCTTATGTTTTGCATAAGAATAGAACTAAGTAAGTGAATGTTTAAGTTATAAGAATCTGACAAACATTTTGCCAAAGTGGCTAGCCCTTTTATATTTTTATCAGCATTAATTAGCGTTTCAGTTCCTCCACGTCCTTGCCAACACTTGGTATAGTTAATCCCTTAAATTTTAGCCATTTCTAATAGACACATACTGGTGTCTCATTATAGTAGCAATTTGTATTAGGTTAATGACAAATGACGTTGAGCATATTTTCATGTGCTTCTTTGCTAATAATATATTCTTTGGTAAAGTGTCTGTTCAATTTTTTAAAGATTGGATCATTTGTCCTTTTATTTTTGAATAGGAAGGATTTTTCAATGTAATTCTAGATAGAAGTTTATTGTCAGCTGTATGTCTTGCAAATAGTTTCCCTGACTCTGTTAAAAGTTTTTAACTTTGTTAAAGTCCAGTTTATTGAATTTTTCTTTTATGATTTGTGCTTTTGCCAAACTCAAGGACACTACGACTTTTTTGCACTTTTCTTTTCAGTACGAGAAGTTGAATAATTCTGCTCCTTTATTTAGTTCTATGATCCATTTGAATTAATTGTTAAGAAAGGGTCAAGGTATATTTTTTTTTTCTGTATTGATGTCTATATTTTCCAGAACCATTTGCCAAAAAGGTTGTTATTTCTTTTACTTAATTATATTGGTCACTTGGTTGAACATCAGTTGATTATATACATGTGGGTTAATTTCTAAACTCTTTTCTGTTGCATTGATCTATTGCCTAATTTTATACCAATGCCACACTATCTTGATTGCCATAGCTTTACAATAAACCTTGAAACCTGGTAGCATAAGTCCTCCATCTTTATTTTTCTTAAAAAAAAATTTGGCCTTTCAGGGTTCTTTAAATTTTCATATACATTTTAGAGTCTACTTGTCAAAGAAAAAGGCTTCTAGAATTTTGATTAGCATTGTGTTGAACAAATTGATCAAATATTAATAATATTAAGTCTTTCAATATATAAGTTTGGTATGTGGTATGAGTCTCCATTTATTTAGGATTTCTTTAATTTTTTTCAGCAATGTTTTGTCATTTTCAATGTTCAAATCTCACCTATCTTTTTTTATTTATTCTGAAATATTTCATATTTGTGATGTTATTGTAAATACTGCTTTCCTGAATTTCAATTTCTGATTATTCATTGTTAGTATATGCAAATTATAATTTATTTTTTTGTATTCTGATATTTTAGTCTGTACCTCGCTAAAATAATTTATTTATTCTACCAGTTTTTTGATAGGTTTTTTAGGAGTTTCTACATAGAAATTATGTTGTTTTCTAATAAAGACAGCTTTAACTTCCTTCATTCCAATATTGATACCCATTTGCCCTTTTCTTGCCTTATTATACTGGAAATTATCTTTAGTACAATTTTGAATAGAAATAATGACAGCTTTATTCCTGATCTTGGAGGGAAAGCTATTTCTTTCTTTCTTTTTTTTTTAACCATTTAAGTATTAATTCACATTTTTTTCCCCCTTCAATGTCCCTTTTCAGTTAGGTTGAGAAAGTCCCCTTTTAATTATAGATTTTTGGGGTTTTTTTTTTTTTTTTTTTTTTTTTTATCAGAAATAGATGTTGAATTTTGTCAAACTCCTTCTATACCTATGGAGATTATAATATGATTTTTCTAATAATGTAATGAATTACATTGACTGAATTTTCCCATTAAACCAACCTCATAATCCTAAGGTAAAGCTTAGTTGGCTGTGTTGCATCATTCTTTTTACATAATTTTGGATGAATCAATTTACTAAAATTTTAAAACTTTTAATATTTATGTTGATGACTGATGCTGGTCTGTAGTTTTCCTGTAATTTCCTCATCTGGTTTTAGTATCAGGATGGTGCCAAGCTTATATTATTCTATATTGATATATTTATGTTTTTTATATTCTATATAAACAGAATAAGTTGTTAAAGTAGTACTTCCTCTTCAGTTTTTCTGGAAGAATTTATGTAGAATTGATGCTATTGTGACCACCCAATGGGTTCACCTTGCCTGCTGCCTAGACAGAGTCAATTTATCAAGACAGGGGAATTGCAGTAGAGAAAGAGTAATCCACACAGAGCTGGCTGTGCTGGAGACTGGAGTTTTATTATTAAAACTCAAATCAGTCTCCTGGAGCATTAGGGGATCAGAGTTTTTAAGGACAACTCGGTCGGTAGGGGGAAGCCAGTGAGCCAGAAGCGCTGATGGGTCAGGAATGAAATCATAGGGAGTCCCAGCTGTCTTGTGCTGAGTGAGTTCCTGGGTGGAGGCCACAAGATCAGATGAGCCATTTTATCCATCTGGGTGATGCCAGCTTCTCCATCAAATGTGGGGTCTGCAAAATACCTCAAGCACTGATCTTAAGAGCAGTGTAGGAAGGGTCAGAATCTTGTAGCCTGCAGCTGCCTGACTCCTAAGCCATAATTTCTAATCTTGGGGCTAATGTTAGTCCTACAAAGGCAATCTAGTCCCCAGGTAAGAAGGAGGTCTGCTTTGGGAAAGAGCTGTTACCATCTTTGTTTTAAACTATAAACTATAAACTAAGTTTCCCCCAAAGTTAGCTCAGCCTACGCCCAGGAATGAACAAGGACAGCATGGAGGTTAGAAGTAAGATGGAGTCGATTAAGTTCAATCTCTTTCACTGTCTCCATCATAATTTTGCAAAGATGGTTCCATTTTATCTTTCTTGAATGTCTGGTAGAATTTACCTGTGAAATCATAAGCCTGGAATTTTTTTAAGTGAGAAAAGAGGATTTTTTTTTACTACAAATTAACATTTTTTTCATAAATGTAAGGCTATCAGGGTTTTTATTACTTGAATGAACTTTGGTAGTTTGTGTTTTTCCAGGTATTTGTTCATTTCATTGAATTTGTTGAATGTATTAATGTAAAGTTGGTTACAATATTTTCTCATTATCCTCATAATGTCTACAGGAATCATAGTGATATGTTTTTTGGTAATGTGTGTCTTCTGTCTTTTGTCCCTGATCAGTCTGGTCCGAGGTTTAGCAATGTCTGGTTAATCTGGTCAGAGATTTCTGATCTCAATGAATTAGCTTTTGGTTTTATTGATTTTTCTCTATTTTTTTCTTCTTTTATATTTTGTTGGTTTCTGCTCTAATCTTTATTGTTTTGTTTCCTTTGACTATTTTTAGATTTATTTTCTTCTTCTTTTTCTAGTTATTTTAAGATGGAGCCCAGGAACGTTGGTTTGAGACGTTTCTTCTTTTCTAATATAGGTGTTTAGTATCATACATTTCCCCTTTAATACTGCTTTTCGTGCATATTACAAGTTTTTATATATGTGTCTTTATTTTCCTTTACTTTAAACTAATTTCTATTTTGTCTCATGGCTTATATATAATATGTGGATTTGGTTTCTAAACGTTAGGGAACTTTTATTTTATTTTATTTTTTCTGTTAGTGATTTCTCATTCAATTATACTGTGGGCAGAGAACATTTTGTATGATGCAAATTTTTTTGAATTTATCGAGACTAATTTTATGGCTTAGAATATGATCTATCTTGGTAAATGGTCAACACTTAAAGTAAACATGGCTTGTGTTCACTTTAAAGACTGTCTCAGTATAAGAACCAGGGATCAGTGGTTTTTGTTTGTTTGTTTTGTTTTTAAAAAATGCTTCTTAGGCGATTCTAGTGTATAGTCAAGTATGAGACCAATGGATTAGACCAATGTTCTCAAATTTAGCAAGCATAATCATCTGATAGTCTTGTTGGCTTGTTAAAACATAGATTACTGAATGCTACTCCAAGAATTTTTGATCCAGTAGTTCTAGGAATTAGCCCAATAATTTCCATTTAAAAAATTTCTCAGATGATGCTGAAGATGCTATTCCAGATGATACTTTGAGAGTGATGTGACCAGATTTTTGCATTCTAAGTATGGGTCAGGGACCAGCAGCATCATCTAAATATCTATCCCCAATTCCATACCTAATATCAAAATCTGCATTTCAGTAAGATCCCCTGGTTATCCATATATATATGAATAACATATATACATATATATATATACACATATATATGTATGCGCATATATACACATATATATGTATGTGCATATATATATACATATATATATATATATGTATATATATATATATAAAAGTTTCTGAATCACTGGAGTGAAGCACCAATTTCTATTTTGATTCCGTAGGTTTAGGGTGGGTCCTGAGATTCTGCATTGCCAACAAGCATCCAGGTGATGCTAATACATTGGTCTTTGAGTAGCGTAATTTGAGTAGCAAGGGAATAGAACATCTACTAAATGCAATGCAGTGAAGAACAGATAACAAGGGTAATGATACAAAAATCTCTCCTTACAATAGGCTCCAAATTTCATAGTATCTTGTGATGCTAGGGAATGTAACATGGAAATTACTAACCAGCACAACTGATTGGTTAGGAGGCTAGTGAATATCACAAGGAGGTGGTGTGGTATGTGTGAAGTGCAGGTGTTACAGGATTTGAGTTCATGCTGAAACCAAAGCTTACTTTAGTAAATGTGAGGTAGCCTAGGTAAACAGTTACGGAATTGGGGTTAGACCCAGAAATTTAGAGGTACCAGTGTTCTGACTTATGATATTTTAGGGTGTGGCCAAGCTTATCTATGGCACATAAGAGACTCAATCAGTTAACTATGAAAACAGGTAATATAAATAACATATATTGAAAAAAAAACAAGTGTATTATCAGTCAAGAGTAGAGAAACCACAACATGAATTAGGTTCAAAGGCCACTTAACAGTGGTTTTCAATCTTGAGACTAAATTAGAATCACCTGGGAGCTAAAAAAATTCAATCCATGTGTCCATACTGACATAAATAAATAAACAAATGAGAGAGATGAGAAAGTATTCCCTCTTAGAAAGTTCCAAGTGATAAATATAGAAGGAATGAAGGGAATAGAAAATCACCATTAGAACATCAGAGTTTTTGCATGCAAGATCTGATACAGGCTCAAGTCAGTTTTAATGTTTGAGGAGAAAAAAAATATTTGCATAGTCTCAAAGTATTTTCTGTGAGATATTTATTAATTACAAAGGTGAAACTAGTATTGTTGTAGTGGAGAAACCTAGCAGACACCACTTTAACCAAGTCATCAAAATTAGTCTCACCAATAATAAGACATATTGACATAAGGTATCCACTGATATAATGTACCAAGAAGGGCACATCGTTTCTGCAGTATTCTAGCAAAAAAATGAGAAACTTTAATATAATTGTAAGAGAATACTAAAGAAACCCAAATCAAGGAACATTCTACAAAACAAATGACAGGTGCTCTTCAACAGTATAACATCACAAAAGACAAGAAAAGAATGAATGAATTGGAGAGATCAAGAAGAAACTAAATGCATTGTGGGATCCCAGATTAGACCCTGGAACAGAAAAAGGTCATTCCTAGAAAAACTGGTGAAATTCAAATAACCACCTGTAGTTTTGTACCAATGTTAACTTCTTTGTTTTGACAAGTGTACTACATTTTTGTAAGGTGTTAAAAAAAAAAGAAAAAGAAAAGAAAAAAAAGATTGGGCCACACTATGGATCAATTAAAATTGGGTTTTTTGGGGTTGGGACTTGGACTTTTTTAGGGTCTTCAGTGTACCTCAGGATTGAAAACCACTTATCTATTGTGTTTTTGCCATATTGGCAAAAACCTCTATTACTTTTGCACCAACACAATAGGTTAATCAATAGTAGTCCTTGGAAAGCCTGGAAGCCTGTAGTAGTCAGCATTCTTTTAAATAAGGAATGTATATGCATAACCTTCTCATGACTTCAGAAACACTGCCTTTACAAGGAAAAATAAAGAGTCAAATATTCCCATGTTTTTTAAGCATCTTCTATGTTCCTGCCATCAGAGATGAAAAGATAACTAAAGCTCCATTTCTGCTACCATGTAAGTTTATAATTTAGTAGGAGAAAGATAAATAAACAAATAAGTTTACAGTATTTTCATATTTGAACCACACAAAGGGTAAGTGGGGCAGGAAAGGCAGTATGGAGTTTCTTCTGGGTGGAAGTAAATTTTAGCAATGTCCCCACACTTAGAAGTTTCACTGAAAAAACCATGTATTCACCTTACTGAAAATCCTTAGTATACTCAAGCCTAGTCTGCCAGGGTAAAAAAGCTCTGATTAGCTACCATCTCCTCTCAATCCTCCACCATCACAATGACAGTTAAGTACTTTGCACATTGCAAAAGGGAAGAGATGCCCTGAAATAACCTTTGTATGGTCAGGAGCCAAAAGATTCATTATTTTGTAGTTTATAGAATGGAGCTCTCTTTGAAAAATTTGTTTGAAGGGTGTTGTCAAAATGCTAATCAAACCTTGGCTTAGAATCAAATTCATTAGTTGAATCATGCATAGAGACTTCCCAGTCTCTGTGAAACAATGTTAAAGCCAATAAAGCATTTTTAAATTCCATTCGTACTATCCGGGTGAAAATAGCCAAAATATCCTTGGACTTTTTTTCCCTGAGATCTAAAAATGTTTGCTTTAAAGCAAACAACTCTATCTTGCACTTTCAAAAACTTTACATTTCAGTCAAGCTTTTTAAAGAGTAATGTTATTTCAGAAGGTTTTGTGTGTGTGTGTGTGTGTGTGTGTGTGTGTGTAGAGATTTACTGTACAAGGAAGAGGAAGAATAATTTTATTATAATTATAATAAATGAATTACAATGTGGCGGTTTTAAAATAAAATATGACTTCACATTTTTTGACATTCCTCCCATGCAGAGGTGGGGTCTATGTCCTGTGCTGTGCAATCTGGCCCAACTTTAGTAACTAGCTTGCAATCAACAGTGCAGTGGCAGCAACAATAGTGACTTTTGAGGCTAGCTCAAAAAAGGCCATGCAGCTTCCTCCAGCTCTTCATGGGATGTTTGCTCTGGGGGAAGCAGACACCATGTAAGCCTCTAGTGAGAACTCCACCCTGGAGAGGCCACATATAGGTGCTGTGGTCAGCTCCAGCAGAATGCCCTGCAACAGCCAGCTTCAACCTCCAGTCCGTGAGGAAGCCGTCTTGGGTGACCAGCGCAGGAGAGCCTTCAAGCTGAGCCCCAGCCACACCCCACTCTCACTACACCCTCCTGAGAGACTCCAAGTGAGAGCTGCCCAGCCAAGCCTGCCCTCCATTTTCGTTCCACACAATACTGCACAAGATAGAACTGTTGTTTAAAGGCACTAAGTTTTGTGGCAATTTGTGACACAGCAAGTGTCACTAGAAATGTGTCAGAAAGTGTGTATGAAACTATTCCTGGAACAATTTGTAGGTTCAAAGATCTGAACCAATTAGGCTCATTGTCTAGGTTTTACATCCTTTTATGTAAAAGCAGCCACTTTGATTAATTGTATTGTATGTGGGAAGGATTCACAGTTTTAATATGCTCAGAAGGGCAGCTGCTGCCAGGGAGGAAATGTGTTTCAATGGACTGGAGACTTAGGCATGGTTTTTCTGGCTCCAGCCACCTGTTTCAACTGAACTAAAATAGCCTGTGTGCAGAGATTTTTGGAGGAGTCATTGGGAAAGAAAATAAGCTATATTCATTATGAAAACTTGATTTTGTGGAGAGAAATTCAAAGGTCCAATTTAGAGGATAGTTATGAAAGCAATTTTTGAATGATTTAGGATTTCTTAGTGGGGAAGTTTGCATAAAATTGGCAAAATGTTTGGCGCCGTTGGTTGCAGCAAAAAAATGAGGCTCTACTGAGAAAGAAGCTTGGCAAGAGCTGATTTAATGAAGCTGTATTCTTGAAAGTGATGTAGTCTAAGTCACTATATAGATCTTCTGTTCTCAGGAATGCCTTCCTTCAAGCAAGGCACAAGATATAGTAATCAAACGAGTTCATCATTGCATGAAAATGTTTCCATAGGTGGGTTATCATAACAGACATACTCTAAGAATTTAGAAATTAAACTAATTTTTTCTGAAGCTTACATATTCCTGCCTCTGTTATTTGCCCCAACCACTACCCCGCTTTTTTTCTTTTACTCTGATTAAACAAATTAGAAAAAAGAAAGTTAAAAAATAAGAGCATCTGGAAAAGGGGAAGAAAGAGGGTATCAGTTGTTATCTGAGAAAGGGAAAAATTAAGGTGTGAGATGATATTAACAATTTAATTTTTAATTAAAACATCTTGTAAGTGTTCTGAAACAAATAAGGGTACCTTATTTTTATTTTTTTAGAGACAAGGTTTTGCTCTGTTGCCCAGGCTGAAGTGCAGGAGTGCAATCACAGCTGCTTACTGCAGCCTCAAACTCCTGGGCTCAAGCATCCTCCTTTCTCAGCCTCCTGACTAGTCGGGATGGCAGGCGTGTACCACCATGCCTGGCTAATTTGTTCTACACTTTTGTAGAGATAGGGTCTTTCTATGTTATCCAGGCTGGTTTTGAACTCCAAGGCACAAGTGGTCCTTCTCCCTCAGCCTCCCAAAACATTGGGATTATAAACATGAGCCACTGTGCTCAGCCAGTACTTTATGTAACTAGTATCTCAGGCTTTTTTTTTTTTTTTTTTTTTTTGGAGGTGGAAAGGTGTTTTGCTTCGCACTTGGAATCTTAAAGTTATATAAAAGATTTATTGAATGGGCTGGACTGGAGAGGGTACAAATCAGGAAAAACCATTATTTTCCCCACCACCTGTTAGATATCCCTTCCCAGGACCCAAAAGTCCCATTGCTTTTGTGGTTCCTTTTAGTATTAGAACAGTCTTTTTTTTTTTCAGCTATGAAAATGTTTAATTAAAATTTAAAAATCAAACCATCACTGAATTCAAAGGCACAACCATGTTCGCTAGGTAAGGCCTGAACCAGGCTTGGCTTCTGCCCATCAGGCATCAGAGGAAAAGGAGCACAGGCCCTCTTCCTGACTGCTGTGCACTGACTAGTCAGGCTGCCCGCACCCTCTCTGTGGCCGATGCTCACCGCCTGTCTTTTGCCAGGTGCCTGTGTGGGTTCTCTGGAGAGGTATCTCTGGAGGCTTCCACAGTGCAACTCCCTCACACAGGTGAAGCTTCCTCTTGCTCACCAGAGACCTACCTTTGAGGTTTCCTCCACCTGGTGGGAAATCCTCTCCAATGGGATCTTTTCAAGATGGCCAACACGTAGCTACCTTCTGCAGTTTCTGCTTGGTCTGAAGGAAAGCTGTGGAAGTGCGAGTCACCTCCACTGCTGCCCTCTCTCCTCACCTCCTGCTGTAGCTCCCTGCAGCCAGTGTCCCACCCCCAGACTTCTCTCAGTCAGGGCAGCTGTCAGCGTCTATCTTCATGTATAGTCGCAACTCATGGAGACACATGCCAATATGTTAGGTTCTCCCAAGACTTTTGTTTTTGTTTTGTTTTGTTTTAAAGAGATGATAGTCTTGTTGTGTTGTCCAGGCTCATCTCAAACTCCTGGCCTCAAGTGATCTTCCCATGTTGGCCTCCCAAGTACTGGGATTACAGGCGTGAGCCACCACACCCAGGCTCCAAGACTTCTTTAAAAGGGAAAGCTACCCAATATTCAAATCTCAGCCAATATCCAGCTGGAGGCTGAGGTACCAGTCTCCTCTTACAGAAAGCAATGTTGATCTCTATGAGAGCTTCCCTCTGGGCCCTTTTGTCTTGGCTTGGGGTGTGTGTGTGTGTGTGTGTGTGTGTGTGTGTGTGTGTGTGTGTGTATTCGTTTGTTCTTGCACTTCTATAAAGAAATACCTGAGACTGGGTAATTTATAAAGAAGAGGTGCTTAATTGGCTCACAGTTCCACAAGCTGTATAGGAAGCATGATGCTGGCATCTGCTCAGCTTCTAGGGGCCCTCAAGAAACTTAGAATCATGGCAGAAGGCTATGGGGAAGCTGGCATTTCTCATGGCCAGAACAGGAGAAAGAGACGCAGAAGAAGGTGCCACACGCCCAAATCTCAGGACAACTTACCATTGCAACCACAGCACCAAGAGGAATCACGCTAAACCATGAGACACTGCCCCATGATCCAGTCGCCTCCCACCAGGCCTCCAACACTAGGGGTTATGACATGAGACTTGTGGGGCACAGATCCAAACCATATCAGTGTGTGTAGGAGAAGCACCACATGGAAAAAGTGAGAGAAAACACTAATGTGCCCTCTATTCTTCCTAGGGCCTGTCAAGAAAACTCTCTTCCATTGCATTTTCAGCTCCTCCAGGTTGGTGTTGGATGATGGATTTGGTAGTCAAAGACCCAGTTTGGCCACCTCTTAGTAAGTCCTGTAGGGCTGTACCGAGAACATTTTTTTTGAAAAGGGAGAGGGATACTAGTCAAATTTAATCCTTCGATTTGAGGCTACAGCCAAGCTTTTGAGCTAACAGGGAAAACTTCACTCCATCTCTTGTCACATTTAGACTTGGATACAGTTTAATAGCAATAGGTAGTGGACAGTGCAGTTGAAGAGCAGATTTTAGCTTTAAAATGATTTTCATATTAAATCCAGCCTATAATAATTTATACTTTCTTTTCTATGGACACCTCACTATTTGAATTCTGGGAGACTCATTTTAGCTTCTTACCACAAGGGCCGTTCCCTTCCTTGCCTCACTCTTTCTCTTTCTTATTTTCTCCCTCCCTCCTTTCCTTTCTTCTTTCCTCTTCTCCCTTTTCCCCTAATCTGTGTCACGTTTCTGCTTTCTCCTTCCTCTCTTTACCTGACAGTCTCTTTCAATACCAGTTGAGATATTTTACAATGAGATATAATATAAATTATAAGTAGGCAAAGAAAGAGAAGACAAGCTGCAGAAGGATATGACATGGTGTGAAGAACACAATGAAAATAAAAACCTTCCATAAAAGCCTATGGTGTTTGTACAAAGGGACTACAGGTTTGTACTAATTGGTGTCTTAACCAGCCAAAAAGAAAGAGAAAGTCACTTGATCACTCCCACAACTTACAGCATCTATGACATAAAAAGAGACTTACAGGGTAAGAAAAAACCTAGCTATTGCTTGTAATAAGGACAGACAGGAATTTCTCCCGAGGGTGTAATGATATGAATAAACCTGACGACCATCTCTTAGTAGACGCAAGAATAGGTTTTGTGGGGTTGTTTCATATAGCGATCCTTAGTGTAAGCAGGTAGTATTTTGCCAATTTTGCTGTTGTAATTCAATAGCAACAATTTGATGAGACCTAGTTATTACACTGCTTCTTCGTATCTGCTGGGTAGGAAAAAAAAAAAGACCTTCTACATAGATTTAAAAAATGACTTTTAAAGCCCAGAAGAGGAAGATAAGGTAAACAGTTGGTGTCCCAGTTTAAATGTAGGCAAACATCTAGATCCCCATATACATAACTTACATTAAATGTAAGCTAAGAGTCATATTCCACTGAGAGTGGAAGCAAATGTAATCTACACAATTAAGTTCCAGAGAAGATAAAGTGTGCAATCTTTAACCACGACAGGCCCGCTATGGTGGTAAACAATCCTTGAGTGTAGTTAGGCTCCCAGGAAGTGTGGAAAAGCCATGTCTGGAATGACATACCACTTGCTGATGTGTAATTCTGCACAGAAAATGGCAAGAAATACAAAACTTCTATTGCTCTATGATTGAATCCAAAGAGTATAATTTTAATTTAAGACCATCAAGGAGATTTTCCAAGAAAGTATGTTTTCTGTGGCAGCTGTTAGGCAAGAGAGAGTTTCTAAAATGTTTTAGATGTTTTGTTTATTTTGCAGATCTCTACAGGATGTCTCATGTCCCAGAACCCCACATTCCTAAGTGTAGCATCATTCTGATATTTCATTTAGAGTCTCTGTCTTCAAGCATCTTGTACTTCACCTGTTTCTTACTTTTAGTTGGGAATTGGACAGTGCTTTTCAAAAGATCTGTGGCAAGGACCTCACATATGCCCACCCTGTCTCCATCTGTTATGGCCTCATATTTTTATACAATTCAATAAAAATAAATGACTAGAAAGATGATCATGTGTTTTGATATTTTGATGATATCGCTTGTTAAAAAGTTTCTAAACACTCACTCTAAGTTTCTGTATTTCTCTCCCTGAAAATGTATAACAAACAATTTGTAGATGGGGCTGCAATATGCAGGCCATACTTGGAGGATACAGTACCAAGTACCTGATGCTGTTCAAAGTTAAATTTTAGTTAGTCTGTGATCAAGTTGAGATGCTGTTTGGCTTCACATATTCTGAGAGTTTTATCTCACCTTGTCAATTTAGAAGGGATTATGCTGGATAGCGGACAAAAGATACATGGCAGACACTGGGGCCATGTAATTTTGTGGTACAGACCACAAAATTATTTATGTGTCACATAATTATGTGACACGTTATTATTTATGTGGCACATAGTTATGTGGCAAAGACCACATAATTTTCAGGGCTTAATGCAAAGTGAAAACACAGGACTCCTTATTCAAAGATTATTAAGAATTCCAAGACAAGGACAGCAGAGCACTGAACCAACCATGGGGCCCCTCTGAGCTAGGACCCTGTGTAACTGCATAGGTCACATGCTAACGAAGTTGTCCTTGACTGGGGAGCTCAAATTTCTTTTTACAAAACATACTTTAGCAAGTATGTTTTTTAGGCCCCAAGTTCAATCTGGAAGATAAAGACAGAAAAAAAAAGGAAAGTATTTTAGGCACATAATTTTGAGTTGTTTTAATTGCCATAAGGTAGACTTGCTTTATCCATTGTCTCAAACCTTTAATAGAGTTTACTACATGCAAAACACCTTGTGTGTTAATTTTTTTTCTTTAAAAAAAATCAAAGAAATGGGCTATTTCACTTCACTTTGGGGTTCACAAGGTGCAGAATAGAAATAGCACACATGTGACGGAACAACGTTCGGTCAGCAAGCTCAGTGAACAAGAACATGGGCTCTGAGGCCAAACTACCTGCACTTGAATCTCAGCTCTAACCTTTATCAGCTCTGTTATCTTGAGAGTTATTTTGTTCTCTGTGCTGCAGTTTCCTCTGATAATAATAACCACCCCTTATCACGCTGTTATCAATATTAAGTCAGTTATTATCTTTAAAGCTCTGAGGACAGTGCCTGGTTGGGAGCAAAATACACATAACTATTAGCCATTATTATTATTCTATAAACTACATTAATTTTGATAAGAACTACAAGAGCACAGGCCTACTGGAAAGGCACAGAAATGGCTTATGTCAATCTGATCCACACCTTGAGTCCAGGTAACTGCACTGGACATTGTGGTTGCTGTAGGTTAAGCTTTTCCTTACTCCGTCTTGGTTGGGTCCGTACCGTTTTGTCACAGCCATTTTGATGAGGCTGTTTTGGCATTAACAAAAACAAATCATTAAATGTCCCCACTTTTTAAATGTTCTGAAGTTAAGAAACCATCTTTAATCTCTGCCATGCATTCTTTTATCCCTGATCGGCACTCTTCGTTTCTTCATTATTCCTTCAGCTGTAGAAAGCATTCTGTTTGTGTGTACACAGCTAACCCACACACTTAAATTTGTTTTTCTACACAGTTTATTTCTTCAGCGTCTTTACAACATTTTTCTTAGCTTGTTTGTCATCCACTTCTCCCGTCCCCAATAATTCAGGGCCTGTTTACGAGGTCTGCCATTATTTATATGCTCTCAGCATCTCATCCAGGGAGGCTGGTGCATCAACATCAGTCTCATGCTCCACAACTGCCAAGAAGATGTCATTATTAGTGGCCCTATTGTGCTAGTCAGTGAGAACCTGTGTGTAGTTAATATCAATGCGACAAATACAATACTTTCCCACAAGAAAGACTTTAAGAGCAGTTCACAAAATCCAAGTTCAGTTGTCCCGAAATAGTTTATGAATTCTATTCCTGAACCATTTCAAAAAGCTAGGCTGTTATAATGATAGCAATAACTACCTCAGTAACAATGATAATGGTGATAGCTGATACTTGTTGGATGTTTATATGCCAGGCTCTCAGAATTTTATATAAACTCACTGGTAAATGTCACAGCAGTCTTGTGAAGCAGGTATTGTTTTTCCATTTCTACAGATGATTGAGCTCTGGGATTCCTGAAATTTGGTTCCATGCTTGTGAAATGAGAGAGCTGGCTTTCTACAGTCCCCCTCAGCTCTAAGGGTAAGAATGATTTGGCAAGAGAATGCAGTCGTGTTGTACTTTTAAACAATGGTCCTCAGATTTTGGCAAGCACTAGAGTTACCCAGAGGGCTTACTAACAAACAGATTTCCAGGCCCTAGTCTCAGAGTTTCCTGTGGGTCCAGATAGTGCTTGAGAATTTGCATTTATACCAAGTTCCCAGGAGATGCTGATGCTGCATTGAGCTGAGCCCAGTAATGGGAAGTTGTGATGTCATTCCGAACTGGAGAGAACCTAAGGCAGAAATCTATGGCAATGAGCTCACTTCTCATATAAATAATGTAAATTTCAAGGCCATAGATTTTTGTATATGCAGTCGTGCACTGCATAATGACATTTTGGTCAGTAATGGATTGCATATAGGATGGTAGTCCCATAAGATTATAATGGAGATGAATGATTCCAGTCACCTACTGACATCATGGCCATTGTAACATCTTAGCAGAACACATTACTCAAATGTTTGTGGTGATGCTGCTATAAGCAAACCTACTGCATATGCTAGTTGTACAAAATTATAACACATATATGCAGTGCATAATACTTGATAATGATAATAAACAACTATGTTCCTGGTTTATGTGTTTATTCTGCAACATGTTTTATCAGTATTTTAGAGTGTACCCCTTTTATTTATTAAAAAAAAGTTAAACATGAAACAGCCTGAGGCAGGTCCTTCAGGAGGTATTCCAGAAGAAAGCATTGTTATCATGGAAGATGACAGCCCTATGCATGTTATTACCCCTGAAGTCCTTCCCAAAGGGACAAGATGTAGAGGTGGAAGACAGTGATATTGATGATCTTCACCCTATAGAGGCCTAGGCTAATGTGTGTGTTTGTGCCTTAGCTTTTAACAAAGAAAGTTTAAAAAGTTAAAATAAATAAATCAGTAAATAAATCTAAAAATAGAAAAGAGCTTATGGGATAAGTATTTAAAGAAAGAAAATATTTTTGTACCACTGTACAATGTGTTTGTGTTTTAAGCTAAGTGTTATCACAAAAAAGTCAAAAAGTTAAAACATTAAAATATTTGTCAAGTAATATTACAGTAAGATGGATGACGTTAATTTACTATTGAAAAGAGAAAAAATATTTCAAAAATAAATTTACTGTAGCCTAAGTGTACAGTGTTTATAAAGACCGCACCCATGTACAGTAATGTCCAAGAGGCCCTCACACTCACTCGCCACTCACTCATTGATTCTCCCAGAGCCATTTCCAGTCCTGCAAGCTTGATTCATGGTAAGTGTCCTATATAGGTGCAGCATTTTTTTATCTTTTATGTCATATTTTACTGTACTCTTCTATGTCTAGGCATATTTCAATACGTAAGCACTTACCATATTAAAATTTTATGATCTAAACTTTATGATCATTAGATTAAAATCTAATGATGCATTTCTCAGAAAATATTCCTGTCATTAAGTAGAACATTACTGCATGTATATTTTTTGTTTATTCCACTGGAATAAGAAAAACATCTTTTACTTCTTTATCAAATTTAGAAAGTATATTTATTTGTGTCATGCCAATTCTGCTTTTCTTTTTTTCATCTGAGTAGTTTAAGATTCATGCAAAATTGAGCAGAAGATCCAGTGTTCCCACACACCCTTCCCCCCACACATGCACAGCCTCCTGGTTATCAGTGTCCTGCTCAGAGCAGTGCTGTATCTGTTACAATCTATGAACCTACGTTGTCACATCATTATTATCCAAGTCCGTGGAGTAGGGCTCCTAGTTTGGTGTTGTACATTTTATAGGTTTCAATAAATGTATAATGACATATGTCTAAAATTCTACTTAAAAATAAATTAGCTATAAGTAATCAAATGTTCATGTTTTTCTTTGTTTTTGTAGAACATGTAGCTTTTCCCCAGAGGTAAAATAATAGTCATTTTGCTGAAAAGATCTAGCTGCTTCTGCTTTCACCCCTCCCCTTTCACCTCACATACACTTTTTTGTTTTTGGAAAGTTAAAGAAGAGATGAGATCTTATTGGCCGATTTAATGTTTTTTTCTAAGTTAGGAAATTACCTATAAAAAACGCTCTGCTTCAAATTTCAATGGCGAATCAACCATGGGATTAAGTGGATTAGTGTAAAAAGCTTTCTTGAAAAGGAAAAGAAAATCCATTCTTATTTTCCTTGGAGTGAATGTGTCTGTGATTGCAATGGCCCTGACGGTACCAGTATGAAACAGCCACCACACAAATGGATGGTAGCAGCTGTACTGTAACACCAGGGCACATAGTGACTGGACATGCAGCCCGGAACTCTGAAAGCATCTTGTCTTTATGTGATTCCCTTTACCGCAGGTGGGGGGATGTCCTTGAAACAAAGCTCCATTTCAATATATCAGCAATATTTGAAAGGCAGTGTTATGGTGGAAACAGCTATAGGCTTTTGGATTCAGTTAGATCAGGGTTTGAATCCTGGTTCCAAAGCTTGGCAGATTCTTTAATTTCTCAGAGGCCATTAAAATGATGGAAATAGGAGACAAAACCTACCTTTTCTTGGGTTACTGTAGTGCTTAGTAATGAGGTTTAAAAAAAAATGCCAGTAAATAACTACTATTATCATCATTGTTGCCAAAACTGCTTCATTAAAGCAACTATCCAACTTTCATTTATTCATGTATTCATTCTTCATTTGTATTATGTACTTGTGTAAGTGCTCCATTTGCAGCACGGTGGAGTAGCAATAGCTCTTTTTTTGGTTGCAACTTTCTTCTCTATAATGATTTCACTAAGCAAGGTATCAACATAAACTATTTTAGGTGGTTATGAAAACATAAGTATAATATATTTTATTTTTAACATTTCAGAGTTAAAGAGAAATAAAAGCCATCTTTAAACATCAACAGTAATTTCCTAGAGAAATTAGATTATGCATGTTTTATATTTTTTCTTTGTGCTTATTTTCATTTTCTAAAAAATTTCAAATGAGTTTAGATGATTCAGAGGTAAGACAAAAAGCAGTATTTATTAAGATTTTAAAAACTGTTTGGCTAATAATGATGACAATGCATCCTCAATAACTAATTAGTAGATTCTCCCTGTGCATAGGGCTTCGCATTACACGTTGGGAGACAGAGGGAGGAGGAAAGATAAAACTTGTGTTGAAGAGTTTTTTTTATGACAAAGTCATAAAGAGAACTTCTCATATATTTTCTTCAGTTAATATGGTTAGAGAATCTGAATTTTTAAAGTAAAATTTGTGCTTAAGAGACTTTTAACAAATTTATAAAGAAAAGTGCTTCTTATTTATTTTCTTGAGTTAATATAGTTATGGAATCTAAATGTTATCTCATGAATCAGTTGTATTACTATTTTTGTTGCTTGCCACATTTAATTTGATCAGGTATCCCACTATCTTATCAATTTTTGAAACAACAAAGAATAAAGCTTCAAGCTTAGAAATAAAGGACTATCAAAATAAAGAGAAACAACAATAAATATCTTGCCTAAGCAAAAAAGAAACTTCTTTTAAAAGATCTTAGTAAAGTTTCTCAAGCTTCATAGTCAAATATCACATGTATTTGCTCTCTTAGGTAAGGAGTTTTAAAAATTTATTTCTAAGTTTTTTTCTAATTCTGGCCTAACTGTACTTCACACTGGCTCTGATTACCCAGATTAATGTGAGCACTAATAGGTTGTCCATTCTAAAAATATTTACCATGTGACTGATAATGTCATTTGCCATGTCTTGGTGATTATGGGAGGGAATTCAAAGTAGATAGAAGATGAAATTGTGTCAGAACTCTCTGCTGTCATCAAATCTAGGACAAATGGAAACTTGTTCTTTGTATAAAATATCTTTACTATTTTCTATAAGATGTCAAATGTCAATTATTCTGAGATTACAAACATAAAAACAACATAAATTTAACAGTAGCATTTTCTTTGGTATAAACTGATTCAGCAGCCAAACTCATAGAATATTTCGGAATACTGAGCTGTGTCAAGGGATTGGGATTCCCTGGCAGGGCTGTGGATTACGGAAACAATATATTGTAAGTGTGATATTTACTAATAGCCAGAATATTTCTATTTATTCCATGATATTGGAGACCTAAATGGAACTGCTTTGCAGCACTGCAAAGACCTCATCAGTTATGTTTGTAGTTGAGACCTGAGAGGTCTGATAACAGCTTACAATTTTTTCCCAGCATGAAACCCAATTATACTTTAAGGACTTATATAAGCTAAAATAATTATTTCTCTTTCAAACTTGATTCAAATCATTATCACAGCTGTCAGGCTTGAAGTGAAAAACGTTGCATAGTATTATTTTTTAAAAGAAAAATAAAATATAATGAATGCTATTTACCCCCAATCCTCTACATTTGAATTTTTTTTTCTTTTTTTTTTTGGCAAAAGATATCATTCTTATCAACTTAAAGTGATTCTTATCAGGGATTTGATTAGTCAATTGAAAAAAGCGGAAAATATTTTCCATTTAATGCATATATGGTTGTGTTTGGTAAATTCAGTTTCACTTAAAATAGTCAGCAGATGACCAGTTAAGTCATTCCTGGTAGTCAAATGAGGACATTTTCGTGGACACCCATGTACTTGAGCTCAGGGATGCAGTCAATAAGGGGGCAGTAAGTGGTGATTCCAACAGTGGGTGCCAGAAAAGCTTGAGGCCACCTGTCACAGTCATTCCATAAATATATTTGAAATCTCTCTGGCAGACACCACACTTAATGGGCATAAAGAGCCATTGAGGCAAATCTCTACCCTCAAGAAGCTCACAGCACAGTGCCATAGTCAGATAATGTCAACACTCTGATAAGAGGGTACTGTGAGCCCTGAGTAGGGTGTTCCTAAGGCCCCTGGGTGGTGCTGAAAGTTGTCTGTTTTTCAGAGAGGCTTCTGAGGCTTAGTGAGGCCATATAACCAAAGAATGATGGCCCTGGAATTCGAAGCCCAAGTCTTTTCCTCATGCTATGTCAACTCTTCTGGGACATTGCTGGGGCAATAAGACATGGAGGCAGTGGGACAGAGAGTGGCTGAGAAGATTTTAAGAGATAAAATAAGGGTGACTACAGGTTGAGTGTGATTAAGAGGAACAGGTCTGGATTACTCTGTGGGTAGAAATCTGGCTCTCATACTAGGGAGATAGCAGCACCATTTGCCAAGAAAGGGGAACAGTGAGAAGGAAACACAGCATGCAAGGTGATGACCTCAGTTTTGGATCTATTGTGTTACTATTGCTTGAGATTCTATTACTATTGCTATTACAATTCTATTTTTATTACTATTGCTTATGATTCTAGCTGATTCTAGCTCCTTTTTGGAGCTTATAAGAGAGGAGTCTAAACAGGCAAATGGAATTTGGGGGTTCTTGGAAGAAAGGCAATGGTTGAAGCTATGTGTGAGGATGACATTTCCCAGCAAGATTGTGGAAAGAGAAGTAATTTGAGGTCAGGATCCTAAGTTACACAGGAGTAGAAAAGGGAAAAGCAGCCAAAAATGAATTAGAGAAGAAATGAAACTCAACAGAGATAGAGAACTAAGAATGTACAGTAGTGTACAAGTAGGGGCCGGGCATGGTGGCTCATGCCTGTAATCTCAGCACTTTGGGAGGCTTCAGTGGGCAGATCACCTGAGGTCGGAAGCTCGAGACCAGCCTGGCCAACATGCTGAAACCCCGTCTTACTAAAAATACAAAAATTAGCCAGGCATGGTGTTGCACATCTGTAATCCCACCTACCTGGGAGGTTGAGGCAGGAAAATCACTTGAACCTGGGAAGTGGAGGTTGCAGTGAGCCAAGATCATGCCACTGCAAGCCTCAGCCACAGAGTAAGACTCTGTCTTTTTTTTTTTTTTTTAAAAAAAGGAAGAAGTAGGGACAGTGGTTTCATGAATAATGATAGTTGGTAATAAAGGCTAATAGTTGTGCATTGTGTGCCAGGGACTATTCTAAATACTTTAAACAATTAACTTCTTTGGCATTCACAACAACCTCAGGAGGTAGGTGTCATTACTACTATCACTTTATAGCTGTAACTTGACTAGGGTCACACCGTTGGAAGATCGCAAAGCTGGAATTAGAACCCAGGCAATCCGACTCAAGAGCCTGTGCATTCCATTGCATTATAGGAAGTGCTTGAGCTATATAATGTCCAAGGAAGTTCCAAGCTATGACAATTTTTTTGTCTTACTGCTGTGTTCTGAATGTTTGTATCCTCAAAATTCATTTATTGAAACCTACCCTCCAATGCAGTGATATTGGGAAGTGAGTATGTCATGAAGGTAGAGCCCACGTGAATGGGATTATTGCCCTTATAAAAGAGGACTGAGGACTTGTTTGTCCCTTCCACCATGTGAGGATGCAGTGAGAAGGTGCCATCTATGAGGCAGAGAGCAAGCCAGACACCAAATCTACTGGTGCCTTAATCTTGAATTTCCCAGCCTCCAGAACTGTAAACAGTACATTTCTATTGTTTATATATTATCTAGTCTATGGGGTTTTTATTATGGAACCCAGATGAATGAAGACACCTACTTTTTGCTTTTTGTATATATTTTTTTCTTTTAAGGTTAGACTTGAAATTCTTTGAGGCTATATTTCTCCTATGTAAACTCCTGAGGAAGTGATTTGCCAGAGTGGCCATTGCTTTAAGGACCACTCTGATGTCATTATTCTCCAGATACAAGCTGAAATAGGAGTTTTTAACATGATATCAATAACAAAGGCTTGTTGAATGAATAAGCGAATGTGTTTCACTTGGACACCTACAGTGGTATTTTCAGCACATTACATCAGTAACCATACCACATCATACCAAACTATACCACACCATGCTATGCCATGCCATACCATGGTAGCCAGTTTCCATGATGTCCATAATCATCCTTTGTTCCTACTATTCATGCCCTCATAATCTGACCTTTGAATGTGGGTTTGTCTTATTGTCTTATTGTCTTTTTTTAAGCGAATAGACTAAGTCAGAGTGTTGGTTTATGACTTGGAGATTTACCATGGAAGGCAGTGTGGCATGTCTCTCCTTGCTCTTGGATCACTCTCTGAGGGAAGCCACGTTGTGAGCTTGCCCTTAGAAAGGTACACACAGCAAAGAACCAAGGCCTCCTGCCAGCAGTTACCTGAGAGATCTTGGAAGTGGGTCCTCTAACCCCAGACAAGTCTTCAGAGACTGTAGCCCAACTGATACTTGATTTAGGGGGATCAACTATGTTGTTTGTCCAGAGACATTCCCACTTTTAGCACTGAAATTCATTTCTGGGAAGGTCTTTTATCATAGGCAAACTGGCATGGTTAGTCACCCTAGCTTGATTGCAACATATGATACTTCTTCTGAACCAGAATCACCCAGTTAAGCTGCTCCCAGATCTATGATTTTCCAGAAACTGTGTGGGATACTAAGTTTTTATAGTAATACGCCATTCAGCAATAAATAGCTAATACATATTCCATATCACACCATAAGACACTACATTCTGTCTCTACTAATGAGGTGTTGAAGAAAGAAAATGTAAAGGGTAGGTTGTAATTTTCTTCACAAATGCTTAGGAGATTTCTGCAGGGTTCACTTTCCCATATAGCAGAGCATCTTGCCCTTCTTGCCCCTTCATTTTAATTGCAACTGGGATGGAGAAATGTTACCAGAAGGCTTTCTCATTACAATAGTGGGAAGCCATACATGAAAAGTAATGCAATTACTGCCTATGAACAACCCCAAATAACACAGAAATCCCTGAAAAAATTAAGATATAAAATGCTGATGGCTTTTCTTCAATCTTTCACTCCCGTTTCAGTATAACTCATGGAGAACAGTCCGGAGTAATGTCTCATGTCAGTCAGAGTTAGTGTTAGGCATCTGTAAGTTGCTATATTTGTCACATTTACAGGCACATTTATAGTTTAGGAAAAAACCCTCAAATTTTGCTTAATAAGTACATGAATTTAACATTTCAAAACGCAGTAGTAATATATTTGACTTCCAAGTATCATTTCCCAACCCCCTTTTCTTCCTGTTTGACCTAAAGCATTTATGCATTGTTTTATGTGGGGCTTTGGCTTCCAGTATATAAAATAACTTTGTGATACTAAACTTTAAAAATGTTGTTTAAATATTACAATACCTATTTTAAGAGTGGTACATATGTATTTTGCTATTACAAAATATTATGTAATCTTATACTATATAATATTTATATAACTATATAACTGACTTTTCAAGCTCAGATCAAACATAACTTAAAGATAATATAAATATATATGTGTGTGTATATGTATATATGTATACATATACACACACATACACACACACACATATATATGTGTGTGTGTATATATATATATGTAAAATTTCATTTTACGAAGAGGGACAAAAATGACATCTGTACCTATAATTGTCTACTCATATAAACTTTATGCTGTTATGGGAGCTTGAGACTTTGGAAACTGTTACTTAAGATGATGATCTTGATGGCTAGGCCAGGAGTAGAATGCTTTTGGAGCAAAGGCATGGGAGAAAAAGGGCAAATCTGAATCCTTCAGGCATTTGAAGGGCCACATGAGCCTGGAGAGTTTGGAGGTTGGGTTTCACGAAGGTACTTTGAATGAAAGATACCTAGTGGATAAGACTAAAATGTAAATCTTCAAATGCTAATAATGAAAATTAGAAAATAAATCGGTATAGGTGAAACAGTCTACTGAGTTGTGTCTTGTCTAGAATAAAATATTTAAGGCAATTTGTTGTGAAGTTTTTATATTTATTTATTTATTTAGTTAGTTAGTTTTGAGACCGAATCTCACTCTGTCGCCCAGGCTGGAGTGCACTGGTGAGCTCTTGGCTCACTGCAATCTCTGCCACGTGGGTTCAAGCAATTCTCCTGCCTCAGCCTCCCAAGTAGCTGGGATTACAGGTACTTGCCACCATGTCTCGCTAATTTTTGTAGTTTTTAGTAGAGATGAAGTTTTACCATCTTGGCCAGGCTGGTCTTAAACTCCTGACCTCATGAGCCACCCTCCTTGGCCTCCCAAAGTTTTGGGATTACAGGTGTGAGCCACCAAGCCTAGCCAATTTTTAAAGTTCAAATGAAAATTAGTGATGTTTAACATAAGCTTTAAAAAAAAATCATTGTGCAGGTAAAACCATCAATAAACTCTCTTGTCTATAAAGCTAGAAAACGTTCTGATAAAAAGGACTATTCTTCCCCTTGGCAATATTTCCTTGTTCTTCACCATCTCACAAGCAAATGATGTTAGATTTGGTCATCCACAGATGCTACTGCATTTCTTCTGTAATTTTTTTAAATTAAAATTTCAGCCTCTGGATTTTTCCCTTTCTGTCATTTTTATTCAGTGAGTAGTAATTATTTGACGTATTTTGTTTTTATCTCTCTAAGCCTCGTGGTTTCTTTTTCAGATCTTTTCCCATGGTTCTTCCGTTGTCTGTGCTTCTTTGCCATTGTCTTAAAAAGTATTCACATCCTATACTCTGAAACTTCCAGTTTCCGCATACTTACTCCTTCCCTGTGAAACATACCCATTGTAACCTTCATCACCCTTGACCCGCAGCATCCCAGATGTTTCCTGTGAGACAAATTCCAAGCTTTGACTTGTGAGTTACAGGAAGCAGTGTTCTATTTTTCTAGAGTTTAAAATGCTAAAATAGTGTAAAAATGCACTATGGGGATTTTTCTCTTTTTCTCTTTGGGGATTTTCTATCCATTCACATCACTTGCCACCACCCTACCAGAGATGACATAGATACTAGACACAAAAGTAAAAACTTTGTCCTGCTTGCTGGCAACTCCAGCAACAAATTTGAAATGGAAGAACATGAAAATGATAAAGCAATCTTTCACTGTGTCTTCTATTGGAGAAAACGTCACAATTTTCCACAATTCAAACTACTTTAATATTGATTTTCAGACATAATTTGATGCACACAGGTAGATCTCGATGTGTCTGAAATTCTGCAATCTATAATGCTTCAAACAAAATCATGAGGTTGAGCTGTTAAACGCAACTCAGCAGGAAATCATGATAAAAATCATTAGTCTCAATCCCCTGCTCAATGGAGAGAAATGGCATAATATCTTAGACTGTTATATTGCTAAAAGCCCAGTCATCAGGAAGCCAACCTGCTTTCCTACGCTCATCCATTCAACACGTATTTATGAGAGCCAACAGTATGTGGGGCCCTACGCTGAAGGCTGATGATGAGTATTCAGGAGAGATATGCAAGGCACTGTGAGGTCATAGAGGAGAGATATTCAACTTAGCCTGGGGGGTGGGTGTTGTATGTCAAAAAAAGCTTTAGGAGATTATATTTAGCTCATTCTCAAAGAATGAGTAGGAGTTAGGCAGGTGGGGTTGTTGGCAGAGGTGAGGAGAAGATGGGAAGAGAGACAGGCTGTGGACAAAGAATGAAGGCAAGAAATTGAATGTTGTATGGAAAACTGCAGGCATTTAGAGGTTTCTGAAATATAAAGGGTGAGATTGAGAAGTAAAAAATTAAAGGAGTGAGATTGAGTGCCAAAAAATGATGGCATAGAAATGGGCAAGACATTGTGTTCCTTGTCTAGGAGCTTTATTCTGAGTAGTTAGGGACTATTACAGACATAGACATTATAGCTATAACTCTAGTGGCTAGTAGAAGATACAGTGGTTGTAAGTGAGACGTTTGAGAAGGTTGCCACAGCGTCTAAAGTCAAAAGCCTTAGTCATGACAGCAGTAGCCGGGGTAATAAGAAAAATAGATTTTTTAAGTACTTAGAAATAAAATCATCAAGACTCGGTGATTTCATTGGTTATATACAAGGAATGAGGGAGGTGGTAACATTAATAATGGGATCCTGGTTTCTACTTGAAATATTTGTTTGAATGGCAGCATCATAAACTAATACAGGAATAGGAACAAACCAGAGAAATTAATGATTTCAGCTTTGGACACATTGAATTTGAAGTCTTACTGTTTATTCTGGTGTAGTTAGTAAGACTGTAGTTTAACATACAAATCAGAATCTCTAGTGGGAGATCTGGACCAAGGATTTGAACTTGGAAGCCATTAGTAACTACGTGGTTCTTGAACTACAGGTGTATAAAACTACACTGAGAGAGAACATTGAAATTGATAAGATAAAGCTATGTGGAATGGCTGTGCAAATAAAACAGACAAGAGCTGAACTCATCAAAATACCAAAACACACACACACACACACACACACACACACACACACACACACACCCCAGGAAGATGTGGTGGAATGGAGAGCAAGTTAGGAGAGTTTTAAGAAGCAGTGGGTGATCAGTGTGGGGGGATGGGCTGAACTTCTAAGAAATTTGGAGGTAAGCATAGGAGAGGGTTTTTAAAAAGATGTTTATTGGGAGAGCCATATACATATTTAAACACAACTGGGGAGAGAAGATACAGAGGAAGGAACCAAAACTGATCCGATCCTTCAGTGTCTCCTATATACTATTTTATCTGGTGGAACTTCACAGAGGACAGAAATTCAGAAACCTGGACCTTGACAGAGCAGAATCAGGTTGATCCAGTTTTACCCACCATAGATACTCACCAATAAAATATGTTGTCTTTCTGGTTAGCATATTGCTCAGGGGTGAGTTGGGTAATTAAATGGATTAGTGGAAGAGGTATGATCTAACTCTTTCAAGTCTATAGAATACATGCTAGGATCTTGGGAAACAAAGATCAGGTACAGATTTAGGAAGGAGAATAGGCAAAGATGTTGATAAAATATTAAAAGCTATGTTATCATGAATGAATTAATTTAAAAATTGAATGTGTTGTCTAAAACAACACATTGTGTTGAAGTTTTTGAATTAAGGAAACTAGTCTTGCTCTTTACTAACGTGGATAATTGAGGGCTACTTCTTCTACTTCATATGGTTTCATCTGATTCTCAAAATAAATGTTTAAACATATGATTTCTTTGAACACTACTTTCTTTCCTTTCATTTATGGAAAGAAAAGGAGGTTGATATTAAAAAAAATAATAAGTCTGGACACATTTAGGTGTCAAGCCCAAGCAAGTAGAATGCAAAGGACATTGGGTAATGGGGAATACATGTTTGGATAGAGCCTTAAGAGGATTGAAAAACAACGGGGCCATATTTTTCTTTGTGCCTAAGACTAATATTTAATATTTTTTGTTATGCTGTTGAGGCGGGACTTTAAGCCTTTAACAGTACTCTTTCAGTGTTACTTTTATGCAGGAATATTGTGGTATCTTTACTTGTAGTAGATGTGTTCCTGAAAAGTTGGTAAATCAAATTTTGTTTACAAGCAGTAAAACAGTTATTGAAAGAAATCCTATGTTTAATCTATTTGTAAACCCAAGAGACATTTTTAAAAGGGTCTGTTTAGGATGTATTCATTTCTGCAAATCGGGTTTTGTCAAATGAGAGTGGAGTTACAACTATGTATCTCCTACCACGGACAGGAATCAGAGAACTTTATCAGAGTTTCTTCCAAATTCACTTCATTTGGTCAAGCCCTGATTATTAGTAACAGGTTCTGAAGATCAGGGCTGAGTTCTGCCAAGCTTTTGGAAGATAAAGAAACCAAGATGCTCCTACAGCATTTGTGAGGTGAATTAAACTTGGGCAAATGTAGTTGGAGGAGAGATGAGCCTCAAACATAATGGCCTGGATGTAGATGATAAACAACTAGCACATGGTCAGCTTTGGGCAAAGGTTTAAGCTGATCTCATTACATAAGAGCAGAAGAGCAAATAGGGATAGGATTTGCAAACATCAGGATACCTGAAAAAATAATTGACAGAGCTCTTTGATTTCTATGATGTCTAAATTTTATTTACAATGTGTATCTTAGCGAAGCTGGTTTTCATATACTTTAATAGATTTATTGCTAAATTTAATGAGCATAATTATACTTCATTTGTATGTTACTGCCTCTATCCATTCTTCTCTCAGTTTTTGCAATTGCTTCATTTTCTATACTTTTATTCTTTTTTTTCAAAATAATATCTTTATTTAAATGACAATCTATTTGAACAAATATTTTTTAAATTTTCATTTCTAATCAATATATAAAAGTCTCACGTATTTATGAAGTACACATGATATATGGATACATGTATACACTGTACATGGATAAAATGAGGGTGTGACAATATCAAGCTTCATATTTATAAAACAGGTTTCTACCATTTAGAAATTTTTTTTTCCCCATTTATTTATTTTATTGCATTTTAGGTTTTGGGGTACATGTGAAGAACATGCAAAATTGCTGCATAGGAACACACGTGGCAGTGTGATTTGCTGCCTTCCTCCCCATCACCTACATCTGGCATTTCTCCCCTTGCTATCTCTCCCCAGCTTCCCACCCCCCACTGTCCCTCCCCTATTTCCCCCCAACTGACCCCTGTGTGTAGTGCTCCCCTCCCTGTGTCCACGTGTTCTCATTGTTCAACACCCGCCTATGAGTGAGAACATGCGGTGTTTGATCTTCTGCTCTTCTGTCAGTTTGCTGAGAATGATGGTTTCCAGGTTCATCCATGTCCCTACAAAGGACCCTAACTCATCGTTTTTGATGGCTGCATAATATTCATGTCATTATGACATGCTTCTCTTTTGAATATGACATATTTCCTCCTCTGGCCTAAAATATACACTTTAAGAAAAATGCCACACATATTTTTTATACATATACACAAAACGAACTCAAAATGATCAGGGTATTGATCTAGGTGCTCATTTTGAGTTCATTTTAAGTACACATATGTACACTTTTAGCAATACCCTCATCTAGGTGCTCATTTTGGGTTCATTTTACATTTCCTGATTTCAAAGAATAACAAAGAATATTTTTCCCATGCCTTAAAAATTAATGAAGGACTTTCTCATCCACTAGTCTATTTGTTTTCACAACTAACCCAAGAGGAGTTCATATGAATTTTGATTTTCAGAGGAGAAAATGGATGCTCCAGAAGGTCATCCTTCTGCATCAACCCATATATCCTTTGAATGTTCTCTAAGGAAATCCTATGAATAGGAAATACCCTCAAGTAAATTTAACAAATTCCCATGGTTAGTTTGAGATAGCCAGGGAATTGGGAAAAGAAAGTGGCTAAAGGAAGAAAAAAACAATGGTAGTGGCAGTAGTAGTAGCATCTTAGACCACTAATCATATCCCTGGACAAATGCCTGTTGATTGCGAGACATCAGCCATTTCCCAGTTTTTACCAGGGGTTATTTTTAAGGAGTCAGACATCATCAAAGCATGATAAATAAATAGTCGGACATTGCAAAGAGGAGAATAAATGTCCTGAGTTTATTTAGACTTGGGCAGGGCAAACATGGTTCAGCCTGGCTTGTGTGGCATTTGGCAGCTTTAAGACTCCTGATTTAATTAACTGTGAGGCTTGCAATTGTGTTTACACACACACACACACACATATATAAACACATGTATACGGATGGTTCCAAACTTATAATAGTTCAACTTACAATTTTTTTACTTGATGATGGTGTGAATGCAATACATATTCAGAAGAAAAAATTATTTCAAGTACCCATACAAGCGTTCTGCTCTTCACTTTCAGTACAGTATTCAATAAATTAAATAAGATATTTAACACTTTATTACAACATAGACTTTGTGTTAGATGATCGTGCCCAACTGTAGGCTAATGTAAGGGTTCTGAGCACATTTAAAATAGCGTAGGCTAAGCTATGATGTGTTGTATAGTAGGTTTATGAAATGCATTTTCAACTTATGATATTTGCAACTTACAATGGGTTTATCAGGGAATAACCCCATTGTGAATTGAGGCGCATCTGTATATAAACATGTGTATATAGATGCACACATCTATTTAGGGAAAATAAGACTTAAAGATGATACTGGTTATTTTTAGTTCATTAATTAAGGTTATCTAACAATTACATCATATGTACCTAATTATCTTCTTCCACATACTGTATTTAAATATTAATCCGTTACACTGGATTAATCTAGGTCAAATATTGGACAAATCATGTACTAATTATATTGCTTGAATGCAGTCAATATAAAAATAGCAGAGTAAAAGAAAACCTAGGATGTACTTTCCTGGTACATGAAGATTTCCAGTGGAGAAGGGGTGGTATCTGTTTAATTAATTATGAAACAAATTCTCAGGAAATTATCTCTTTAACTCCCACTACCTTGTAACTGCTGATTTCAGCCCCAGTGGAATTGGTTATGAAATACCTGATATTTACTTCTAGGCTAGAAGTAAATAGCTCATGGCAGCCACGTATTCATTAGTCAACACCCATGCATAATTGAGGGTTGCTTAGGGGCAGTGGGAGCTCTGCTCTCGTGATTACATTTCCAGGTGTGAAATCTTTTTAGCTCTAATTCTAGTCCTGATCTGAAACATAGTTCCTGTTCAAGCAAAACTGAGCTTCATGTCTAAGCACCTTCTCTATGAAACATCATTACTGGGTCTATCTCTGCTCAGCCCCCATTGCCAACCGTGGAGTTCCAGGCAGGGTGATAATACTTTTATCTCCCTGACTTACAAAGGCTGCAAAGAGAGAGCCAACAGACATATAAAATCACAAAGTGCTCTTCAAGGATGAGCAATTCTGAAAATGAGCAATCAGGAAATAAAAACATCATGATAAAATTAATAACTTTTCCTTCAAGCATGCATAATAGCAGCCTACATAGAGAAATTCCATTTGGATGAAAGATTCCAGGTTTATATTGTAATACTTCTATTCTGATCCCTGAAAAGGAAACTCTAGTTCTTGGACTTCTAGTTCCTAGAAGACTATAAGTATGTGAGAATCATCATTGTTTAACCTGAACACAGGAACTTATATGTTGTGTTTGCCATAGGACTAGACTAGATTGGCTGATGGACTTTCAGGAACCCCTAAGAAAGATAATAAAATATTACTACACACCCATCTGTATGTGGTGCAACTGTAACTCTCATTTTTATTGCCAAGGGAATGTAAAATGGTAGACCACTTTGAAAACTGCTTGGCAGTTTCTAATAAAAAGATACCTTATGACTGTTTCATCCCACTTTAGATATACTTCTATCAAAAGACTTCTAAGAGAATAATCATGGCAGCTTTATTCATAATAGGCCCTAAATGGAAACAATTCAATGTCTATGAACAGAATAGATAAACCAACTATAGCATATTCATATACATATGTGGGTGTGTATGTGAATATTACTCAGCAATACAAAAGAATAAACAGCTAATACATTCAAAAATTAAGCTGAGCAAAAGAATCCTGACCCAAAAAGTAGATTATGGATTATATTTACATAAAATTCAATAGCAGGTCACACTCATCCATGGTGATAGAATTTGGAATAGTGGTTACCTTTGAAGATGGAAGGAATATGGGAGGGCGTAAGAAGGTGTTATTGACTCTGAAGGCTGACAACACTTTCTGGAGTTGTGAAAATATTCTGTATCTTCATCAGGCTAGATTAGAATGTAGCGTATCTAAAATTTTATCAAACTGTATAACTAAGGCTTTTAATTTTACTCTACATATATTATACCCCAATTAAGCACTATAAACATATCTATATATGTGTGTGTGTGTGTGTATATTTTAAAACTTCATAACATATTATAAGGGAATAGGAGATTATAAGGGAAATTTGTGCTGAGTTCTCAGTGAATACAATTTGAAAAATGGAAGAGGTGATGAGGACACATTAATTTAATCTACCTTATGTCTTTTGTGTTTTAGTTGAGGTGAAGAGAGTTAGTGCATAATTGCTAGGAGAAATAGGGGGAAATAAATACGGAGAGTTGACGGTGGTGTATCAGATCAGATCTGTAACTTAGCCAGAGAGAATATGAACACAGCTCTGTTTGAGTATCTTGAGGGCCATATTACTTCATATTTCCTTTTTTTTTTCTTTTTACAGTCAGCAATGGTCCTGGATTCAAATATATGATGTCAATAAATCAGGAGACAGCACCTTTAGCAAGGCAGTGTCCTCTAGAGGCAGGTGAGGTAATGATAAACACAGGGCATGCACATGAATGCACATGAACATGTTGGCTGTTCAGTATAAGCCTGAGAATGTTATACTACACTTAGTTGCTGAAGACTTGTTCTAGAACCCGTGTGAAACCCTTTTTGGGGCTATCCCCCAAATGCATCTTTGGGGCAGGGATTTTAAAGAAGGCTAAAATTCTACATGAAAAAAATGAGAGGATGAGTCAGAGACACTGGGTATAAAAATAATTATTACTTCAGATGTTCTCAAGACTGGTGAGTCTGGGTGCTTTGGGTTACATTAAAAAGAAGGTGGCATGTATATATTTGTATATATATGTGTGCCACTGGACCCCAAAGCCAAGGTTTAATGAGTTTGGCTAGGTAGACTATCAATTTTATTGCTATAACCTGTAAGCAGTTAGTAACAAACTTTCAGTTTCCAGGCTTTCAAAATAATAGAGGTGAGCCTGCCAGGAATTTTGTAAATTCCCATAGAAAGTCCAGCACTGGCTGCCAAGAGATTGGGTCTCCATGGCATCAAATGGCTATGCTCAGTAGGAAGGGATCCCAAAGTAGAGGAAGACTTTCTTTATAAAGGCTTTATGAAATTCTCTGAGCTATCAAGAATGTCTGTACTAAAAAGGTTCCCACTCGTGGAGTGGTCTAATAGCACCTTGTCAAGATAAAAACATAAAAACAGAAGCCTTCAAAAAGCTTATTTTCCCATCATTGGAATGGCTGGCAAATAAAAGGTGACATGCACCCATCAGTTCAATTAACCTTTCCAAAGGAAAGGGCAGAGGATTTGCCTGAATGTGGGTTTTGTGACTACCAGCTAGTAAAGCGTATCTAACAAATGAAAATTTAGCTTGGCATCAGTCTGAAAGCGTGAGTGGCAATGTCTAGGGTATTAGATTCAAAACATAAAAATTACTCATAATAGAAGCTATAGGGTCAAATCAGGGAGGCAAGTACTATTTATTTCAGTTTACATTTAGAAAATATTCCTGATTCACAAAAGCTATTGTTTTGTTGTATATTCTTTCTCAACATAAAAGTACATTTTATCAAGACAATTGAAAACATAAAAGAAGGTAGTATGATACAGTGGACAGATCATGAATATTGAAGCCAAACAGATCCAGGTTTGAATTTTGCCCTTACCTGTTGGTAGTGACTCTTAATCAGGATAGGTTAGGTTAGGATGTACAGCTGCTAGATCCTAGTAGCTGACACGAAATGTTTATTTCTCCCTCATATTACATGTCTTATTAGGTTGGCTATGGCTCTTGTTCATGTTTTCTTTATTCCAGAACCCAAAATGAAGAAGCAGCTTCTTTTTCTTGGCTTCGCAGAAGAGGGAGAAAAGAGGGCTTGTGGTGGACATGTCGCTCTAAACTAGCTGCATGGCTAGGCCTGAGTCAATGGGTTAGGACCGTAGAGGCTTTACATAAGGAGAGACCCATAGAAAACGACAGGGAATATTCTAAATATAATATATTTCAGTAATTTTAGCAAAGTTGCTTCTCTAAATCTCAACATTCTTGAACTGTAAAACAAAGCTAATACTCTCCGACTCACAGAGCAGCCCCCAGTAAACAGATGTAAATTATCTGAATTGAGTATGCTCTAAACAAATTTAGCTCATTTTTATTCTGTGCGTATGCGGGATATGTGTGTGTGTGTGTGTGTGTGTGTGTGTGTCAGTAGTGATAGGGGTTATGATATTGCCTCACTAGGATCACAATGCATATAGGTTTTTTTTTGATATGTGGCTTCTTCGTTTAATAGTATATTTTACTTTTCTGTCCATTAAACATCATTTTTTGAAGTATGTTTAATATCCTTCTACCATATATCATATAGTCATATATATGACACTTCTATCATTGGGCATGTCATGAATTACTTACTCTTCTCCTGATTATTTATTTTGTTCTATTATAGGTTTTTCATTGTTTTTGTTTTGTTTTGTAATTAATGGAACACAGTACTGAACATTTTTGCATGTGTATCCTTATTTGCACGTGGAATTATTTATTAAAGCTAAGGTTCTAAATGAATAATTAGGTCAAAGAATATGTTTCTTTTTAAAGTTCTAAATACATATAGTCAGGTTTTTTTTTCCAGAAAGTTTTGACAGTTTTTGACAAACATTTCTTATTTCTTCCTATATGGGTAATAGTGGTAGATGGGGTTAGGAGTAGGTAGGGATGAAGGACTGAGGATGTGATGTAAATATGAATAAACCCTTAAAGAAGATCTGGCCTAGAGAAGAAAAGATGACAGACAAATAATAAAGGGCATTGTGGCAAGAATGGAGGGTAGGCTAAGGCTGAGAGCAGCTAAGGTCAAATTAGTAAACGAAATCAGTAGCATTCTGAAATCCTAGCTCAGAGGAATGATGGCTTTGTGTCATAGTTGGTTTGAAGGGCAGGAAACAGAAGAGTCCATGGATTTAGGCATGTGCAGGCCTTTCCCACGATCACAGGGCTAGTTCAGGACCCAGTATTTGAGTCCGTTGATCTCATAGTAAATGCATTTTGCACCACACCACAGTGCTTCTCAAGTAAAGGCATATTCATGGACATTAAAGAGTCAAAATGCCACATCAGGCATGGTGCAATGAAGTGATGAAGTGCATGACACAGGCGCGTGCTTCCTGAGGCAATGGCCTACCTAGGCTCTCAGAGTCAGATCAGGTGCATTTCAAAACAATTACTGAAAATTAGGTCTTTCTTCGTCCCTATGACTTCCTGCCAATTGGTTCACTGTCTTCTGCTAACCTTCTTCAAATCATCCATGTGGGGGTTCCAGCCACTGTATCCTCAATACTGATACTTTTCTTGATGTTTGCTTCCCCCGCCCTCTGACAAGTGTTTTGACTATGTCTTCTCATGGCCAGTGAACATTGGCATTTATTAGTTTTTTTAAAATGGGCATTACCCTGCACCAACACGATTCTAGTTCCTCGAATAGAGCTGTGAACATAAAGGCAGGAATTTCTTCACAGAGTATTTACATTTTAGTGAGGGAAGACAAATAAAAATCAGAAAAATTAATAAACAGTAATTTCAGTGAGGGATATATATTAAAAAGAAAGTATAGCAGGATGACGTGCTAGTGATGGGAGATGGGCCATATGTAGGTTGATAGACAGGGAAGGACTTTCTGAGGCTACATCATTTTTTTGATGCTGAGAAAATATTTGCTAAATTAATTTATTACATAAGCCTATTAAATATACCTATAAAACCTGGAAACAGAGGCAAAAAGATAAAATGACTGGTTTGTTGATACTGTACTATGATACCAACTAATACAATATACCACAATATATAATAAGAATATGCAATATGTAACATGTATCAGTATGCTGCTTCTCCTTAGCAGTGCCTGGTTTCATGCATCATACAAAATTGCAATGAACATGGCACATTAATGCAAAATTTCCATCAATTCCTGCACATAATTAGTATTAGTGTGTGATATTGCTTCCTATTTCTTTTTTCTTTTTCTTTTAATTTGTATAAATTAAAGGGGCACAAACAGGGTTTTGTTATATGGAGTTACTGGAACTGCAAGAAGGAACTAACCTTAGGAAGACTGGGTTAGAGTACTCTGTACAGTAGAAACAACAAGTAAAAAGGTTCTGAGTCAGGAACAAGTTTGGCGTGTTTAAGAAATAGCAAGTATGGCTGGGCGCAGTGGCTCAGACCTGTACTCACAGCCCTTTGGGAGGCCAAGGTGGGTGGATCACCTGAGGTCAGAAGTTCAAGACCAGCCTCGCCAACATGGCAAAAGCCTGTCTCAACTAAAAATATAAAAAATAGCCAGGCATCATGGCTCACGCCTATAATTCCAGCTACTCAGGAGGCTGAGACAAGAGAACCTCTTGAATCTGGGAGGTGAAGGTTGTAGTGAGCCGAGATCATGCCACCACACTCCAGCCTGGGCAACCGAGCAAGACTCTGCTTAAAAAAAAAAAAAAAAAGCCAGTTGTGGTGGCTTATGTCTATAATCCCAGCACTTTGGGAGGTCGAGGTGCGTGGATCACGAGGAGTTCAAGACTACCCTGGCCAAGATGGTGAAACCCCTTCTCTACAAAAAATCAAAAATTAGCTTGGTGTGCTGGCAGGTGCCTGTAATCCCATCTACTGAGGAGGCTGACATAGGAGAATCACTTAAATCCTGGTGGCAGAAGTTGCAGTGAGACAAAATCATGCCACTGCACTCCAGTCTGGGCAACAGAGCAAGACTCCAACTCAAAAAAAAAAAAAAAAGATAAAGAAATAGCAAGAAGGCCTCTGTGGCTGGAGGGTGGTAAGGGACAAAAGATAATCTTAAAAACGTGGGGCCGGGCGCGGTGGCTCACGCCTGTAACCCCAGCACTTTGGGAGGCCGAGGCAGGTGGATCACGAGGTCAAGAGATCGAGACCATCCTGGTCAACATGGTGAAACCCCGTCTCTACTAAAAATACAAAAAATTAGCTGAGCATGGTGGCGCATGCCTGTAATCCCAGCTACTCAGGAGGCTGAGGCAGGAGAATTGCCTGAACCCAGGAGGCGGAGGTTGCGGTGAGCCGAGATCGCGCCATTGCACTCCAGCCTGGGTAACAAGAGTGAAACTCTGTCTCAACAAAAAACAAAACAAAACAAAACAAAACAAAACAAACGTGGGGGCCAGATCCTATGGAATCAAGTAGGTTATGGTAAAGAGGTTTGGTTTTATATTCATTTCAGTAGGAAGATATTAAATGCTAAGAAGATTACGACAAATGTGCTTCTTTGAAAACTAATAATAATGGTAGTAATAATAGCAACAATTCAAAAATAACAGAAAGTGGTTTGGATTTTCTCTCCCCAGACCTCACTCTCCCCCAAATGAGATGAGAAAGACATCAGAATGCTAGCAAAGAATAGTAATATCAAAAGTGATGAAACCCCTGTAGAGCCCTGAACCTGTCTTTGTTCTAATATGTGAAAACAAGGAGAGCTCAGCTATGAGACAGCAATATGATAAAGACAGCTTTGAAACCTTTTGAACAATTTTCTTTTAAATAATATATGCAATGCTGCCTTTCTGAAACATTAATTTTTATACTCTTGAATGATGTCTCTAGAATGGTAAATATGTCCCCACATACTGAAAATAACTTTTACTAAATAAATTAGTTTTGAAACCATTGTGTGCCATGTTTTGTATATTTTCTCTCTGTAGACTTGTGATTATCTGCAATTTCCTTTTCCCTGTTACACCAGCGAAGCTAAAGCTAACAGTGGATATAGTCATCATAGTTATGGAAGGGAATAGAATTACTCAGGGCAACTCTGAAGAGTAGCGGTTCTTAGTCATGGATGTGCACTAGAATCACTAATGAGAGATTTACTTTACTTCATTTCATTATTTTATTTTGATACTGATGTCTAAGCCCACCCCAGATAAATGGAATCAAAATATCTGGGAATGGGGACCAGGATTCAGTAATTAAAAAAAAAATCTCTGAAGTCATTCCAATGTGAAATTAGGATTTGAAACTATAAAGTAAGATTGTAACAGAATTGAGGACTTGATCCTAATAAATGTCTGGGAAAAGAGGGAAGAAGGAACCCAAATGGAACAAATTCCAGTAGATCTTAAGGCCTGGGAAGAAGCCTCTTTGGTTCTGTATTCTGCCTGCTTGGCCCATTGTGGTGGCGTCATCACCTTCAGGGCTCTGCAGAGTAGCCCTGCCCCTTTGGCATGGTAGGGTTCCCCACCTGCGATATTCTCAATGCTGGACTGTAAGCAGGGTGATAAACATGTTCCTACAATAGCCTTTTACCTCCCACAATTAGTTAACGCAGCAATCGTCTTCTTTGGAAACTACCTGGAACTCTGACATCCTCTAGGGCCCAATTTTACTATGAAGCAACTTCCACCTGTCTCCTCTGCCTTGCCCTCCTACCCCCCACCTCACCGATTTGCTACACTCCACCTCAGTCCCCAAATGTTTCTCAGTAAATGGAACCTCAGGCCCTTGCAGTCAAGCCCACAACAAAAGTGTTACTCCCAACACGTTAGAAGGATCTCACAGCAACTTCTGCCCCATAGTGTTGTGAATTCTAATTACTCGCTTCTGGTCACAAGGCTTCACCTTCCTCATAACACCCAGGGAAGAAATTGCAACAGTAGGGCCTTCAAGAAGCTCCCCCTCCTAAGATGACTCAGACATTTCAATGTTCTCTGTGAAACATTCTCTACATCTTCCTGTAGGAGACGCAAGAAGAAGGCGCTCAACTTTTCTCCCTCACCCAAAAAATGCAGTTGCATTTGCCCTCACCCAAGACCTTTCCTTCCTCTCTCAGGAGGGGTGTCTTTCTCTCTAAGGCTAATTTCTTTTCCTCTATCATCTTGACCCACTCTCTCCTGTCTTCACAGAGAACTCACTTAATCTATTACTGCCTCCCATTTGTGTTTTTTCAGTCTTTATTTCCATGCCCCTTTCTTCTCACTAGACAAACATCTTCTATCTCAAAACAATGCAAAAAAAAAACAGGTTGGCTGAGTCTCCTCTTTTGGTGGATTCTATTTATTGTCTCCCCTCCAGCTCATGGTCTAGCTTCATTGCCCATATTCTCTGCTCTTCATACCTAACATCCCTAGTTCATCCCTAAATCTTCAGTTATATGTTTTGAGGCAAGATCTCACTCTGTCACTCAAGCTGGAGTACAGGGGTGTGACCTTAGCCCACTGCAGATTTGAATTTCTGGGCTCAAGTGACTCTCCCACCTCAGCCTCCCACATAACTGGGACAACAGATGCTCCACCATGCCCAGCTAATATTTTATATTTTTTTTGTAGCGATGGGGTTTTTCTGTGTTTCCCAGGCTGGTCTTGAACTTCTGAGCTCAAGCGATTCTTCTGCCTTGGCCTACCAAAATGCAGGGATTACAGGTGTGAGTCACTGTATCCTAAATCACTCTTAAATCATTATTCTAGACCCTAATCTGGGTGCTGCTTATATGATCCTTGGAATTTCTTACTGAAGTCACTAATGAATCCCTCGTTGCTGTTTTTAGTTAATGTTGGTCAAGCCTTACTTCTCCCTCAAACTCTCCCAGTTTATTTCCCTGTGTGGGTGGTTTTCCTCAATCCTCCCTTATTTGATGGTTTCTCTCAGAGTTCTGTTCTTAGGTTACCTGCTTTCTCACTGACAGTGAGAAGTGGATCTTATTTTCTCTGATATCTTCAAAGGACTCCTGTATGTGGAAGATTCCCAAATTGGCATCTCCAGCTCCCAGCTGTTTTCTCAGTCCACACTCATGTTCCCACTGGACAAACACCTCTCCAGAGCTTTCATAAGCACCTGCAACCTAGCCTGAAAAAAACTGAACTCAGTATCTTCCCTTTCTCTGCATCCCTCATGCCTTTACTTCTTCCTGTTGTGTTTAGTGATGTTGCCACCATCCATGTAGTTTTGTCCAACAGGAAAACTTCCAGGAATCTGTGATTTCTCCTTCCCTTGAATTTTCCTCCTCAAATTGGTTACCTCAAACCCATCTCCCCTTTATTCCTATTGGTAGTCCCCTTTCATGAAGTTTCTCTGGATAGAAAAAGCCTTCTAACCCTCTTTCGTAACTTCAGATTTCCTCACTTTAATGTATCCCACATTAGTGGAGGGAAATATCTAAAATTGAGCCTGACTCTACCCTTAGCTTTTAGGTAATACGCAAAAGCCTTTTCAAAGCAAATAAACCCTCTCCTTATCTGGCCCAGCGTCAATTCTTACCACATTCTTCTCCTTTTATATTCCTCTCTCTTCATTCCCCCAACTCATATTTACTTTTCTTCAAAACATTCAGAGCTGCTTGGCCCAAACGGGCCATGCTCGTTTGTGCATTTGCACCAATACTTCCCTCTGCCATGTGCAGAGTATTCTCTCTATGCCCCTCTTCATATCCTTCTCAGCTCCTCCACTGCCATGAGAGTTGGAGCTTGTCTTCTCTGATGCTCTGGCACTCTGCACTGGCAACTATTGTAGCTTCTGTCACACACCTACAAGTTTTTACATGTCCATCTCCCTCACTAGTATGGGAAATCCTGGAGGAAGAGCCTAAATCTGATTTTCCTCTCTGTCTCCAGAGCTGGAATAAGGGCAGTGTTGGGCACAGAGGATGTGCTATATGAGTGTGGGAAAGTGCTGCACATCCATGTGGGTTCTGCTATGGAATGTATTTGACTAGGAGGGGCCTTGAGGTACTTCTGAGCCCTCCTCTGATTCGGAGGGCTGTGACAACTACGTAGTCTCCAAAACTACTTTAAAAACTGTTACAGTATTGATCTTGGTTTATACAGAAGGTATTAACAATCTCCCAGTACCAAGCCTTCTAGCACATAATAGAAGCTAAATAAATATTTGATTAAAATTAATGAATGAACAACCTTGTGACTTGAAATGTTAGTTCTGTTTTACAATAGCCCTAGCAAGGAGATGTCTTGTTAAAGAATGACACAGCTGCATTATGCTGGAGTGCAAAGAAGGAATATATTTCTTCAAGGTTTTTCTTTTCCTTTTTCTCTCTCTCTCTCTCTCTTTCTCTTTTTTTTTTTTTTTTTTTGACAGGGTCTTGCTCTGTCACCCAGACTGGAGTACAGTGATGCAATCATGGCTCCTAGGCTCAATTGATCCTCTCACATCAGCCCTACAAGTATCTGGGACTACAGATATGTATCACTATGTCTGGGTAATTTTTTTTTTTTTTTGGTAGAGATGGGGTCTTACTATATTGCCTGGACTGGTCTCTATCGTCCCACCTTGGCCTCACGAAGTGCTGAGATTACAGCTGTGAGGCACCATGCCCAGCCCTAGGTTTTTCTCATAGCAAAGTTAAAATTAATTTGATGTTTGGAAACTTCCCGTCTAACCTGAAGTAATCATTTTAAGCAAATAAAAATTTACTTAAAATCTTTTTAGGGCAGTTCTCATGTTGATCCTGTGTATTTTTTGTATGTGTGCCTATTGTTTGTTTTATTACATTTGTATGAAGGAAATGTTATGTTTACTTCTTACCTCAGCTTTCTCAGAACTCCTACAGTACTCAAGAACATGCATCATGAAGAAGTTAACTATTTCTTGACAAATACCAATGCACATGCTCACTCAGACAGGAAGGAAGTCAGAATGACTAAACAATTTCAGGTAAACATGTCTGTGTTTGAGATTTCATTTCCTCAGAACCCAGGCTTTCTGTGTGGCTAATTTGATTAGATCTAAATGAATGAGCTTTTAAAAATCGAAATATTGGCTAATCTAAGAGAAATATTTTGAGAAAAATTAAGACTAAAGTTGATTATTGATTTATAAACTTAAGAACTTGATCGAATATAGTAATATGTAAAAAATGCATCACAAAAAAGAACAGATGTACTACATATGTATTAGACATAATTGATACAGAATTATTTACCATTATCATATTATTTAAGATTCTACAGATGTTTTGAAGAAAATCAATGACTGAAAATATGGGAAGAATGCTTTCATTCTTATTGTGACTTGGATGTTAGGTGAAAATTGCAGAGTTATGACTAGTTCTCTGAAACTGACAGAATAAAGATGATATGTGCTGTATATATTAATCATAATTCTCATCAAATGAATACTTCTCCTCTGCATAAAACATTCAAATATATTGGTGATTGTGATGTTTCTTTTGCCTCCTATATTTTAGTGTCAAACAACATGCACTATGTTTTCTGGATGCATATTTCCAAACCAAGATCTCTCAGCATGTAGATACATAAAATTTTTGGTTACTATTAAATAATATTGATCAAAAGAAAACTGCCACATCTAAGACTAGAAAGTGGAAAAAGGAAAAGACAACAAAAATTGTGAAAATATAAATTCATGAATCCCATTCAATACCTTACAAGTGGGCTAAGGAATCTATATTTTTATGAGCTTTCCAGGTAATGCTGAAGCATAACCAGATTTTGGAAGCACAGGCAAGAACCCAGTTCTTTGTTTAGAATTAATTTCAACATCTCCCAGGATCCTTTACAACACTAGGAATGGGTGCTAAACAGTGTCCCTGGCCAGCAACAAGGGGGAAGGGAGCAGGTGTTTCCCTCTTCCTTCCCTCATGTGATGATAAATGAGTGTGCAGTAAGTAGACATGAGCCGGCTGCAGCACCTAGCTTGCCCCACTTGAAAATGTCAGCTGGCAGCTGGTGGGAAACATGAAAATTCTTTTAATGTAATTTATTATTTCAGAGTTGAGGAAACATTTATAGAGATATTAAGTTACTTGGCAAGGTAACACAGATAGTTCTTGTAAGATTTGGAAATAGAACTCAGGCCTCCTGAGACCTTATCCAGCTCTTTTCTCATTAAAAAATAAAAAAAAGCCTTTTTGCAATCAAACTTTACCCTAATTTTCCAGCCTCATTTCCTATCTCTTAACTCTGAATATATTGTTAACTTTTCCTCAGAACTCCAGCCACTTCATAATATAGTTGTAATGGCAGCCCATAGCCCCTTCTTTTGGTAAAAGCCTTTGACTGAAGCCATTTATCTTGGTCTGAGTGAGATTCACTCCAGTCCCTGGCCTGACTGATGAACAGGGCATGACCCAAACCAGGGTTTGTGAACACTGAATGAATAGTTCAGGGAGGCCATGGACTCATCCAGGTCAGTGAAAGTCAGTCAAGGCACTTTGTTGGAACCACTGGGATAGAGGCATTTTTTTTTTTTTTTTCCATCATGGTCCTTGTGGGCAGAAGGTAACCTATTCTTACTGGAGGCCAGATTTGGCAACAGATGGGGAGTTACCACTAGAGTAACAACAATTTTAATCTCTGACATGGTCAGAGATTAAAGCCATCACAGAAGAAAAAGTCATGTAGAGAAGAGAGACTAGCCGGGCATGGTGACTCACGCCTGTAATCCAAGCACTTTGGAGGTCAAGGTGGGCAGATCACCTGAGGTTGGGAGTTCAAGAGAAGAGAGACTGATTTCTGTAGTTACCACTAGAGTGTCTGAATGCAGTTACACCATTTCCAGAACTATTCCTGAATTTTTCCGTTAATGCATGCAATAAATTAACTTTTGGCTTAAGCCAATTTGATTGAATTTCTGTTATTTGCGGATGAGAGAGATCTTTAGTAAAATGCTTGATTTTGTCATTTCATAGCCTTTCTACCATTGCATGATGATACCATTTCTCTATTTTTCCTCCTGTGAAGCTATCTGTTAGAAAAGCAATGAAAGAGTTACCTGACTTGTTATGTTGATCATTCATGCAAACCAATTGCTTGGTTATGAATAGACCTTTCCTGAGGAGCATTAGGTTAAGCATGTGGGAAATTGATTTTTAACTGCTAAAACACTGGCATAGGCTCGTGAAATGTCACTGAACAAACAAGAATTTTTGCTTTGTGGAGTTTAACTTTTTATGCTGGAAGAGATAATTGAAAAACAACCATGAAATAGTCTGGATGCAGTGGCTCAAGCCTGTAATCCTAGAACTTTGGGAGGATGCGGCAGTGGATCGCTTGAAATCAGGAGTTTGAGACCAACCTGACCAGCATGGTGAAACCCTGTCTCTGCTAAAAATACAAAAATTAGCTGGGCATGTGGTGCCCACCTGTAATCCCTGCTCTTTGGGAGGCTGAGGCAGGAAAATCACTTGAACCTGGGAGGCAGAGGTTGCAGTGAGCTGAGATCTCACCGCTGTGGTCTAGCCTGAGTCGCAGAGTGAGATTTAATCTCAAAGAAACAAAACAAAAAGCAGACACATGAGAAACTAAGCATTAAAATTATTCTGTGGGTTAGAAGATGATATGAGCTATGTTAAACAAAACAAAATGTAACAAAACAAAAACAAAACAGACAAGTTTCAGGCTCCAGGCTGGTCAGCAGCAGTCGGCCCAGAGTCCAAACCTGCTTTAGTGGATCCAGGGTCCAGGCCTTCCATAGTATACCCTGGTACCAGACTGGCCCCCGCAGACCTAGTTTCCAGGATTGTCACAGTAGATCCAGGATTGAGGCTGGCACTCATGGTCCCAAGACCCGAGCCTGCCCACATGGATTCAGGCTCCAGGCTGGTTCCTGAGAATCCATGTACCAGGCCCTTCTCAGTGCCAGGCAAGTCCTTGTGGAATCAAGCTCAAGGCTTACCCTGGCACAAGGTTGGCCCTCATAAATATGAGCTCTAAACCCACCCCATAGATTCAGGCTCCTGGCCTGATCCAACAGACCCAGTCAACAGGTCTACCTTAGTGGATCCTGGCATCAGGCCAACCCCCATGTACCCAGGATCCAGGCCCAATGTTTCAAAACCAGGTTCCAGGCTGGCTTTGTTGGCCCAGGCACCAAGCCTGCCCAGCTGCTGACCTAGGCACCAGGCCAGCCTGCCTGAGGACTTGAGCAGCAAGATCTCTCACAGACCCTGTCAGAGGGCACACAAATCTCAGCCAACTGATTGGTTAAGGGCTTTCCCTAATGAAACCAATCCATAAGGACTGGAATAAATGGCTACTTCTTCAAATGCATAGACATGAACATATGGCCACAAAGATCGTGAACAATCAGGGAAACTGATTGTAAAACTACCAAAGAAATAAAACAAACCATCAGGAACTGACTGCAGAGAAATCGAGATTTGCAAACCACCTGAAAAAGAACGTAAAATAATCATCCTAAAGAAGTTCAGTAAGCTATAAGAGAGTGCAGACAACTAAATAAGATTTGGAAAATAATACATGAACAAACTGAGAAGTTCCACAAAGAGAAAGAACCACAAAAATGAACCAAATAGATACTCCAGAGCTAAGGATACAATGACTTAATTAAACCATTCTATCAAGAGCTTCCACAGCAGATTTAATTACAGAGAAGGAAAAAATGAGAGCTCAAGCACAGGTCGTTTGAAATTACCCAGAGAAGAAAAAATAATTTAAAATAGTGAAGAGAGCCTATAGGAATTATAGAGCAAGATCAAGCGAACCAACATGCATATTATGGAATTTCCAAAAGGTGTAGAGAAAGGGGAAGAAAGTTTATTTAAAGAAATAATAGAAGAGAACTTCCCAGACCTGGAGAGGAAAATGAACATTCAGGTCCATGAACTGCAAAGATCCGCAAAGTAGATTAAATATAATAATCAAAACAGCATAGTACTGGCATAAAAACAGACATATATTCCAATGGAACATAATAGAAAACCTTGCTGTGGAGAGAAATAAATCCAAACATTTATAGTTAAATGATCTGAGACAAAAGTGCCAAGAATACACAATGGGGAAAGGACAATCTCTTCAATAAATGATGTTAGGAAAACCAGATATTCACATTCAGGAGAAAGAAATTAAACTCTTGTCTTACCGCTCATACAGAAATCACTCAAAATGAATTAAAGACTTAAACATAAGACACACAATTGTAAAACTACTAGAAAAAAAACACAGGAAAAAAAGCTCTTTGATATTGGGCTGGGTAATAAATTTTGAATATGACTCCCAAAGCACAGATAACAAAAACGAAAATAGACAAATGGGATTGCTTCAAATTGAAAAGTTTCTACATAGTAAGAGAAATAATCAACAGAATGAAGAGCCAACCTATGGAATGGGAGGAAATATTTTTAAAACATACTTCTAATAAATTATATAAAAATCTCAAACAACTCAACAGCAAGAAAATAAATAATCTCCAATTTAAAAAATGGATACATGATCTGAACAGGAATTTCTCAAAAGATACACACAAATGGTCAACAGATATATTTTTTGATGCTCAATATCATTAATCATTAGAGAAATGCAAATTAAAATCACAATGATCTATCACCTCACAACTGTTAGAATGGCTACTACCAAAAATATGAATGATAACTAGTGTTGGAGAGGATTCAACACTTGTACACTGGAGAAAAGGGAACACTTGTACACTGTTGGTGGGAATGTAAATTTGTACAGCCATTATGGAAGCAGTGTGAAGGTTTCTCAAAAATTAAAAATAGTACTGTTACATAATCTGCTTCTGGGTATGTATCAAAAAAATAAAATCAGTATATTGAAGAGATACCTGCACTGCCAAGTTTTTTACAGCAATATTCACGATAGCTGAGATATGGAATCAACCTAAATGTCCATTAAAAGGTGAATTAATAAAGAAAACTTAATACATACACATACACACACAAACATATAGAAATGCCACTAAGACTTAGGATAAAAAGTCATTTGCAACAACAAGGAAACCTGGAGTACAGTATATTAAGCTAAGCCAGGTACGGAAAGACCAATACTGCTTGATCTCACTTCTTATGTGGACTCTAAGAAAGTCAAACTCATAGAGGCAGAGTAGAATGGTGGTTGCCAGAATCGGTGGGGGGGGGCGGGATTTGGGCCTGGGGTGGATGTTGGTAAAAGGGTTTAAAGTTTCAGCTAAATATGACAAATATGTTCTGGATATCTATTATATAATGTAGTGAATATAATTAATAGTAATATATACTTCCAAAATAATTAAAAATAAAGACATTATTTAAACAGTGATGAAAGAGAAATATTAAATTCATACAATAATACTCACAAAACTAAAGAATAATTACACAGTAGCCTCATAAAAATAGTATTATGGAAAAAGTAATCATAGTTAAGGGTCAACAGGCAATAAAGAAGTTAAATGACCTATAGTATACATGAAAATGATTTGTAAAACTAAAATATATAAGATAATAGTGCTAAAATTGTAGTTTTCTGGAATTGCCTGTTTATGAAAGTCTGATGTTTAAACATTGTTTTAGAGTGTAACCTGTTTAGTATTTGCTTCTAGTCTTTTTGTTGGTATATTGCTATATCTGTGTGTGTGTGTGTGTGTGTGTGTGTGTGTATTATGTAATGGCTAATAAAAAAAACACAAGCTAATTTCTCAAAGCAACAACAAAGTAATAGAAATGAGTATTAAAAATGTTGGGGGTGCAGAGGGTTATAATTTAAAATAGGCCTAACTAGCAAAGTAACAATTGAGCAAAGACTTAGAGGTGAAGAGTTATGCAAATTGCCACCTAGAGAGAGTGTTTCCAAACAACCAGCGTCAAGGGCAAAAGAGATTGTGCCTGTATTCTAGAAACAGCATGAAGTCTCCTGTAGCTGCTAGTGTAGAGCTAACAATGGAGAAAGTCAGAAAGATCACAGGGGGCAGATCACACATCGTTTACAGCCAACTGTAAGTACATTGTCTTTTACTCAGTAAAATGTAAAATGAAGAGCAAGTGAGCTTTATTTTATTTTATTTTATTTTATTTTAGCAGAGGAGTGACATAATCTGATTTGCATTTAAAAACGTCTTTGAGTGCAGTGTAGAGATAGACTGGGGTAAAGGTGGAAATGGGGAGGCCAATCAGAAGGCCACAGTGGATAATGTCTGCAGGTGTTTGGCTCCACACTTCCATTCTAAACTCTCCTCTTTACCAAGGGGCTGGAAGCTTGCAAACTGCTGTTTCCTGATTCTTTTGCCAGCTGGTTTCCAGATCAGATATGCCAATGGAAAACGTGATGGAAGAATAAAAATTCAAGGAAGGGAGAAGCCATTTGTCCTGCATCTGGGTGGCACCTCCAGCTGTCCTAGTGGTAGGAATAGCAAATACCTGAGCATCTAGAGGAGAGAAAACCACCAAGTGATATGGAGAGAAGTGCACATAGAGCATATTTGGACCAGAAGGGGGTTTGTTTTTTGGGGAAAGTAAGAATTCAAATTTGGAAGTGTTAAGTTTGAGATGACTATTGGATATCCAAGTAGGGATGTCAATAAGTAATGGACAGTCCTGGAGTTCAGGAGTGATGTCTAGGCTATAGTAAACATTTGGAAGTTAGTGATGTCATTTAAAGCCATGAGACTGAGTGAAGTCATTGAAGAAAAAAGAAAAGAACGCCACTACTCAAATCCTGAAGATCCCTGACATTCAAAGCTCAGGGAGAAAAGGAACCAGTGAAAGAGCTTGAAAAGAGTGAACAATGAAGTGAGAAGCAGACCATCAAAGAAGAGGCAGTGATCGACCTTGTCAAATCAGTGGATGAGTCAATTATGATGAAGACTGAGAACTGACAGCTGTATTTAGCAATGGAAGTTATTGGTGACCTTGACAAAAGCAGTTTTTATGGAGAATGAAAGAGAGTGTGAAAGTAAAAATCATGGCAACAGTTTATTAATTCACTAATTTATCAAAAAATACTTAGCTTCTGCTTTGTGCCAAGCACTAGGGATTGGAGGTGCATAAGAAAGACATTATTCCTGTCCTCTTGAAGTTTAGGGTATTTTACTATAATAATAGGCTATGATTTCATACAGGGATAAACTTCAAAACACTTATTATGTGTGTGCATGCACATACACATGTGCACACTTGAAAAAATAAAGCAAGCAAGAAAGATACCGGCTAAAGGAAATTTATTGTGAGTGCTGTAGGATACACTACAGAAGGCATTGCCTCTATGAGCTAGGACTTGTTAAATGTTATTTATATTTATCTTAAGAGCTGAAGCATCTGGCATCTTTAAAAAGGGATTATTGACACCCTTCTTGTTTTTATTTGGAGAAGTGGTTGACCAGGTGCCATAATATGATTTTAATCTGATTTTATCTCTTTAGTGCTCAGATAGCTTAATTACTGGTTTGATCAAACACCTAGAACATGAATTGTTAGAAAAATAACACATTGCATTCTTGTAGGCAGAATTGTTTCCATGGATTCTCTCTCCTGAGTACAAGTGGTTTATTCATGGCTCTCCAGGGACTAGGACTTGCAAAACAGTATTTTGTTCATCTAAATACTGTTTGATAGAAATCATGTAAAGCACTATCTGAAACCCTAATATTTTCTTGGATAAGTTTTGGCACGAAGTTCCGTTCTGTGCAAATTAAAACAATTGAAATTGAAACAAAATGTCAAGTGGTAGATATTCTAATATGTTTCATTTTAATTTGGTCCTTAAATATTAGAAGTAAAAGCTCTCATAAAGTACAAAAAAACTTTATTCTCATATGTACTTTGAGACAGACACCCAGGCTGGAGTGCAGTGGCATGATCTCAGCAACCCCTGCTTCCAGGTTCAGGTGATTCTCCTACTTCAGCCTTCCTAGTAGCGGGGATTACAGTTGTGTGCCATCATGCCTGGCTAATTTTTATATTTTTACTAGAGATAAGGTTTCACTATGTTGGCCAGGCTGGTCTCAAACACCCTGACCTCAAGTGATCTGCCCACCTTGGCCTCCCAAAGTGCTGGGATTACATGAGTGAGCCACCATGCGTAGCCTCACAAATATATTTAAAGTGTATCAATATTTCGAGTTTTCTATTTGAAAACAGGTAATCGTGTAAAGACACTGTTAATAATCTATAAACAAACGCTCTTGGACCATTATGAAGCTACATTGTAATAAAGCTCATGTATTTTGTTGATTCAGGTAATGAGGTCATCCTGCTAAGAACTCCCTTGATAAGCATTGGCATAACCCATTTTGAACTCAGCCTAGGAATTTTATTAACAACTGGGTGAACACAACTTACTCTTACGTTAACAATCTGAAGCAAAATGATTTGTATTCCACACATGGGCATTTTAAGAAGGGATTTCCTCACCAGAAACTTTTTGTCAGGGAATACGGGAATAAATGAGAAACTATGGCATAATTCCTTAAAAAGAAGAAATTAAATATTTTTAAAATTGCCTATAATCAAAATGATTAATTCCATTATGCAACATATCTAGAATAAAATATAAGCTCCAAGTGGTAACAACACAAAAATTACTTGGTGAAATCAGAAAACCCCAAACTTCATGGCCTTGTTTTGGCTGAGATGACTTTAAATAACCAGAGACAGCCCCAAGGCATCAAGGTATTTACCGTGTTTTCTTAGATTTCAGTAATTGAGGCTATAGAATTAGCAGCTGAAATGAATATTTCTTAGTTTTTGTTCGCTTGCTTGTTTGAGCTCTATTGACTTTTCTATTGGAATTTGTTTTAGTTTTTTCCTCTCTGTACTTTTTTTTTTTTAAATTAAATCCAATCAAAGTTACAACATCCCCTTCCATTCTTGAATGAAGAAGAAAAGTTGTTTCCAAGAGTATCGGGCATAATTTGAGCTCATTTCTGTCCTTACATGTAACTCCAATCCAGACAGTTTATTAGCTAATGAGATGTAACATTATTTCATTTGTCAAGATTAGATTTGTGGGGAAAATTGCAGAAATAGCTTCCTTCTTCACTCTGCATCAATGTGATGATTAATTCATGCGTGGCAGCGTGTTCTGCAGAGCCAGAAGCCCTCTCATGCTGGGAAATGGCTCTGAACTCATATCTATGGGTGTGCACTTTGCTGACAGGGTGAATGTAAACCAGGATTTGAAAAGGTCTTTTCATTATTTATATAGGAGAGAACGATTTTCACTAGTCACATTTGATAGCATAGCATAGTCTTTTTTGATAATAAACACTGTGAAAGCAGTTTCCAAATTTTATTTCTCAAAATCAAGAGGTTCCCACAAAGTGAGATGGGGGAAGGAAGCGAGGAGGGTCAGATATATATTCTGGCGGCTTACTTCCTAATTTCAACCTTAGTTGTTCTGCTTTAAGCTCTTTTAAATAATAACATGTTACATTTGAAAACAACAGTATAAAGTGGATTTGCTGCTTTAAAAATTAGTTTGCTACCCAAAGAAAAAAGTTGTGCTGAATAAGGAGCAGCAGGGTGAGGAGAGAATCTGAATCCAGATGTGGTAGAATTTGCTAATGATTCTAAACTTCTTTTCAGAAATTAACCTTGATCTTCCAGCTCCCCTTCTATTTCAGCTGGCCATAGGCCATCCAGCTAGAAGCTGGATTTCCCAGCCTTCCTTGAGCTAGCCCTGAGTTATATAACTAAGTCCTGATCAGCGAAGTGTGAGCAGAAGTGGTGTGTGTATATTCCGTATCCATTCCCAAAAAACGGAAGCTACAACAGCTTTCCAGATCCCAGGTGCTGGCACTGCCACCTTAGTGCCTAAGATGGAAGCCGTAAGTTGAGGATGTCAGAGCTATCTCAACAGACTAACTGCTCCTTTTGAACTAGAATGTGAGTGAAAAATAAAATTCCACATTGTTGAATCTTTGGATTTTGGGTTTTTGCTTTTTTAAAAAAAAAAAAAATAGCATCTCAGCTTTTATCCAAAGTAATGAAACAAAGGCCATGCAAAGGAGTTGTGAGGTCAGTTTCATTGGAAAAGCTGACTTAATGGAATTTAATCTTCAATGTAATTGAGTTTAATCTCATCTTTACCTTGAAATAACATGGTATAAAGGTATATCACCTCAATCAGTGCTGTATAGACTAAAGTGGACAGACTCTAGTCATTATTGTCCTTATGATTTGAGATGGTATGAAGTAGAGCAGGATTAAATGTATAAACACAGCTATACAAACAAACATGGGCAGAAATTAGGAAGTGGATGTAGCATTATGATATCCATGCCTAGCAGTTAGTGAATTGAGGGCAAAACATGAAAAGTAGAGCCATTTAGGTAAAGTGACAGCTGGGCTGAATTTTCTTATTATTTGTCATTTTGAACTTTTGCTGTCTCTTTCCTATAAGCACCTTCTGAGGCTTTACAAAGTACCAACAGTTATCCTACCTACACCGGAGGCTTCTCATGCTTAACTCCTTCCTCGGCATCTAACCAATTGTCTCTTATCCAAGGTTTTCTCAATGCTTATGATAAACCTACCCTCAGAAATCCTATAATCACCTCAAACTGAACACATTAAACCCAAGCTCTCTTTCTCTTCATAGAGTTTGCTTGCCCTATTGTCTGCTTATCAGTATTACATTTTTTTGGTCTATCTCTGAGATTTCCTTTGACTTTCTTGTCTCCTTCATCTGTCTAGCCAATGTCAACATTTCCTTATTTTCTTTCTTTAAACTCATTTTTAGATTCAACCATTGCCTTCTGTTTTTATGGCCAACCCCTTGGTTGAAAACCAAAGCATATTAGATCCTGGATAGACCCCACAATCTTCTATTTGGTCCAACATACTTGGTCACAAACAAATTCTATTTTCCTCCATTGTCAAGATACAAGAAATGCTATTAGCATTTCATTTTCTTCCTCAAGAATCCCTAATGTGTGGCTCCCATTTGGCTGTTGCCTATAGCCCATATTTGCCTTCCTTGACAGGCTTTCCATGATAAGATCCTAATGAAATGTGGTCTCGGGTAGTGGTTAAGAACACAGCCTTTAATGTCCTACAGGCCTGGCATTAAATTCTAGCTTTACTACTACTTACAGGCTCTTGTATGGCCGTTTTAAGTCTCAATATATTATCTGTGAAATGACGCTAATGTTTCCTTGATAAGGCTTTTCGAGGCCTACAAAGCAGGAGACCATCTGTAAAATGTGTAGTAAAGTACACAGCACATAGTAGGCACTCAATTCACGTGTTTACTGTTATCTTCCAGCCAGCATTTCCTCTACTTCCATCCTCTGCATTACAGCCCTTGTTCTCCTGGGCAGCATCCTCCTTGTTCTTTCCTTGGCACTTCTAGTGTCTTTCGCTCTTAATTCCCATTTAAGGTCCTACTTCCCTCACATAGTCTTCTCTGAGTCCCCTTATTTCTCTAAGCTGGAATATGTTTTCATTTATTCTCTTTAGTTACAAGGGGGCAGGAATCATTCTCCAACTTCTTCTCAACTCTGTCCAGCACCTGGCAAGTTTTGGTTGCATATAATCTGCTCAACGTCTATTAATGGAAGTATTAAAAATAGATGGCTTTGCGAATATTATAACAAGCTTTCCAAATTGACCACTTTAAGAAAAGTTTTGGAACTCATGTCCTCAGGTGGTCGTGATGTTTTCATGACTTCCCTTTGCCCTTCCTTACACTATTTCCCATGTGACATGACTCAGAACAGCTAAGCTAAGAGAGGAGGTTGAGTACTACAGGGAGACGAGGTCGGTGGGAAGAAGAAACCGTCCAAAACTGAGAGAGGAAGTGGAGATAAGGAAAAGGACACAAAGACTTATCGAGCAAACATCAGAAACTATGCTGAATCGTTGATGTGAACATTAAATTCCAATAATAAACCTGAGAGGCAGGCATTATAACTACACCAAGAAGCCCTCTGTAAGTGAAATATGACACACATATGAAAGGGTGTATTTAAAAATAAAGTCTGTTGTGAAGGAACACTTGTTGAGCCACCATTGATCCAGACATGTAGTGCTCCCAAGAGCCTCTGAGAATCTCTTGATTTTAGTTCAAGGCCTGTTCTCTGGACCACCCGGAACACTGCAGATCTGTGGGAGAGCTGAGTAACTTCCAAGCTTCCTTGCTCAGAGGCTATGAGGTTTCAGGTTAACTGGGTGCTATGGACTGAATTATGTCTCCACTCTACTTCTCCAACAATTCATAAGTTGAAGCCCTAACCCTCAGTATGACTGTATTTGGAGTAAAGAAGTAATTAAGGTCATAAGGGTGGGGCACCAATCTGATAGGATTAGTGTCCCTATAAGATACCAAAGAGCTTGCTCTCTTTGCAGTGCGAAAACACAGCAAGAAGAAGACAGCCATATACAAGCAAGAAAGAGGGCCCTCGGCAGGAACTAAATCCTGTCAGGACTTTGGTCTTGGACTTCCACCCCCACAGAACTGTTAGAAATAAATTTCTGTTATTTAAACCTTCTGTGATATTTGGTTATGGCATTCTAAGCTGACTAGTACATGGAGGATAGTTTATCAGAGTCCCCAGCTTTGGTAGACCTTGAGATTAAAATTTTCATTTTCTAGTTTCTAACTCTGCCAAAACCCCAGCTCAGTTTTGCCACAGTTTTTATTTTTAATAAATCAGCAGATGACTTCAGAGCAGAAGTAGCTTTGAGTCCTGGCCCTACTCTCTGGGATCTTGTCTTCCAGATTTTCAACCAATAGTTCCTCAGTATCTTATTATCTCTTTGATGCTTTTATGAAGAAATTATTATTATTTTAAATATTTTGTCTGTTTGCCTGCTCTCAATAGACATGTAGGTCTGAACTACTTAGATGTAATTGTTAAAAGGAAGCTTGTCATTGCATTTTGCAGATGGAGAAATTGAGGTTCAAAGAAATGTCCATCCAGTAGATCTTATTCTGATTTGATCTTCTTCTGAAATTTTTTTTCCATTCTCTTTTCTTATGTAGACTGACAAATGAATTTGGTGGAATTTGGATATAAGGTAAATGTATTAAGTAAAAATGATAGAAATCAATTTCTCCTTTGCCTTCTTAGTTATCTGCCTTTTCTCCATTTATTTAAGATTCCTTATTTTTAGGCTTGATTCATAACACCCCTTCCTATAACAACATTAGTTAATTAAAAAAAAAAAAAGAAAGAAAGAAGATTAATGAAGGCTGCTGGTGTTGCTGACTATACATTGCACATGAAAGAAAACTAGGTTTTTAAAAATCATGTGCCCAGGTGGTAAATTATGGAATTATCTCTAAAGGAGCACTTAGCCAATGTGATCTCATTAATCCTTATAACACGTCTCTATTTTTTAATGGTTGCAATTTACCATCAGGAAGTAAATAACTTGACTAGAATCTTGATTTTAAAAGCTCTTCTTTTTGGAACCTCTGACTGTTATGCACATGTCTGGGCTGTTTCTCCATATTGAAAGTTTGTAATTTATCCAGGGTATTAATTTCCTAGGGTTGTCATATAAAATACCACACATTGGATGACTTAAACAACAGAAATTTATATTCTCACAATTCTGGAGGCTAGAAGTCCAAGATCAATGCGTTGGCAGTTTGTTTTTTTCCGGAGGCCTCTCTCCTTGGCTTGAAGATAGCCACCTTCTAACTGTGTCCTCACATGGTCATCCTTCTGAAGTGTGGTCTGTGTCCTAATCTCTTATTACAAGGTCCTGTCATATGGTATTATGGCCCACCCTAGTGACTTCATTTTAATTTAGTTACCTCTTTCAAGACTTCATCTCCAAATTTCAAATATAATCAGACTCGCAGGCACTGGAGGTTAGGGCTTTCACATACGAATTTTTGGGGGCACACAATTCAATCCATGCTATTTAGTGTGACATTCAAAAGTAAAACTATATGTGAAAACTTTATGAGAATTAAGGGAAAGGACATAAGCTGTAAAATGGGAGTAAAAAATGGCACAGGGATGGTGTTTAAGGGGTGGGGTTAGGGCAATGGTTAAAGAGTTGGGCTAGAAATTGCCCTTGGTCTAATATAAAATGAAATATAGACATGAAGGTAACTCATTCATAAAACCAGGCCGATACTACAGCATTATATTTTGATAAATATAAATGATAAGAATATTCTGCTTCATTTGTGTGGACAATTATCTTAACTGTACACTATCACTTTTCAGTAATAAATAAGAGTGGTTAAATAACAAGTTGTATTATATACTTTTGTATATTATGATTTGTAACTGAAAGGTTTGGACATTGTAATATTATTTCTTATAACTGTATGAAGGAGAATAGGCACTCAATCCAAGATTGACAGAGTTTCTCTAAGCCCAGACAGTTTCTCACAGTCCTAAAAAATAAAAAAATATTTTTATCAAAATCACACATCCTTTTGGGAGGTGTGGAAGAAAACAAAAACTGACAAATACATCTGTCTCTTTGACTTAAACCTTGGATTATTATTATTATTATTATTATTATTGAGATGGAGTCTGGCTCTGTCACCCAGGCTGGAGTGCAGTGGTATGATCTCAGTTCACTGCACCCTCTGCCTCCTGAGTTCAAGCAATTCTCCTGTCTCAGCATCCCAAGTAGCTGAGATTACAGGCCCGCAGCACCACATTCAGCCAATTTTTGTATTTTTAGTAGAGATGGGCTTTCACCATGTTGGCCAGGCGGGCCTTGAACTCTTGATCTCAAGTGATCTGCCCACCTTGGCCTCCCAAAGTGGTGGGATTACAAGCGTGAGTCACAGCGCCTCGCCCAACCTGGATTATATTTTAATAACCTAGAAGTTTTCTCATATTAGAACCGTGACCTGACTGAATTATTTTTAAACAACCAGGAGTCTTTATTTCTGAATGTATTTTTTTAAAAGTTCAATTTTAATGGCTGTGTGTGAATGGACTAAGCAGGGTTCACAAACTACAGTTCATTGGCCCAGTCTGGCATGTTTGTGTTCGGTCTAAGAATTAAAAATAGCTTTTATCTTTTAAAGCATTCTAAGAAAAATAAACAAAGAACAATTGGCTGCAGAGATTGAATGTGGTCCACACAGCCTAAAATGTTTACTATCTGACTTTTGACAGGAAAAGGTTGCTACCTTCTGAGTTGAGGGATTGATTATACAATATATTTTCTGTTAATTCCTATTAATGCACTTTCTTCTCCCTGCCCCTGTCCGACTATCCACATCCTTTCCAGGTCTCATTGCTGTTTGATGATCCAGCCCCTTGCTGAGCTACGGCTTGTGTTAACAAATAAGCAAACAGTATATCACTACACATAGAGAAAACCTGTGGTTTTCCTGGTTGGTTCATGGCTTACTACAGTAGCTTTTCAAATTCAATCTCTAACCTTTGTGCTAATTAGAATTAACCTAACTTGAACTTGAATAGATTCTTGCTCTCTGGAGCCATAATTAATGCACAACGTTATCCAAGAATAATTCTCATTAGTGTTGGTAAAGAAAAGCCAGAATACTGAAGTTTGAAATACTAGTTAGTCCTCAAAATACACAAACATGTGCTGGGAAGAAATCCTTGCATAGTGAGAAAGAAGATTATGATAGAAGCTCAGGAATTAACACGTTCAGAAAAAGACTTTCGCTTTTAAAATGCAGATAATGAAGGTAATTCAGAATGTTTGAAAACTGTAATCTGCTATGTGTTTTACAATTTCCTTAAGTGGAAATGGACATGTGAAAAACACAATTCTCTTCCTGCAGGAAAACAGAAAACCAAGACCCAATTACTCTCTCTCTTTCTCTTTGTGATCAGTGGTAATTTACCCTTTACAGTCCAGAACATGGGCTTCTGCTGACACTCTGGTCCCAGATATCTGACCTTTGTTTGTATCATTTCATGCAGGAAAATTCCTTCAGTTAACTGAAGAAAGGCAAACAGTCCAGTGCAAAGCAAATGCAGCAATTAAAGACAGTATGATCTAGAGCAAGCCCATGTTGCAACAAGTAAAAAAAAATTAGGTCAGATGAATATTGTAAACTGTTATCAGACTCCTGCATGTCTGTGAGAGGTTTTCTCTTGAGGTTTTCTCCTAAAATTTTCTGAGAATTTCCTTGGTTATTTTCAAAAGCTAAAAATAATTTTCTGTATGTAAACTATTAAGTAATAGGGTTTATTTATGAATGGGTTACATCTTAGTACATTGCTTTTGCAATGCTGCTAACTGCCCAATTATGTTTCATTTTGACATCTTAATGTAGAAAATGAAGAAACAAAGAATTCAAGTAAAGTTTTTACATAGATAAGCTGAGCTTGGGCAGGTTCCTTAAAAATTCTCTTAGGACTTGGTGCAAATGATCAGCCAACCACAAAGCCATTCCTGGAATATTTCCTCTTGTCTAGCTCTAGAGGATTCTTGCTTGTCACGTGGCCTTGGAGAAATGCACAGCCATGTTTCCTTGCTAAGAGTCCCCTTCCCATGATGCTGACTGTAGCCCTCCGCTGACCTTGTGTGGAGGTGACACCCACTTCCTGGCTGCCAGCTAACAACATCCTCAATACTTCTTTTGAGAAAACAAATCTCAGGGAATGGATAACCAGCCAAAGGAAGTCAGGAATTAAGGGAGATTGTAACAAAATAAAAACATAAAGCAATCTTGGTAAGTTCAGGGAGAATACTATAAAAGCTGCAGCTTCTGATCTATCCCTTTACTTCAGATAAAAGTTTTAGATAGGAATGGATCTTGTTACAGGATGTGTGATTAGCAAATCAGCCACTCTTTTTCTTTAATACGCATTGCCACAACAGAACTAGCAAGGTGATAGACCTGGAATCAGAGATCTGGATCCGAGCTGTTTAGTGGTTGTTAAAATGATGTTCCCTGTGTCTGAAGATGTGTGGAATGGTGTCTTTTTTCTCTGCTTCAAGTTCATCCTTCTCACCCTTTTGTCACTACCTCTTCTAGGCCCCTTTGCTGCAGATATTGGTGGGAGATTGGAAGTTGTGGAGGTTGGAGGGAGGAGAAGGAGAAGCTGCACTACCAATATATTGGCATATATTTTCCTGGAGCTACATATAGCAGCACATGTGCCATGCACACAAGCACACTCACGCACAGCCTCTGGCAGCCCCTTCAGTATTATTGACTCATGATCCTGTGTAGAATAATGCCTGTGGCATAGAACGTGCTTGATGGTTGTTGGCTATTACTATTATTGTTTTCTGAACAAAAGCGTTGCAGCATCAGGTTAATTTGGGAAGGCTTTCATTCCTATGAGATTTACAATAAAAGTGATAGAAAGTTTTTAATTAAGGAAACCTGTTTAACTTTAGTTATTCTAGCATTCCACAACTGTTTCTCCTAAACACACCAGATACTATCTTGTAAAAGTGATGCTTATAAAAGATATTTTAGAAAATGCTCACCTAGTCGGACATCTGGAGTTCTCAGACAGTATTGGCTGGTGACCTAAGTAGAATTCTAAGTTTCAATGAAACCCCTTTTGGTTTCTCTGTTACATCGTTATTGCTGTGGCAGACACACCTTAGGACAACCCCTGTGGAATACTAGTGATCCATGCCCTTGTCTGATTCCCCTCTCCTTACATGTCAATGTGTTTCTAAACAAAGGAATATGGCAAAAGCTATGGGATGTCACCCCCTTGACTAGATGATGTTATGTTGTAAAGGTGATGGGCTGTCACTCCCATTATCACATTTTGTTATATGAGACTTCATCTTGGCAGGTGTATTAATTCATTCTCATGCTGATGATAAAGACATATTGGAGACTGGGTAATTTATAAAGAAAAAGGTTTAACTGACTCACAGTACCACATGGCTGAGGAGGCCTCACAATCATGGTGGAAGTCAAGGAGGAGCAAAGCCGTTTTACATCCCAGCAGGCAAACAGAGAAAATGAGAGCGAAGCAAAAGGGAAACTCCTTATATGAAAGCATCAGAGCTCGTGAGATTTGCTCACTACCACAAGAACAGTATGGGGGAAACTGCCCCCGTAATTCAATTATCTCCTACCAGCTCCATCCCACAACACATGGGAATTATGGGAGCCACAATTGAAGATGAGATTTGAGTAGAGACACAGACAAACCATATCAGCAGATGAGAGGGAGAGAGGAGAGAGAAAGAGACAGAAGGAAAGAGATAGAGGCTCTGTTGCTGATCTCAACGCAAGCTGCTGTGATGTGCACAGTGTGAAGAGGGAGGACCTTACGGTAGGACAGTGTGGGCAGCTTATAGGACCTGAGAGCATTGGTGATATAGCAGCATGGAAATGAATTCAGTAAATGACAATGTGAACTTGAAAGAGGACTCCAAGCTCTGTAAAGGAACACAGATCATCTGACATTTGATTGTAGCCTTGTCAGATCCTGAGCAGAGGACCCAGCGAAGTCATCCCCAAACTCCACATTCACAGAAACTGGGATATAATAAGTGTGTGTTGCATTTGGAAAGACTCTCTTCTATTACGTTATTTTGAGCTGCTGCATTTGTGATAATTTTCTATCATTGCATTAGCAAACTATTGCCTACTCAAAATCTATTCACCTTTTTTTCATTACTAACCAAACCTAGATTTCATTCAGAATGTCAAGCTGACCAGAAAAAGGATTTGTATTCCTGAACATTTTTGCTGAAAAGTGGACAAGGTGACACATCTCTAACCAATGAGTGCTAAGTAGAAATCTGATGAGGATTCTTGGAGACTTACTTTCCTGAGAAAATAGAAAGATACACTGGTTCTGTCTTATTCTTTATTTTTCTCTCTGAATATGGACCTCAGGTAGGAAATTGAAGCTGCTATATTATAAAACAGACTCATAAAGTTGCTAGACTTGTTGATACACTAAACTAACACCAGTCTTCACCTACCTCCATAGACCTTGTTACCTTGAACACATAGGAAAGAGTGATTGATACACACTTCTGTGTAACATAAGACTATCTGTTATGATGACTACAAGGAGGTGCAGAAGTCCTACTATTGTGTGTATGGATTTTAGAGGATTCAGCACCAAGTATCCCTTTCCCTTGCCTTAATTCAGAATCTACTGAGAGACACATACATCCACAAAAGTCAGGCAGTTGTATAGGAAAATAATCCCCTATTTGTTTAAGCTGCTGTCTGTTGGATTTTCTGCTATGACAAGTTGAACATATTATTTAATGGTTTACATACATGACTGTTGTAAAAATTCATGAAAAAACACAAAGCACCTGGAGAAATGTCTGTCAGGATGGGCCAGCCATTCCCTCCTCACCTGTGTGCATGCACACACTTTTATCTCTTGCTTCCCTGCTTTTTCATAGCACCTCCTGATCAACCCTCTCTCTCTCTTTATCTTACCCCATTTCCATTCCTTCATTGACTTCTTCAGGCAACAAATATTTGTCTAGCACCTGCTATTCCTGATGCTGTGCGAGGTACTGAGGTATAACCAGTGCATGCATGTCTTCATCTTCATATTTCAGTCCTTGCCTCATTAGAGGAGGAGTCTAATGATTGATTAACTGCCTACATTTTAGTGTGATTGAGTTCCATTTGTGATCTCAATATATATTTGGATTCAATGATTCTTCATCTGACTTTTTATAAATACCTTCATTTGCAGATAAAAGAATTCCTGGCATTAGCAAGCAAGTGATGAAGGTTGTATGGAGGTTGAAGCATGCATGTGAAAGCAGGTGGCTGGCTATCGACAAGGGAAGCTATGTCCCCTTTTGACAATAATTTCTAGAGCCTGGTATATGTTGTCTGACAGTATCATCCTACCTCCCACCTTCCTGGCCTCAGGTCATTCTCTCTCCTCTCTGTCAAGTACACTTCAGCTCTGTCCCTCTCCTCTTCTCTTCAGGCATCAAAATTCTCAGAAACATGGCTGATTATTTTATGTACACTTAATTTTTCTTACTGCATAATACTGTTGTTGTACCATGCCCCTCTTCTCTGGGAACACCACTATTATGGGTCCCCATCTTATTTCTACCTTGTGTAATTAAGACTCAAATCAGGACGTGCAGTCATGGAATTCATTCTCTCTGTTAAGAAGATATTTCTGTGCCCTTAACTACTTAATCAATACATTTTCCATTTTCCACGCAGTCTGTATTATTTGGTTTGGCCTATTTCAGACTACAAGCCAATTGAAGACAGAGTTTGGTGCAATTCATATTGTGTTATGTATGGAAAGTTAACAACTAGTGATAATTGGTGGCAGTGATGGGCTCTCTTTGAAGGTCCTGAAAAGTGGGCCTAAGATCATTTAGGATCTAACTAAAATCTGACTAGTTCTTCTTTCAAGTACTGTCTACAGAATGAAACAGAAGCAAACCCATACAGAATAAAGAATATTTTTAGTTTATTTCGGGTGAACTTAAGATACAGGTATTTGAATGGCCCTACCACTATCATTCTAAAACACATAGGAAAGGGTTACTGATGCACAACATCTGTATAATATATGACTATTTGTTATGATGACTACAAGAATGTGCAGGAGTTCCAGTATTACATAAGTGGATGTTAGAGGATGCAGCACCAGGGACCCCCTTTCCCTTATCTGAATTTAGAATCTATTGAGAAAAACACACATCCACAAAAGTTTGGCAGTTGGAGAGGAAAATATCATTTTCACCAAGACTGTTGTTGGGGAACCTGATGCTTGGTCTCTCAGCAAGGTGGGCTTGCTAACACAGTCATGTGCCACATAATAATGTTTTAGTCAATGACAGAGTGTATATAACATTGGTCTCATGAGATTATAATGGAGCTGAAAAATTTCCATTGCTTTTGACATTGTAGCCATCCTAAAGTCACAGTGCAATACATGGCTCACATGTTTGTGCTGATATTGGCAACTGCTTTGCCAATCTTATAAAGGTACATATAACACATATAATTGTGTGCAATCCATAATACTTGGTAATGATAATATGTGACTATGTCATTGGTTTATGTATTTACTTTACAATGTTTGTTATTGGTATTTTAGAGTATACTCCTTCTAGTTTTTTTTTTTTTCTTAAATGTTAGCTATAAAACAGCCTCAGGCAGAGACTACAGTAGGTATTCCAGAAGAAGGCATTGTCATCATAGGAGGTAACAGCGCCATGTATGTTATTGCTCCTGAAGACCTCTGGTGGGACAAGATATGGACGTGGAAGACAATGATATTGATGATCCCGACCCTGTGTAGGCAGAGGCTAATGTGTGTGCTTGTGTCTTAGCTTTTAACAAAATAGTTAATTTTTTTAAATGGAAAAAAGTTTATGCAATAAAGATGTAAGGAAATAAAATATTTTGTACCACTCTACAATGTGTTTGTGTTTTAAACTAAGTGCTTTAAAAAAAGAAAAAATTTAAAAAAATTAAAAAGTTTATAAAATAAAAAAGTTATAGTAAGCTAGGGTTAATTTATTATTGAAGAAAAAGAACTATTTTAAAATAAATTGAGTTTATCCTAGGAGTACAATGTTTATAAAGTCTACAGCAGTGTGCAGTAATGTTTTAGGCCTTCACATTAACTCACCACTCTTTTGTTACCAAAACACCAGGGCTTCGATCTGGGTCCTGCTGCACACTGCACAGAAAGCCAATCACTGACCCAATGGATATTGCTAAGAAAGAAGACTTTAATCAAGTGCTACTAACTGCCAAGGAGATGGAAGATCAGTCTCAAATCCATCTCTCTGGATCAGTAAAATTAGGGATTTATAAAGCAGGGAAGAAATGTAATGATGTGTGGGGAAACAGGAATTAGGGGGATAGGAAAGAGGAGTTGGTCAATAGGAAGCAGGTGGTCAGTTAGGCAATCATGATGGGGATGAGAGATCTAACATCATCCAAATGAAGTAATTTGATGAGTTTAAGCTCCTTGCTACTATCTGGGAGGTCTGATGGTTGGTTTCCTGTGACAGGAACTCAGATAAATATAAGTTTTTCAAGTTTTAAAACTGGGAGGATCTATTTATATGTTTAGTTAAGGAGACCATAAACACCAGCTCTATGGGACAACTGGGTCAGTTTCACACTAACATTGACCCAGAGCAACTTCCAGTCCTGTAAGCTCCATTCATGGTAAGTGTCCTATATAAGCATACATTTAAAAAAATTTTTTTATGCCATATTTTTACTGTATCTTTTCTATGTTTAGATGTGCCTACATACACAAATCTTCCCCATTATGTTACAATTGCCTAGAGAACTCAGTACAGTTAACATGCTATCCAGGTTTGTAGCCTGGAAGCAATAGGCTATCCCATGTAGTCTAGATATGTAGTAGGCTATATCATCTAGGTTCCTGTAAGTATACTGATGTTTGCTTACATTTGCACAACAACAAAATCACCTAATGATGCATACCTCAGAAAGTGTCCTTGTTGTTAAAAGACATATGACTGTACTTCAGAGACCCTGGCAGCTCTGGCCAGCTGCAAACCCTCCCATAGCGGGGCCTAAACAGGTAATGCTTACAGCATGGAGGAGCAGAGCAGGTTGGTCAACTCTGAAGGAAGAGCACACCACTTGGTTCCTTGTCTCCAAACCACCCACAGACCACTAACTCTTCTCTCCAAAGCAGGGGATTGAAACAGTGGTAGGCCTCGGGTGAAGGAAATGAGGCAGAGTTGTGCAGGGTCACACGCTGCCTTTATTTAAAATTTTGTTCATCATAATTTTTGCATTAATTTTGATTTTAAAAAGTATTGTATTAGAAATATTTTTCTTGATTATTGAGTTTTTTGATGCCTCCTCAAATTTTGCACCTGAAATGAATACCTCTCTTACCCACCCTATGCCCAGCCCTGAGAAACACTCAAACGGAACACTAACAGAAGCCCTTCCAGTTAGGAATATAAGTATCAGGGGACATATGCCTACCTGGCTGGATGTTTAGTAGCTTAATAAACCATACTCACTTAAAATTGTGCTAATATACTCAAGTAGTTTGGGAACCTTTTCTTTTTTTAAGTCATTGTGTTGGATGTCTCTTTTTATAAAAACAAAAAGTAAGACAGGTGTCAGAGATATTAGAAGTCAATGTAATATTCAATCATGCTACCAAATGAGATTTGTTCTAATGATCCACAGAACAAAGCTCCTTAAAATAAACAGTTGCTATGCCCTAAAATTCAGAAAAAATTTTAATATATATATGTAAATATTATGAAAAATGTAAATGGATGGTTGGATTTGTGGAATTTATGCATGAATGTATACAACTTCAGTCCATGTCCACCACAGGACGTTCTGTTCTTTTGACAAGTGTGTGCCTGCCTTTGGAATTCACAATACATTCCAGGAAAATCATATTCTAACTGGGTTGATTGTTTACTTGGAACAGAATATATTTGCACCTCATTTTGCAACTCTTTAGTTTGTTTACATTGAAGCAAAACATTCTCACACAGGAAGAGACTAGAAACTCTCTCAGTGGAGGAAGGCGTTCTCTTTTCAGGGTCAGGAACTTCATGTCTGCAAAGCTAATTATAAGGAGATTGGAGACCAATCCTTGAGGCTCCATGTCTGCATCTCTGACCTTTGCCAAGGGCAAAGTGTTACCACAGACATGTCACAAGATATGTAAATCATGGAGCCAAGCTTCAATAGCATTGTTAGCTTGTTTTCTGCTGCTGGTATAGACATTCTCATCATAAGTCATTTTGGTGGATTTGAGAGAGCTCTATTCATAAAGTGAAATAGCCCAGTATCAAAATACTCAATTAGCTGTGACATCTTAAATTCTCACAGCTACATTTTTTTGTAATGGAAAACCTTTCACATTTGGACAAAATCTAAGCAAGTCATTGACCCAAGTTCATCAATTACACAATTCTGTATGCTTTCATGATTCAAAACATTATTTCAGGTCAACAGTTTGCTTGCTTCTAAACAATATCTAATATCATGGCTGTTGGACCAGGTTTAGTCTATTACAAAAATTTAATAATTCAAAAGAATTATTCTAAGTCTCTAGCTTAGTTCTGGGTGGCTTTCACTAACCAAGCACAGACTGTGCTGACCAATGTAGTAGCCACTAGGCCCAAGTGACTGTTGAACACTTGAAATGTGACTTGACTGAACTGAGATGTTCTGTAAGTGTAGAATACACAGAGGAATTTAAAGACTTAGTTGAAATGATAAAATTTTGAATATAATTGGTTAAATTAAATGTGCTACTGAAATTTATTTTACCTGTTTTATTTTGCTATGTTAAATGGTGCTACTGAAACATTAAACACTACATATGTAGCTCACATTCTATTTCTATTGGACAGTGCTGGTCTAGATACTTGGGAAGTAAACACCTTACAGAGAGACTGTCATATGACTTGTGTATTTATACTGCCTTTGATGTGTTCCAGAAGCAGCATTAATTTACATCCCTCTGAGGAGGCTAGGATATGCCTCTTACTAATAATTCAAGAAAAGTAACTTCAAAGAGTATTGTCATCTTAAACATGATTCATAAGTAAGAGAAAACCTTGGGCTCATGCTTCAGAGGGTAAAACATTCAGGGTCAGCTGTTTCCCTTGTTACAAACTCTTCCTCACATATAATTTAAAAGCAAAAACTCTTGGGGATGGGAGTGGTTGTGAGTATTGGGGCTAGGTGCAGGTAGTCATTTTCACAGAGTATCTAGCACAGAGGAGAGCTTCAACAAATGTTCGCTAAATTGAAATCATGGGATATGAATTTAAATTAAAGCTTCATAGTGCCAAATTACTGCTGGCTCTAGGGAGAGCCATGGTGCAATAGAACTAAACTCCTTGTTACAGTAACAGTGGTTCCTCTTTTACCACAGCACAGCCACAGTGTATGGGGTCACTGGGAAAAATGCCAGGCATAAAAAGTCTCAGAAATAAATAGCATAGGGAGGGTTCTGAAAGATTGGAAAAGGTTAGAGGTCCAAACACATCAGGAAAGCATGCAAAATGTCTGCCGTTAGCCGGGTTCTAAAGTGTTGGGAAGAAACTATCCAAGCTGATGAACTCTAGATTAATAGAAGAGCAATTCCCAGAAGTTGGTGTAGGCACAATGTACCTAACCCTGATGGACATGTAGGTGATGGTGCCACGATTTCAGCTCCGTGAAACAAAACTTGGCTCAACCAAGGGCCTCTGATCCACTTCCTGCCTGGGCGGTGACTGGTTCTGCGTTCTGTGTAGCTCTGAGCCTCCAGGAGGCAGTAGACACTGACTTCACTTGATTGAAAATAGGATGAGAATAGAAGCTAAACTTAAATTCAGACCAACTTAGCATGGGTGTGGACTTTTGCCATATAAAATCTGAGCTAAGCTTCTTTAGTTGCTCAGTTGTGGTTCTGGATTGGAGGAAAAGGACCAGAAATAAGGGACCCCAATCCTCTTATGGCTCTTCTCACCAGTAATTAAGAGCAAAATTCTCTTTTCTAATGTTATCACAGTTACTAGATGACCTACATGTATGATTAAATGCTCCTCTATTCTTTATGCTTTTTGCTCACTTTGAGGAACAGAAATAAAATAAAAGTTTTGGCATATGGGAAGTTATACGTAAGGACTACCTGCTTCACTGTAATAATTTATAAAATAAAAATTGGAAAGCTGTTGTCTCAAAACAATTGTAGAATCAGACTTAAAAGCTGTTCTTCTTAACCTTGATATTGTATTGATGAGGACCAGCAGAGTAAACGCTTTCATGTACCTGATCCTGTGCCCTAATTTGGGTTGAAATACTGGCTTTGGTGTCCTACTGAGTTTGAAAAAAAATGGCAAAATTAACAGCTTAAGCAGTCACTGCTTAAGAGATGTGATTGCTGTGTTGCTCTTTATGAACCTATGGGATCTTTTGTGCTTTTACTATTGGTTTGAAGTCAAATTGGTGACCAATATGTAGTCTAACAGTTGCTCTGTGACCATCAATAATAATTCAGTGATGGAGTTCCAATCATAAGTGAAAACATTTTCCCCTCTCCAAGAACCGGAACCATTCCTTCTTTCTTAACTTCTGAGCAGGCTTGGTCTCGATTAAAAGAAGGGCCTGTCTTTACTAGAGATGTGACTCATTAAAATAGAAACAGCTCTCAAATTTGACAATTTAACACTTTTCCTCAGTACAATATTTACTTGGAAAATGTACATCTTCGAATTCTTGGTTATGGAACATCTGAACAAGCACAAATATTTTACAACCCGTAATTGTCAGTTTAGACCATTAAAAAAGTGCATCTTTTTTTTATGGATTAAAGACTTAGACCTCAGGCATTGAGTCCCCTTAACCCCCACCACCAATCTAGCAGCCTTATAAACACAACATAAATTCTCATGCACTATAATTATTGTGGTCAATGATGCTGAACCAAGCACATAGTTTCTTCTCAAACATGTTCATAAGCAAGGAAAACGTTGCCTTCATGACTCACTTTTAGAGAAGAACTAACAAGTTTGGGTCATGTGAAAGCTGACTCATTCTTTTTCTTTGCTTCCACATTTAAGACGGGTTCATAATAGAGGAACTAACTAAGTTAACTCTCCATTACCTTGGGACTGCATAAAAGGAAACTAAAAATTAAGTCAGAGTTTTTAAATTCTGAGGATGTCTTTACAATCAGTAGACTGTAGATTTCTTGTTTATTGAATAGTTTATGACCAGATGCCTTCTAATGTAATGTAGTTTATTTTTTTGTTATTAACAGCTTATGGAGGTATAATTTATATATCATAAAGTCTACCTATTATAAGTATCTAATTCAATAATTTGTAACAAATTTATACAGCAGAGCCGTCATCATCACAGTCCAGTTTTAGGACATCTCCATTACTCCTAAAGGTTTTCTTTTACTCATTTCTAGTTAATCGCTTTTTCCACATCCAACGCTAGGCTAATATTGATTTGTTTTCTTTTTATAAATTTGCTTTTTCTGAATGTTTTATATAAATGAATTACAGAGTAATTATGCTTTTTGCACCTGACTTCTTTGAGGTTAATTTACATTGTAGCATGTCTGGTAGTGCTATTCTTTTTATTGCTGAATAATCTTCCATTGTATTGAGATGCCACTTAAATCCATTTCCCAATTGATGGACATAGAATTGTTTCTAGTTTTTGGCTATTATGAATAATGCTGCTGTGAATATGTACCTACATGTCTTTGTGACAGGTTTGTATTTTTCTTGCACATATTCCTAGGGATCAAATTGCTATGTTGTATAGTAAATTTGCATTTAAAATTTTAAAACTTTATTTATTTTATAATTATTTTTAATTTGTATTTTAAGTTCCAGGGTACATGTGCAGGATGTGCACGTTCATTACATAGGTATATGTGTGCCTTGGTGGTTTACTGCACCTGTCAACACATCACCTAGGTATTAGTCCAACATGCATTAGCTATTTTTTCCTGATACTTTTCCCTCCCCTGCCTTATCCCCAACAGGCCCCAATGTGTGTTGTTCCCCTCTTTGTGTCCATGTGTTCTCATTGTTCAACTCTCACTTATAAATGAGAACATGTGGTATTTGGTTTTCTGTTCCTGCATTACTTTGCTGAGGATGATAGCTTCCAGCTCTGTCCATGTCCCTGCAAAGGGCATGATCTCACCCCTTCTTATGGCTGCATAGTATTTCATGCATATATGTATCACATTTTTCTTTTTTTACTTTTTTTTTTTGAGATGGAGTCTCACCCTGTCACCCAGGCTGGAGTGCAGTGGCATGATCTCAGCTCACTACTCTCCATGTCTCAGGCTCAAGTGATTCTCCTGCCTCACCCTCCCAAGTAGTTGGGATTATAGGCACGCACAACCTTGCCTGGCTAATTTTTGTATTTTTAGTAGAGATGCGGTTTCATCATGTTTGCCAGGCTGGTCTTGAACTCCTGACCTCAGGTGATCCACCCATCTCGGTCTCCCAAAGTGCTGGGATTTCTGGCATGAGCCAGAGCACCCTGCCTGTACCACATTTTCTTTATCTAGTCTATAGTTGATAGGATTTGCTTCTGTGCAAAAAGTATTCTTCTTTCCCCACAACCTCGCCAGCATCTGTTGTTTCCTGACTTTTTAATAATCACCCTTCTGATTATTAAAAAATTACCTAGGTGTGGTTGTGCATGCCTGTAATCCCAGCTACTCGGGAGCTGAGGCAGGAGAATTCCTTGAACCTGAGGCAGACATTGCAGTGAGCCGAGATCTTGCCACTGCACTCCAGTCTGCTGACAGAGTGAGACTCTGTCTCAAAAAAAGGAAGGAAAAAGAAAAAAAAAAAAAACCCTAGAAAAAAATCTAGGCAATACAACTCATGTTTATAGTTGATAGGCATATCTTTGCTATCATGAATAGTGCTGCAATGAACATACAAGGGCATGTACCTTTGTAATAGAATGATTTATACTCCTTTGGGTATATACCCAGTAATAGGATGCGGATTAAATAGTATTTCTGGTTATAAATCTTTGAGAAATTGCCACATCATCTTCTGCAATGGTTGAACTAATTTATATTCCTACCTATGGAATATAAATTATTGTAAAACTATTCCAATTTCTCCACAACATTGTAAAAGCATTCCTATTTCCCCACAACCTCGCCACCATCTGTTATTTTTTGACTTTTTAATAATCACCTTTCTGATCGGCATGAGATGGTATCTCATTGTGGTTTTGGTTTGCATTTCTCTAATGATTAGTGATGTTGAGCTTTTTTTCATGTGTATTGGTTATGTGAACGTCTTCTTTTGAGAAATGTCTGTTTATGTTCTTTACCCGCTTTTTAATGGGGTTGTTTGTTTTTTTTTGCTTTTTTGTAAATTTGTTTAAGTTCCCTATACATAGATATTAGACCTTTGTCAGATGAACATTCCACGCTCATGGATAAGAAGAATCAATATCATGAAAATAGCCATACTGTCCAAAATTATTCATAGATTCAATGCAATTCCCATTAAACTACCATTGACATTCTTCACGGATTTAGAATAAACTATTTTAAAATTCATATGGTAACAAAAAAGAACTCATATAGCCAAGGCAATCCTAAGCAAAAAGAACAAAGCTGAAGGCATTATACTACCAGACTTCAAGCTATGCTACAAGGCTACAATAACCAAAACAGCATGGTATGGGTACAAAAACAGACACATAGACCAATAGAACAGAATAGAGAACTCAGAAGTAAGACTGCACATCTACAATCATCTGATTTTCAACAAACCTAACAAAAGCAAGCAAAGGGGAAAGGATTTCCTATTTAATAAATGGTGCAGAAGAACTGACTAGCCATATGCAGAAAATTGAAACTGGACCCCTCCATTATACCTCATGCAAAATTAACTCAAGATGGTTTAAAAACTTAAATATAAAATCCAAAACTATAAAAAGCCTAAAAGAAGGCCAGGCGCAGTGGCTCACATCTATAATTCCAGGATTTGGGAGGCCAAGGCAGGCAGATCGCCTGAGGTCAGGAGTTTGAGACTAGCCTGGCCAACATGGTGAAGCCCTGTTTCTACTAAAAATACAAAAATTAGCTGAGCATCGTGGTGCATGCCTGTTAATCCCAGCTACTCAGGAGGCTGAAGCAGGAGAATCACTTGAGCCTGAGAGGTGGAGGTTGCGGTGAGCAGAAATCTCGCCACTGCACTCCAGTCTGCTGACAGAGTGTGACCCTGTCTCAAAAAAGGGACAAAAGAAGAAAAATACACTAGAAAAAAATCTAGGCAGTACCACTCAGGGCACAGGCACAGGCAAAGATTTCATGATGAAATCATTAAAAGCAATTGCAACAAAAGCAAAAATTGACAGATGGGATCTAATTAAACTAAAGAGCTTCTGCACAGCAAAAGAAACTGTCGTCAGAGTGAACAGGAAACCAACAGAGTGGAAGACATTTTTTGTTTTCTTTGAGATGGTCTTACTCTGTCACCCAGGCTGGAGAGCAGTGGCACAATCTTGGCTCATTGCAACCTCTTCCTCCTAGGTTCAAGGCTCAAGTGATTCTTGTGTCCCAGCCTCCTGAGTAGCTGGGATTACAGACATGTGCCACAACACCTGGCAAATTTTTGTATTTATAGTAGAGACGGAGTTTCCATATTAGCCAGGCTGGTGTCAAACCAACCCTCCAACAAGCAATCCAACCACCTTGGCCCTTTGACTTCCAAAGTACTGGGATTATAGGTGTGAGCCACCATGCCAGCTTTATTTATTTTTTAAATAGAGATGAGGTCTTACTATGTTGCCTAGGCTGGTTTTGAACTCCTGGGCTAAACTGATCTTTCTGCCTCTGCCTCCCAAAGTGCTGGGATTACAGGTGAGAGCCACGGTGCTCAGTTGAATTTAAATTTTTAAGAAATTGCCAACTATTTTCTTTTCTTTTTTTTTTTTTTTGTACTTTAGGTTCTGGGGTACATGTGCAGATCATGCACGATTGTTGCATAGGTACACACTTGGCAATGTGGTTTGCTGCCTCCATCCCCCCATCAGCTACATCTGGCAAGAAATTGCCAACCATTTTCTAAAGAGGCTGTGCCACTTTACATTCCCACTGACAATGTATGAGGATTATCATTCTTCATATCTCATCAACGTTTCCTATTGTCTGTCTTTTTGACTATAGCAATTCTAGTAGACATACAGTGGCATGTCATGCAGGTTCTAATTTGCATTTTCCTGATGACAAATGAATATCTTTTCATATGCTTAATGTTAACCATTTGTACACCTTCCTGGGGATGTGATTTAAAATATTTTGCATATTTTAATTGTGAAGTTTTTTTTTTGTTTGTTTTTTTATTAAGTTGTGCTCTTTATATATACTGGTATAAGTCCTTTATCAAATATTATGATTTGCAAATATTTTCTACTTTTTGGCTTTATAAATTTTTTTTAAATGAAGCGCAAGTGTCTTTAATTTTGATAAGGTATAAATGCTTTAAATTTTGACTAAATCCAATTTGTTAGTTTTTTTCTTCTATGGATCATGATTTTGGTAACTAAGAATTCTTTGAATAATGCGAAGGTATGAAGATTTCCTTCTACATTTTCTATTGGAAGCTTTCTAGTTTACCTGTTCCATTTAGGTTTGTGATTAGTTTTGAATTAGTTTTTGCATATTATATGAGATGCCTTAATTCATTTGGGTTGGTATAACAAAACACTATTAATTGGCCTGCTTGTCAACAACAGAAATATATTTGTGACAGTTCTGGAAGCTATGAAATCAAAGATCAAAGTGCCAGAGATTTTATATCTGGTGAGGGCCTGCTTTCTGATTCAGATATGGTGGCCTTTTCACTGTAACCTTACATGGTGGGAGGGCCAAGGGAGTCTCTGAGGCCTCTTTCAGAAGGGCACTGCAGTAGTCCCTCCTTATCTACAGAGAATATCATCCAATACCCCTAGTGGATGCCTAAAGCCATAGATAGTACCTATATATACTATATATTTTCCTAAACATATATACCAAAAATAAAGTTCCATGTATAAATTAGGCACAAGAAGAGATTAACATCAATAACCAATAATAAAATAACAATATGCTATAATAAAAATAATGTGAATATGATTACTCTCTTAAAAAATGTCTGATTGTATTGTACTGCAGGTAACTGAAATCATGGAAAGCTAAACCATGGATAATAGGGAACTACCATAATTCCATTTATGAGGGCTCCCCCTTTACAATCTAATCACCCCCTAAAGATTTCACATCCAAATCCTTCATGTTAGAAATTAGGGTTCAATATATGAAATACAGAGAGATACAAATATTCATTTTATAACACAAGAAGGTAACAGTTTTAAGGTGGCTTTTTTCCCAAATGTTGTTTTCTGCATCTATGAGATAATAATGTGATTTTGTCATTTATTCTACTGATATTGTATATCACATTAGTTGAATCGTCTATTTTGACTAAATGGGATTCATCCTAGGAATGCAAGTTGAGTTTAATATTGAAAATCAATTATATGTTTCTAGGTTCAGTTTGCTCATATTTTGTTAAAGACTTTTTGTATCTGCCTTCAAGAGAAATACTTGTGTACAGTTTTTTTGTGGTTATTTTTGTTCTTTTGTTCAGCTTTTTATTTGCTTTCTGGGGGATAAAATTTGTGGACTTTCTTATGTAGTGGAGATTGGAAGCCTGGAAGTTGTGTCTTATCTGTAATTACCTGTAGGAAATTCATGATATTTACACTATTTAAGTCAAGAATGAGAGTATAAGCAAACATTTTGAAGCAAAAAGTTTTCCTAAGCTAAAAGGAGAGACCTCAATGAAGCAGGAATAGACTTTTTATTAACACTATACAGAAACAAACTAAAGGCAGAATTATTTCTTTCTTTTTACAGGAGAACTTTTATGAGGACGGAGACCTCGAGCTGAATCAGGCACACACCTAATGGTATGGGTGGCAGTATCAAATCCATTCCACACTCTGCTGCAGCTGACAACAGGCAGAATCAACGGCTGAAAGGCAAGAGTTAGGTTATATATATTTTTCATTTCCTTTCTCTTGCTCCTTGTTTACTTTCTTGTCAAAGCAAATCTAGTTCACCCCTGGGGCATGTCATTTTATCAGAAAAGAAATTATGGGTTTTCCCCTTTCAGAGTTTTCAAAGCTACATCAGTGTGTCTGTAACTTTAGGTGATTTCTGTTGAGTTTCCTGCTCCTGAGGTAACTTATGAACCAGACAGTAGTACTTTTAGTGACATTTCTTCTCATAGCCCAGTTATTTTCTTCTCTGAGAAGTACATCCAAATATTGTCCCTAGAAAACCAATACAAGCTGGTGTTTCCCATGTTTTGGAAACGTGCTTTGTGGTAGGCAGAACAATGCCTCCCAACCCCAGCCCTCTCCCGGCCCCCAGACATGTCCCTGTCCTAATCTCTGGAAACAGAATATGTTAGGTTACATGGGAAGGGGAATTAAAGTTGCTGATCAGTTGACTTTACAATAGGAGCATTATCCTGGATTATTTGGATGAGCTCAGTGTAATCACAAGCGTGCTTAAAAGTAGAAAAGGAAGGCAAAAGAGGAGGTCAGAGTAGTGCCATGTGAACAGAACTCAGCTGTCCATTGCTGGTGGCAAAGGAAGAGAGCCGAGAGCCACAGAATGTAGGGATCTATGTAGCAATAGAATGTAGCTGGGAAAGGCAAGATCCTGCTCTAGAGCCTCCAAAAAGGAATGTGTCCTGCTGATACCTTGATTTTGGCCCGGTAGGTGTGTTGGACTTAGAGCCTTCAGAATTGTAAGATGATATATTTGTATTGTTAAACCACTGAGTTTGAGGTAATTTGTTATGGCAGCAATAGGAAATGAATACATACCCATTCCTGTTGCTTCGCATTATACACCTTAAAAAAACAAAAAACCCAAAAAAACGGAGGCAGCCCTTACACTGCTCCTAGTAGTTCTATTCACATTGAATGCCCTCTTGTGCACCCTATGCATGTCCCTCTAAGTCCCTACTGAATATTCTTTTTCCTTACTTCTGAGGTGTCTCCACTGTGAAAGGATCTTCCATTAGAGCAACACTTCCGGCCTTTCTCATCTCCTTTACACACTGCTTTTCTCAGGTGAAGAGATGGTCTTTCTGCTTGGTGTGTTTAGAGAAAGGAACTGAACCATCCCGGAACAGCATCTTCTTTTTGGAATCCAGGTGCCTGCAGGAAGCACACACCCTGCTCTGTCCTTTGTGACTAGGTAGATCAACCCGTTTCTGGACTGTAGTTCCAGAGAGTACCCAAGCCACACCTTCAAATCAGCTTTTAGGGTGACAAAGTTGACAGCTTTTCCAACTGCTGGATTCCTATACTAGATTCCTCTCAATTAGTCCCAGACTCAGGGGTGATGTTTACTGATCTCTCAAACTCTAACACAGTAAAGTTCCAAAGGGATATTTCAAAGTACCTCCTCTTCAATATATAAAGAAAGAAATCATCAGTTTTCTTTCTACTCTTGCTATTTTCAATGATTTCTCATCTCATGGAAAGCCTAGCCAGCTTCCTAGCCCTGAAACCTGGGCCTCTGTCTCCCCTCTTTCCCTTTCTTCACGTCTAGTTAATACCCAGGTTCCTGTTAATATTTTTCAAGTTCAGCTACTTTCTTCGATCTCACTACCATCACCTTGGTGGACACCCTTATAACTCAACTCCTGGATTACTGCAATAGTTTTTGTTTCTGTTTTTAATTCTTCCTGTTTCTCAAAGTATAAATCACAGATTTTCTCCATCCAAATTCCCTATTTGAACCCAGACAGACCCAGTGAAAAAGAATTGTAGGTAATTATTATGCCTACTAAAGGCTGTGAAACCCTGCTAGCCTCCTTCCAGAAAATGTAAGGTGAAATCTTCACATTTCACCACAGTGATCTTTCTATAGTACAAAGCGGGTGATGGTACCCTCTCACTTAAAACTACTTTATGGGTTTTCCATAACCCATAAAGACACAGTCCAAAATCGACAGCATGACGTACAAAGCCCTCTCATGCAGATCTGACTTCCATTCACCATTGCACAGCTTTCGTTCTTGACATAATTTTGTTTTTCTTATATGCCCCAGTCAAAACGTGTCATCCGTATGCTGTTACTTAGCCATGTTATTTCTGCTCCCTGTTCTTTTGTTCAGCCTGCTCCTTCCACTCAGAGCAACTCCTCTAACCCTCACTTCTTTGTAACTAACATCCTCTGGAAAAATCTCCCCTAATCTCCTCCTTTCCCAGGATGGGTTGGGTTCTCCCCCTAAATGCCCCTTTTGTCTGTCTCAATCTTAGCACACCTCAGATTTTGTTCTGTAATTTTCCACTTGTCTGTTTTCCTTATCAGATAGTAGAGTTATTTAGGTAAAGGAGTATACCTTAGTTTTTCTTTGTATTTCTAGTACTCAGCACAATAACTGGTACATTATAAATGCTTAATAAATTTTATTCAATATATCATGTGTTTCAAAAAGCTATCAAAAGCCTAACTTTAAAGAAAGCCAGTCTACTTGGTATATAATGGATGATCAGAGATCAGCATTTTTTTTTAAAATGATGTTTTCAGAAAATGAAAGATTATTAGATAGACCCTGGATTCAGCCTCAAACCATTTCTTCAGTTTGTAGTCTAGGAAGACGTTATGCTACATGCCTTGCATGCATTTTCTCTGATAATCAAAACATTCCCATGCGAGGAAGGTACTAATGATGTCCCTGTTTTATGGAAAAGACAATTAAGACTTAGGCTTAGTGACCTGACTGAGCCACATAGCCATTTTCAATGGAAAAGGGTTCAGGTCATCTTTAAATCTAGCATGAATGGAAAAAAAAATTATAGCATTGAGAACATATTTAAAAGTGTTCAGTGAGCATTGCTATGTGCTAGCAATATTCTAGGAATTGTGAGTATATCAAGGAAAAAAGAGACAAAATTTCCTGCTGTGATGGAGCATATATATTCTAGGTAGTTATATCATTTTCACTAACAATTCTACTTTAATTAACACTTACTTGGGACAGTGAAGATAAGAAAAGACAAAAATTTCAAGTCGTGCAGCCAGGGGAGTACTTTATCCTTCAATTTTTTCTAAGTGGTATCTGGGAAATGGGAACAGATTTTCATGTACCCATAGCTTTGCAGGCAACATAAAGACGGTAATCTAAACCTGGACCTGGGGTAACTTTTTGGCCATGACATTTAGCTCTTTATTAAAGACACTAAGTAATGCCCACGTGTGCAATTTCATGCTTAGGGAAGTATAAAAGAAAAAAGGACAGTTGGAAAGAGAGAAATGTGGTAGGAAAATAGAAAATGCAGTGAGGAAGAGAGGGAGTGAGGATATTGTCATTGATAAAGTACCATATAAGGATACTCTCTGTTCATCCTAGAAGCAGGAACCTGACCATACTGATCACTAGTGTGTATCTTGGGATCGAGCAGAGTTCCTGTTACCTAGTTGGTGTTCACTAAGTGTATTAGAAAGATAAATTATTGAAAGAAGTCTATCTATTAATTAAAAAAAAAAGACTTCTGTTATGTGCTCTGATATTCTGGCCATAGGGCAAGGCCTTGGTCCCTGCCATCAAGGGATACAGAGAATGTTTGGGGAGTGAAAATAACCAAATTATTGAAGGCAAAGCATGATGAATGCTATGATAGAGAGATAAACATAGTGCTATGGAAACACTAGAAATAGCTACTTGCTCTATCTCAGGACTTGGAAGAGACTTTGTAGAAAATGTGGCATTTTGAGCAGAGAAGAATATTCAAAGCATGGTCTGAAGAGAACCAGGCCTGTCCTGGGAATAATAAGAATGTCACAGTAGCTAGAGATGGAAAACATGGATAAAAGGAGGTGGGGACACATGTGGGGCTAGAAGGCCGGGCTAGATGTTTGCATGAGTGTCTGGGGCACCTGAGAGGCAGTAGGGATCCACATTACTCCACTCTCTACTCTGCTGCCAGAGCTGTCTTTTTACAAATGCAGGTTTTATGATGCTAGTCTTCTTGAAAGCCACAAAGCACTCTTAATCATCACAAAATATAATGAATTATAAGTTATGATAGGGTTTAGGATATACTATCCCCAAATATGGCACCTTGACATTTGAGAAAACAGAAGTAGAAAAGTCTCTGTGACATTCTCTGAACATTCTCCCCTGAAACATCCCGTGAAAGAATTTTCTGACCTTCATCTAAAGTAGGTTGTAAGACTCTCCTGGAAAGAAATGAATGAAGATACAGAAACACATCAAAGAATCTGAACAAACTGGTCTTGCTAAATTCCCCCATTTATTACCATTAGGTCATACCTACTTGTCTTCCAATGATACTTCTACATGACTGACCATAAAAACACACAGATTTCCCTGTGTCTTTGGGTCTTCATTTCTGAAATTTCCTGTGTTACATAAAACTTAACACCAGACAAATTCATATATTTTAAATCTGTCTTTTGATATAGGGACCTTGGCCATGAACCCACCTCCAAATGAGGAAAAGAATACTTTTCTCCCTAACACTGATGAGGTCTCCAGATAGACACCAACATGGAAGTGCCATTGGAAAGCACTAGTCCACATGGGCTATTATGGTGATCAGCCTCTAACATGGCCGTAATTCCATCTCCTGGTATCCGTGCCCTGATGCAATTCCCTCTCACACTGTATGAGAATAAATCTGTATGACCAATGGAGTACAGAAGTGAGGATATGGTACGTCATTTCCAAGGTTAAGTCATAAAATATTTTGTGGCTTCTGCCTTGCTTTCTCTACTGAATTATTTGCTCTGGAGGAAGCCAGTCACCATGCTGTAAGGACACTCAAGCGGCCTATGGATTGCCCCAAGTTACAAGAAAGTGAGGCCTCTTACCAACAGCCATGTGAAGAAGCCATCTTGGAAGTGGATTTTCCATACCCAGTCAGGCATGCAGCTGACGGCAACCTTAGCTTGGATCATATAAAATCAGAGTTAAAAAGGACTAGAGGCTGGACATGGTGGCTCATACCTGTAATCCCAGCACTTTGGGAGGCCAAGAGTTCAAGACCAGCCTGGGCAACACAGGGAGACCTCGTATCTAAAAAAAAAAACTAGAGATTAAGTAGGGCAGACACTGATAATTGGGTCCAACATTTCCCATAAAACTTAAGAGATTCGTGGAATCCTTCTTTACTTCTGTTGATCAGAATTGACAACTTTATTATTCCTGATACCAAGAGATGTGGTGCTCAGTTCAAGCTTGCATGTCTAGTTAGTGAAAACATACTCCATTTTCTGACTGTCAGTCCAGGGCTCTTGCCACTGTTGTGCTACCATCCATTCAGATGACTTACTTTAACCTCTTTAATTTATATGAGATACCCATCCACTTGCTGAAGATCGGTCTTTCAGCTTGTTAGGAATTATTTATTTAGAAAGAAGATCGTATACTGCTTAAGAGAATGGGAGACAGTTGGAATGCTAATTGTAGCAGGCCAAATAACAGCTCCCAAAGATGCCCAGTTCCTAATTCTGGGAACCTATGAACGCTGCCTTATGTGGTAAAAGGGATTTTGTGGATGTAATTAAGAATCTTGAGATGGGGAGATTATCTCAGATTGTCTAGGTAAGTCCTAAATGTAATCACAAATATCCTTATAAGAGGGAGGCAGAGGAATATTTGATAAAGAAGAAAAGGGGATGTGACTAAAGAACAGGCAGAGGAAAGAGGATGTGATCCCAGGCCATGAGCCGAGGAATGAGGACTGCATCCCTCTTGGCACAGGTAAGGAAACAGATTTTCCTCCAGAGCCACCAGAAAGAGCTCTGCTGGTTCTTTGATTTTAGCCCACTGTACCTGATTTTGGCCATCTGACCTCCAGAATTGTGAGAAAAAAAAAGCTGTGTTATATATTTATTTTGAGATGGGGGTCTCACTTTCTTGCTTAGGCTAGAGTGCAGTGGTGCAGTCATAGCTAATTGCAGCCTTGACCTCCTGGCCTAAGCAGCCCTCTTGCCTCAGCTTCCCGAGTAGCTGGTACTATAGGTGTGCCACCATGTGAGACTAATTCTTTTTTTATTTTTGTAGAGATGAGGTCTTCCTATGTTGCCCAGGGTGGTCTTGAGGCAAAAGAGCTCAAGCAAAAATGTGTGTCATTTTAAGTCACTGGTTTGTCATGTTTTTATAACTGCCATAGAAAACTAATTACATTAATCTTAGCTCCAACAGATCCTAGTTCTGTTAGTTTGTGCACAATAATCTTTCTAAGGCTGCATTTTCTCATCTGTAAAGTGGGAATAATAAAATGTCTATTTCATGGGGTTGTGGGAAGATTGAATAAGATCATTCATGCAAAATGTTCAGCTTAGGACTTGGCATATGGAAAGGTCCTCATTGGCTATGGATTTGGTCTAGACAAGAAGATTGCAACAGATTTTTCTTCTATTTGAAAACTCTGGTAGAGCACTAACTAGCTCTTGGAATTTAGAAAGGGTTGCATATTTATTAACTATTCTAGTTTTCTCACAGGAGCACTGACATCTATTTGTTTTTTCCTTTTTAACCGACCTTTCTCAAGGATGCTGACTGCAAGATGAGGGAAAGGCAAATAGGTGGAATAACTGGAGAATAACCCAGAATGAGACAAGGAAGGGGGATTTTGAAAGGATTTCTTTGCCTATTATCTACTTTCTGAGATAGCCACACAAAACAGGTGAAAAGTTATACTATTTATAAAGATCTCCTGAGAGGGATTGTCTATAGCTTTTCTGGTAATTTCCCTTGGTACCTCTGAAACCTGTTCATTTTCAAAGAAAACTGCACTGACGGCTACACATTCTTTTTTTTTTTTATATAAAAAATTGGAACGGCTTTGTTTTCGGAAGCTGTTTGTTACCCAATGTTGCTGAAAAGGTTGTATTACAATGAGGCTATGTGTTAGCTGGTCATATCTCTAGTGCAGCATAGCTATGTAAACTTTTTCTTTTTCTTATCTTGGGTTTCAGAATTCTCCATTTTTCAGAAGCATATGCTAATAATATTTACTGGTATTGTTTATCACTACCACTCAGTTTTCTGTGCTTGTATTTTCTATTTCCTGCTGATTTAGCCTCTGTACTCTGTTGTTTATAGGAACTTACCATATTTGCATAGTTTAAGTGCTCTGTTGCTTCTATCACAAGCCCTAGTGGGTAGGAACAACGTCTATGTAATTTATTCGTGTAGTGCTTGGTGGAACATCTCATGTTTCATGATTGCTTTATGATGATAGAGATGATACTACAAAGTAAAGCCAAAGGAAGCTTTTAACAATAGGGCCTTATGGTGTTTGGTCTTCATTGGATGTCTCTCCCCTCACAGAAGAAAGAACGGAGGAATAACGGCTATATCATCATGACAAACAAGTGTCAAAGTCAAGTTCAGTCGAAGGCCCAGACAACCCTTGTCCTGTAGTCAGGGATGACTTGTGAAAACAACTGAATATGGCTCATTGACTTGAGTTCTTGTGCCCGAACTGAAAAGGTTTGGTACCTGACACAGGAACAAAGTCTGTCTTAAATCAACTTTCTGGGATATCATTTTCTCTAGTGCAGAGATTTGATGGCTTATTTGGTAGTGGAGGCAGAAATTTCCTAAAGTGATCTTCCTTGGCCAACAGTGATTGACATCTGAGGTACAGCTTGCCTCTACTTTCGGGGCTCACTGCCTCACTGGGGCCATATCATAGTGGCAGTTTAACAGTAATCTTAGTAGGTCTTTTTGAACATTTTAAAGCCACTGCTCCGAAGCATAAGCCAGGCAAAAAATTGATTTCCCTCATCCACATGCCCCAAATGTCCAACATAGGTAAGACATTTTTTAAATAGGCATCTCCAGAAGGCAACTTTTGACCTCTTTCCAGATAAGAGGTTCAAGCCAGCCTTTTGCTATTGTGGGACATCAAAATTTACTATATGACCTGAAATCCTCCCAGGTGATTGAATTCATTCACAGGTCCTAGGAGAGAAGATGAAACTTTCATTTATCCCCACTCTACCCACCGATCAGTACTGTGCATAACCACTTCGCCAAACTTTTGTCAATTTTGTTGCATTTTATCTGTTTACATGAGATCCACAATGCTTTCTCATTCTCACAGTAAACATTGAATCCTGTTTATAACTGAAGGGCAGAATCAGCGGGGAGCATCCGCAAAGCGCTCCAGGCTCCTTTTTTCCCTTCCTCAGAGACACCAGGAATGTGCCTTTGCACTGTTTTGCCAGCATCCTTAAATCATGATTAATTTAAAGCCCTTTCTCTCTTTGGTGAAGCCTGACACAAGCAACCGCTTTTCTGTCACATTGATTTTTCTGTCCTTGCAGATTCAGAGCCAGGGTTGAGTCCTCCTCACAGGGTGAGTTCTCTGACAAGGAAGTTTTGCAACCTAATTTACAGCTGGAGCCAAGCTTGTCAGTGAGTGCCAGAGGGAAACTGTCGCAATTGGCTGGCTAAGTATGCATTTAATAGTGTTTATCCAAGCGAGTTTGTGATTTCTTCACTCTCTCCAACAAATATGTTATTTGTAATAGCTATCTTCTCTCATCTAGGTGTTTGAAAAATGTCTCTAACGTGTGTGGGCTGGAATGCATTTTGTTTTTCTGTAGGTATGTTCATTTAACAAGGGTCTCTGAAGAGCTATCAAAAACTGCTTGCCATCTTTTCAAATCATCTCTGTCTGCAGTGACCATGTCTTAATCCTGAAGGAAAACAAGGTAATCTTTTCAAATAAACATTTTCAAGGATGTTTAGAGGGAACCCAATTGCTAGCATGTAGAACCCCCTTCCAGTGCTTAAAAATAGGTATATTGAGAGAGTACAATGCCAGTGAGTTGGAATGTTTGTAAGCATTTGATATTTCCAGATGATTAACAATAATAAGCTAAATTGCAAGCAATGATCTGAATTTGTGTGTGTGTGAATATGAGTGTGTATGTGTCAAAGATCTACTGAGTATCTTGTTTCTCAATATTGTTGGTGGAAAATGAGGCGCAGAGGGGTTACAGACTCTCACTAGGTAAGTGAGCTAGTAAGGGACTTTGGCAATATTTGACCCTAAGCCCATTAAGTTTCACTGGGCTAACCTGACTCTAGGGAGAGTAAATATGAGATGAAGAAACATTTGATCGTTAAATAAAAAGGAAGGACTGAAACAAATGCAATTGGTTGTATGAATGTATTAATGCAATACTCCTAGTCTCAAGGAAGTTGACATGAAATAGGAAGAGAATATGTAGAGTATGGATTGAATAAACAAAATATTATGTGGATGATGTAATTACCGTAATTAAATCAAAACAGATTGTGTATGCCGGAACTTATCATATTACTCACAACATAATTTTACATAAATTTTTTTAAAACATGGCTCTTTCCCGTTCTGGTCTGTGGGTTTCTAAAGGGCAAACCTCTTTTTTCATTTGGGCCTGAAGCCCCAGGACTTACTGCTGGTCCTGGCACAAATGATGACAGAAATGATTGAGTGTGTGAATTTGGTACTGAGTTTGACATTATTGTCTCTCATTGTTTGTAGGCCTGGGATATTGTCTACTTAATTCACTTATCATTTGTTGTTTAAGGTGTCTGGATACTCAAAATACTGTTTTAATGTACCTCGCCTATACATGACATAAATACATTATTAACTTTAAAAAAAAAATTTTATCATCGTGCCATCCAACAGGAATATGATGTGAGCCATGTGTAATTAAAAATTTACTAATAGCCACATTAAAAAAGGAAAAATAAATGTGAAATTAATTTTTAATAATGTTTTATTTAGCTATATTCAAAGCATTATCATTTCAACATGCAAATATAAATTTATTAATATGATATATTACATTTTTTTCCTAGTAAGTTTTTAAAATCCATTAGGGTATTTTATATTTAATGCACATCTTAATTCAGACTTACATTCAGACTAAATTGTAGACTACTGCATTTCAGTGCTCAATGAGCACATGTGGCCATCATGTTAGCACATTTCAATAGTTTGCAGGTCAATGTAGGGGACATTCCCCCCCCTCCAATTAGCATTTATTCCCTGTTCCTATGCCCACTGAGCGTTCTGGTGTGGAAAAATCCCCATGACTGATAGTGCACACATAAACTGGGGTGACTAACGTCCTAGAGTCCCTGAAATTGAGAAGTTTTCTGGGATAAAGGACTTAACAATGTTAAAACCAGGACAGTTCTGAGAAAAGCAGAATGCTTGGTATCCCTAAAGTAACCTGTCACAGTGATTGGTTCAGGCCGAAAGCATATAAAACTGGCTGCGGATTATGGGATTTTTTTGGGAGTCACTTGGAGAAAGAACCTTACTTTCTGCTATGGTTATTATCAGCTAATCTTTATATCATGTGGGAGAACCTGGTTGAAAGTATTACTTACTTTGGAAGAAATCCCAGTGAAAGAGAAACTGAGTTTTAGTGACTTATTTTTTAGTTCTTGGACCCAGTTGTGTCTGAACCTATCCTGTTCTTGGACTTTTCAGCGAGTTAATACATTCTTTACACCTGTTTCCATATTGTTTGTTTAAACAGTTAAGGTTGCATTTCCAACATGTGAAATGAGGATAGTTCTAATGAATAGGTTTAGAAAAAAAAAGAGTACAAGAAATCTAGTTGGAATTTTCAGGCTCATAGGAAACACAATCAGGTTGTCTATTTTATTTTAACACACCCTCCTCGAGCTACTGTTGAGTGTGTGTGTGTCTGTGTGTCTGTGTGTGTGTCCTTTCTTTTGCTACATAGGAACAGCAAGTATATTTGTGGAGCAGGGAATTGACAGTGAAGTAGCTGCATACTGGCAATAACCTATGAATCTGGGCAGTTTGGAAAGTAGGAAGAAATGAAGATCTGCTGTCTTTCCTTTATTGTCCCTTCCTCTGTTGCTCTCAGACCATTGTGCTTTGCTTGTACTGTGGGTGTTTTGCTCCACCATAATGGCTCTGATGATGAGCTATAAACTTCATTCTGGTTCCTGGTACAATCTACAGTTTATGAGATTCTTACTTATGAGGTAGGGACCCCTGGAAGTTTGCAAAGTTTCAAAGTCAAGCACTTTGATTATTCTTTCTTAATTATTGGATACTAAAAGTGCAATATGGAAGGCTTATAACAATTTTTGATAATTTCAAAAAAGAGTGAATAAGCATTCAATAGATAGATGCTATTGAGCCACTAATCATGACTTGACATGCCTTACGTGAAGCACTTAGCAAGTGTTTAAACGTATTTAAACATCACAACAATCTTATTGCTGGCATTATTATCCTTATTGCTTTGAAATAAAAAAAAAATTGGACTGGGAATGATGGCTCATGTCTGTAACCCCAGCACTTTGGGAGGCTGAAGCAGGAGGTTTGCTTAAACCTAGGAGTTCAAGATTAGTCTGGACAACATGGCAAGGCCTCATATCTATGAAAAAATAAAATAAAATAAAAATAGCTAGGGGTGATGGTGTATGCCTGTAGTCCTAGCTACTTGGGAGGCTGTGGTGGGAGAATCACTTGAGCCCAGAATTTCAAGGCTATGATGAAGATACTTGTACTCGTGCCTGAGTGACAGAGTGAGACCCTGCTTCAAAAAAAAAAAAAAAAAAGTTGAATTATGGCATTTACTTTATTCATTACTCATTTAACAAACTTCATTTTATTCTCTTATATTCTCAATAAATTTAACACCTAGTGGAGAAAATAGGAGTACAAACATATGATTATAATACTGTGTATGAGTATATTAACAAATACAGAGAGGAAGGAGAGGAAGGGCCCCATAGCAGAGGTAGGTGCAGGGTACAGAGCATGGGATCACCAGAAAACTCCCTGGAAGCATGGTGCCTGAGCCAAACCTGATACATTAAAGCATATCTGCACTATTGCAAGTCTAGTACAAAATAACTTTTTCAGGAGAGATTTTCATTATTTTACAATGACAAATTTTAGTTTGTTTTTCTGCATCATGGAGATATAAGTGACAGGACTCTGATTTGTAAAGCGAAAGAATTAGATTCTTAACCCTGGATTTACTACTAACGAGGCCCTAGGGCAAAATCTCTGAAACAGTTAGAGCTACAGTTTCCTCTCCAACGAAGTAAGGTAGGATCATCAATTCTTTCATAACAGCATTTCTTCCAAACTCAACATTCTGAACACTTCAAGTCGCGCCCTTCATTTTCACTTTTACTGTCCTTCTAGTAAGAGTCATTACCTGGAAACCACAGTTCAGAAGCAAGGCATCACAGCTAGGTGTAAAGGGAGCTTAGCTTACAAAGAAAAAGCTTCAACTCATTTTATTTTTACCAATATCAAAAAATCACCCCACGATAGCTTCAGGGTGTTTTCACTCAAGTATAGCCTAGGACAGGTAGTGAAGATGCGGTAAATTACATTAATGGCAGCAGAGAGACAGGGTTTCACTGGATGCCTCAATCAAAGCATTATTAGATTCACAGTTAAAGAGTAGTGAGTTTCATCAGATATTTAATTAATGTCCATTAAAGTTCCTTTTACAGAAATAAAACCAAACAAAGCAACAACAAAAACAATCCCACAAATTTCTATGGCTGTACTTCAGAAACACATCAAATTATTAATGTTGAAATCTGGATTTTCCAAGAAATCAGCTTTCTTGTTGTATCTGAGAATGCATTTATGTTTGTATGCAGTTATGAGGTCAGGTAGAGAGGGAGAAAGAGATTACTGTCTGATGTATTGTTCCCCAAAGTTTAGTATAGATGTTCAGTATGAAGATAAAAAATGAGAAGGTGGAAAGGGGATAACTATTTATTGACCTTACTTATGCACTTAACCTCTCACATTGGATATTTTTGGTTTATAAAACATCTTAGTATTAATAAATACATATATAAATAAAGTGGTGACTTAAATAAAAATATCTCATATTTTATGAACAAATGTGTCAGTGAATATGTACTATAAATTAGTTAACGTTAATGTACGTTAGTCTTAAGATCCATAGAAGACTCCATCTGACCTTTACCACATGATGATTTTCCTCACTGTAGGTTGAAATTGATTATATATATTTTATTGTACTTTATGTTCTGGGGTACATGTGCAGATCATGCACGATTGTTGCATAGGTACATACATGGCAATGTGGTTTGCTGACTCCATCCTCCTGTCACCTATATCTGGCATTTCTTCCCATGTTATCCCTCCCCAACCTCCCTACCCTCCACTGTCCCTCCCCTAGTCCCCTCCAACAGACTCTAGTGTGTGGTGCTCCCCTCCCTGTGTTCATGTGTTCTCATTGTTCAACACCCGCCTATAAGTGAGAACATGCGGTGTTCGATTTTCTATTCTTGTGTCAGTTTGCTGAGAATGATGGTTTCCAGGTTCATCCATGTCCCTACAAAGGACACGAACTCATTGTTTTTGATGGCTGCATTTTATTCCATGGTGTATATGTACAACATTTTCCCTGTCCAGTCTATCATCGATGGGCATTTGGGTTGGTTCCAGGTCTTTGCTATTGTAAACAGTGCTGCAATGAACATTCGTGTGCATGTGTCTTTGTAGTAGAACGATTTATAATCCTTTGGATATATACCCAGTAACGGGATTGCTGGGTCAAATGGAATTTCTATTTCTAGGTCCTTGAGGAATTGCCACACTGTCTTTCACAATGGTTGAAATAATTTACACTCCCACCAACCATGTAAAAGTGTTCCTATTTCTCCACATCCTCTCCAGCATCTGTTGTCTCCACATTTTTTAATGATCACCATTCTAACTGGCATGAGATGGTATCTCAATGTGGTTTTGATTTGCATTTCTCTAATGACCAGTGATAATGAGCATTTTTTCATATGTTTGTTGGCCTCATAAATGTCTTCCTTTGAAAAGTGTCTGTTCGTGTCTTTTGCCCACTTTTGAATGGATTTGTTTGTTTTTTTTCTTTTAAATCTGTTTTAGTTCTTTGTAGATTCTGGATATTAGCCCTTTGTCAGATGGGTAGATTGCAAAAAAAATTTTCCCTTCTGTTGGTTGCCAATTCACTCTAATGACTGTTTCTTTTGCTGTACAGAAGCTCTGGAGTTTAATTAGATCCCATTTGTCTATTTTGACTTTTGTTGCCAGTGCTTTTGGTGTTTTTGTCATGAAGTCTTTGCCTATGCCTAAGTCCTGAATGGTTGTGCCTAGATTTTCTTCTAGGATTTTTATGGTGTTAGGTCTTATGTTTAAGTCTTTAATCCATCTAGAGTTAATTTTAGTGTAAGGTGTCAGGAAGGGGTCCAGTTTCTGTTTTCTGTACATGGCTAGCCAGTTATCCCAACACGAAATTGATTTTTACTTCTCTGCAGCTAAGTATGTAGCAGTCTTGGCCACATGGTGACGCAGCAGAAGGGTCTATGTACTGGCTGTCCTGATGCTCTTCCTGATTCAATTGTTTCTCAAAAGGACACCACTGCAGGAATAAACCCAATTCTCAGTATGGTATACCTGGAAAGTTGTCCAACTCACGATGTCAGAGTCACAGACTTCATGCACACTCATCTCAAGTCAATATATCTAACACATTTCCACTAATTATTGGATAACACTAGCAAGAAACTCTGGTATTTTTCAACTAACCTTTGCTAATTTAAATGCGGCCAGTCCACCCTCACACTGCATTGTGACGGGCATATAAAAGCCAATGAAAGATGTCATCCATTGTTAACAATAGTCATCACTGACAACTTCCTGTTGAATGTCACTGTTACTCTTACTACTGCTACTACCACTACCACGTATGAAGCTGCCATTATTACTAACTCAAAGTTTTCACCGATACAGAAACAGGTGTACCTTTAAAGAATAACTTCCTCCCTACATCTTGCTTCCCCTCTTTCTGTCCCTTCTCCTCTCCCACCCCTACACTTTTGTCTTCCCCTTGCTCAGGCTGTGACTACTGTCTTCAAGAGCTAACTTTTATCTGACTGTAAAGCCAAGCAAACTAATCTTGCAGAACTGTTCTGCCACATAATTTGGTCTCTTCCCATTTGAAATTAATCTGTATATTAACAACTTGCAACTGTGGTGGACAGTGCTGCTTAATTGCCATACTGGTGTCACTCACCTTGTCCTCTCCTAACCTGCAAGTTAGACATTTAGGCTGCTGTCTTCATCATGTAAGGTGAAATACCAGATTGTTGTGCAATAAGTGTGGCTTGGAGATGTGGTGATATAGCCGTGGGATTATTGAGATTATTTACCGTGGGGTCTCATTGCAAATCCTTTGGGACTTTGTCTATTACTCCTTTTGTCTGTCTGCTCTTAAATATTTTCTGTCCCCCCAGCATCCCATTCCTACCTAATAGGAGAAGGGGTCATATCTGACCCAACTAAGGGTCATTCTATTTAGGTCATTCATCTGGAGGATGGGACAGTGGAAGAGTCAAGCTTGCCCCGAGCTTCACTCAGCTAGTACCTGTCTCCTCTGCCCACTGTCCAGCAACTTACCCTGACCCATCCTTTAAGGAACTTGCCAATAGAGAGCAGAATACCCTCTCTCTCTCTCTTTTTCTTTTTTGTCTTTCATATATTCTTTGGATAAACGGCAGGTTGTAAAGAGCTGAGTTTCATAATGAGAGTAACTAAAGAATAGAACACCTGGTTCCTATTCTGAGAAGGTCACCTCTGTTCACACAATATCTGCCCATCTGACTCAATCTACTAGGTAAGCTGCAGAGGGGCTTCCTTCCCCTGGAAACTTCTAATGAATTATGAAAGATGAGGAAATTGGAATTTAGCATTTTCAAAACCCCACCTCTTCTTGCAGATTTGCTTTCGTTCTCACTCTCCCAAGCAAACTTCACAAGGTAACCAAACTATCTGGTCAAGTACCCTCTGAACCCAGCCTGTCCTTCCTGCCTGCACGCATCATGGAAGAGCTGCCTCTGCCCTGCTGGGCAGGACCCTGCTGAGGCCCCGTGACCATCACCAAGGAAAATATATCCCTTATATTTCAAAGGCCTAGTTCAAACATGTCTTCCTTTCAGGCAGATAAAATTCTTTTATGCTTAAAGATGCAGAAAAAATGAAACACACACACACACACACAAAAACAAAAGCACGCAGCCCAAACAAAACAACAACAACAACAAAAAAAACAAAACAAAAAAAACAACTTTGGAGTCTATGGGATCTCATTTTGCATTTCGGCTCTGCTGCTTACTAAAAATGTCTCACTGGAAGAATAACTAGCCTTAGTTTCCACATCTGCAGAATGGAGATAATAATACTGTAAAATGATTATGGCTTTTTGATGATGTGGTTTGCATAAATAGCCTAGCCCAGTACCTGGCACCAGTAGGTACTCTACAAATGCTACTCAGCATCGCTTCTTTGAAATCTCCATGATTAAATGATATCTTATGCAGCTTTTTGCAGGCTTATCTCCTGTTAGACTCCACACTGCTTAAGAATAGGGACTACGGCTTATTCACATGGGGTTCCCTGCAGCCTTGCACAGTGCTTTGTACCTAACAGATGCTAAGGCATATTGGATACACCAGTGTATTACTGTAAAAATACAAATGACCATAGTTCTGGGAAGAGCCAGGCTCAGCAGGGTATAAAGCAGGCCTAGGGGTACAAAGCCCAGGCTCTTTAAAACCTTTCCCTTAGCACAGCAAGGTTCTCAAGAGTGGGGTAATTGCAGAGAGAAAATGGCAGGCTCCATGTGCAGGCTCATGTGATTTAGGGCCACATAGTGACCTCTCCCTGGGGTCACCCACAAGATGAATCGGAAAAAGAGAGAACAGAGATGGGGCCAGCTGCTCCCAGATCCTTAGACATTCTAAGTAAGGGGGAGAGACTCAGTCTTTCTGATTAATCTTTGATGATTTATTCTTTGGGCATTATTTAAAAGGAGCATTTTAAAGTAAATTAATTGAACTCCCATGACCTTTTACCCTACTAATAACATCAAAAGAAACTAGATCTTGAATTTTCAAAACTGCCTGATTTATTTTCTGTGACTTAAAAGCTACCGAAGAATATCAGTTTTATTTTTTGAAATAATAAGAACTCCAACTTTTTAAGCAATAAATCAAAACAACTCAGGTTTGAAACATCTCAATTTTAGCAAATGAGTATTACGTGAAAGGTGTCATAGATGTTGGTAAAGGATATATATATATAATTTAAGACACACAAAACTGGGGAAGTATTGATTGTCTTCAAAACTGCCAATTCCCCTTCTACTACACTGACCCTGATGGTATTCTTGAGTCCAAAATGACTTGGGTAAATTCCAATTAGTATAAAACAGTTTTTAAAAGTTTTTTTAATTTTACTTTAAGTCCTGGGATGTATGTTCAGAATTTCCAGGTTTGTCTCACAGGTATACATGTGCCATGGTGGTTTGCTGCACCTGTCAAACTTTCATCTACGTTTTAAGCCCCACATGCATTAGATATTTGTCCTAATCCTCTCCCTCCCCTTGCCACCAACCCCGATGGGCCCCAGTGTGTGATGTTCCCCTCCCTGAGAACACAGTGTATGTGTTCTCATTGTTCAACTCCCACATATGAGTGAGAACATGCAGTGCTTGGTTTTCTGTTCCTGTGTTAGTTTGCTGAGAATGATGGTTTTCAGCTTCATCCATGTTGCAGCAAAGGACATGGACTTACTCTTTTTTATGGCTGCATAGTATTCCATGGTGTATATGTGCCACATTTTCTTTATCCAGTGTATCATTGATGGGAATTTGGGTTGGATCCAAGTCTTTGCTATTGTAAATAGTGCTGCAATAAACATACATGTGCGCGTATCTTTATAGTAGAATGATTTATAATCCTTTGGGTATATACCGAGTAATGGAATTGCTGGGTCAAATGGTATTTCTAAACCAGTGTTTTTTTTTTTTTTTTTTTTTTTTTTTTTAAGTGTAGATAGAAGTCTATTAATGAATTCTAAAATCAATTTAATGGTTGGAATCAGAATTTTTTAAATTAATTAAGTAGTATAGAGAATAGAATGGAAAATATCTGAATATACTGCACAGAAGGATTCCAAATTCTATTTTCAGAAACTTTCATTTGTAGTTTATGTATGCATCTAAAATGTATTTATGTGTATACTGAGTTAGGGTATACAATTTTTCACTGAGGTCATATCTCAAAAACTTTGGAAGCTGATGAATTTGTCCAAATCCATGCTTCTTTTTGTTTGTAAATTGCCTGATGATGGTGATATAGCACTGACTAATGAGACATCAAGGGAAGTCTGCTGGGGAAGGTCGGGTAGGAGTATGGGAAAAAACTCTTCATTTTAAAGCGTGATGCACAGAGGAGCTACAGTTTTTTTCTTGTTTTCCTTCCTGGATGTTGTCATGTCTGTGAGTACTTCCTGGAACTGTGGCACCATCTTACAACCAAGAAAGGAGCTCATGTGAAATTATGTTGAACATAGCAGAGCAAAAAGACGGAAGGAATCTGAGATCTATGTTTGATGTTAAGCAGTGATGTTAAATACTTAACTATATCCAGAACTCTCTTACCCCTGGGCTTGTTATAATAAAAAGATAATGTGGCTATTTCTCAAGGATCTAGAAATAGAATTCCATTTGACCCAGCAATCCCATTACTGGGCACATACCCAAAGAACTATAAATCATTCTAGTATAAAGACACATGTACATGTATGTTCATTGCAGCCCTGTGTACAATAGTAAAGACCTGGAATGAACCCAAATGCCCATCAATGATAGACTGGACAGGGAAAATGTTGTACATATACACCAGGGAATACTATGCAGCCCTAAAAAAATGATGAGTTTGTGTCCTTTGTAGGGACTTGGATGAATCTGGAAACCATCATTCTCAGCAAACTGACACAAGAACAGAAAGCCAAACACCACATGTTCTCACTCATAGGTGGGTGTTGAACAATGAGAACATGTGGACTCAGGGAGAGGATCATCACATACTGGGGGCAGTTGCAGGGTGGGGGGTAGGGGAGATACAGTGGGGGGTGGGGAGGGAAGAGAGGAAGGGGAGGGATAACATGGGAGAAATGCCAGCTATTTTATGCACCTAAAGTTAAATAAATAAATTTTTAAAAAGGTGATAATCCTCTTAGTGTTTAAGTCACTTGAGTTTTGTTGTTGTCATTTTATTTTTATATTTATTTATTTATTTTTAGTTACTGCCAGTTGAAAGCATCCTAAAGGATAAAGAAAGCTTATTTCAGAAGAATGAGTAAATCAACTCCTGGGATGTAGGCCTGGTAGAAGGAAAACTTGGAAAGATACTTTGGGTCTGATCATGAGGAATGTTGAATTTCAGGGCCAAGCATTGATGCGAATACAGTACAGGCTTATAGTTCCAAGCATAGACTCAGGGGCAGAGTATCTGAGCTTGAATTTCTGTATGCCACTTGTTAGCTGAGTTTCCTTAAGAAACAGCAAGAGGTGAGGTTCCTTCCAGTGTCACCACTAGAGAATGAGTAGCTGAGAAAAGGACAGTGACGACAATAGAAAGTAGCTTTCTGGTAGCTTTTAGGCAAAACATTTTATAAGTTTGACAAACAAAAGTGCTAGATTGTAGGATCTAAGGATGAGTCGGGGGAGCTGTTGATACCAGCGATATCTGGAAAATGTATGTGAATTAGTGGAAAGACACAGGAAAAGTAAAGATTTGACAACAAAGGGAAGGTCTTTTCTGGTTTGAAGTAGAAAGAATGACAGATAATTTGGCAATCCTTTAGAAAAATAGAGTAAAAGGAGAGGGGGCCATAGTAGTGAGAGAGAAAGGGATTGACAGAAAAGAAAGGAAGAGAGGGAGGGAGAGAATGGGGGAGGAGAGAGTGCAAATGAGCCTTCACAGAAAGCAGGAAGGGGCTAGTTATGGCAAGAAAATCCGCCAATCAGTTCACCTAGAATAGGAAAATATTTGGCAGAATTAGACAGTGAATGTGGAGATAATGCGTATAAACTTCTTTGCAATACAAAAGTGGTAAGTAAAACGAATACTGAGTAACATCTAGGAGTCAGGGGAAATTATAGGTTGCAACTTCTTGCAACAATAGAAATCCCCTAAAGACTTCAGGAGAAGGGGAGGAGAAAATGGAGTGGATGTAAAGTTTACAACCAATGACTACAGAAAACGGTACAAGGATATTCGAAAAGCAGCACTGAATGGTGTTGAAGTTTGTTCTGTAGCAAGTTCTGATTGCTGTGAAGTGCCCAGAATCTAGTCTTGACCCTGCTCTAACTTGGAAAGCCTTAGGTCTTTGTACCATAAAGACCTTGATTACATAAATATATATATAATGGGACACATTGGCTATGGCTCTTTATGGTTTTCTGTGGAAATTCAAAAAGATGACTTGTGATGATGATGATGATGATGGTGACCACGACACAATGACAATAACCATGATGACTATGATAAACAAGTCAATATTAGGTTGGTGCCATTTAAAAGAATTGGCAAAACCACAATTACTTTTGTACCAACCTAATAGTAATAACAACAGCATCTATTACTGTCAATCTGTTACTATTACAGCATCTATCTTTCTCTTTCTTCCTTTCTTTCTTCTTTTCCTTTCTTCCTTCTTTTCCTTTCTTCATTTTCTTTCTTTTTCTCTTTTTCTCTCTCTCCCTTTCTTCCTCTTTTTCTCCTTTCTCCCTCCCTTATCCCCCCCCCTTCTTTCTCTCTTTCTTTTTCTTTCATTTTGAGATGAAATCTTACTCTGTTGCCCACCCAGGTTAGAATGCAGTGGCAAAATCTTGGCTCACTGCAACCTCTACCTCCTGGGTTCAAACAATTCTCATGCCTTAGCCTCTCGAATAGCTGGGATTACAGGAGTTTACCACCACACCCAGCTAACTTTTTGTATTTTTAGTAGAGACAGGGTTTTGCCATGTGCGCCAGGGTGATCTCAAATTTCTGTCATCAAGTGATCTGCCCACCTCAGCCTTCCAAAGTGCTGGGATTACAGGTTTACTACAGCTTTTCATGGTAGGCCAGATACTGTTCTAGTCTTCTACATACATTAACTTATTTAACCTTTCCGTCAATTCTATGAGGGTCCTATAGTTTTTCCCCCTGGTTTACAGAAGAAACTCAGGTATCCTGAATTCAATTGCCTGAGTTTAACTACTACTAAGTGACAAAGCCAGAATTCTAAGTAGCCTGGCTTCAGATTAAAAATTTTCAAAATGCAAAGCCTTATATTTTGCAAGATATTATTATAAAAGAAACAAGACATGGTCTGAACCATTTCAATAAGAGGAGGTATTTTGAATTTATTTATATTTTGATTACATAATGTACCTTTTTTTCTAATCCCACTAGGTTTTTAATGACATTGTGTCTCCATAGATCCCCCCCACCACCCTGCCACTTTAAAAACAGTGCCTTCCAATTTCATGTAGTTTTCTAAGGAAGATGAACCTCTGATGTCGTTTCTTGATATTTATTTCTGTGAGCAGCAGAATGTATCTCCTCTTATTGTGACTCCTAAGAAACAGGTATGGCAGCTGCTGCCTCAAGTTTCCTGACTGACCCTGATCCAGTCGGTATGTCAAAAAATGATGATTGAATCAAGAGGAATATAACTAATTAAAGATTAGAGAAACATCTTCACTATATCATAAAAACGTGGACTCAAATTTTGAATGTGTTTCCTTAGAGTATGACTTCTGCCTTAAGTAGTCTCTTGCTAGATTCCAAACACAATGCACTGGGTAGGTGATATTTTGTATCAAGAGCTGTAGAGCACCTACAAGAGATTCCAGACTGCTAATCAAAGGCTTACTAGGCTGTTTTAAACAGTCTGCTGTGCTTGGTAGGAAACCATTGCTCTCAGGACTGCAACAGCTTGTAGAAGATTATTTGTATTATCTTCAGATTCAATTGGCTGCAGCTTGGAATTGCTATAGCTACCTGGAATTTGATTTAAAAAAGGTTAAAGAAATTAAGTCAGGGTGAAATCTTCTGTTAGTATCATGAAAACAGCAGCCCAAGCAGGACTTAATCGTCACATCGTGTCTGCCTTCCTTCGGGGTTGTTGGGGGCTCTGCTGCATTGACACGAGACAACTTCTGAGCTGGTCATGCTGGAGTCAACAGAGGATAAGCTAGTGCTCTGCATTCCTGGTTTTTGCAGCTCTTGTAACATTTTGTCAGATTTTTTTTCCAGTTTCTCTACATTCTATCACATATAGCCACAATCTCAGATCAATGTTCAATAGGGTGAACAATAGCACTTTTAAACTCTGAAAAGGTACACTTTCTCTTTTTAACCTTGTCCATGTTAGAGAAGCTTCAGTACAAAAAAGAAGTTATTGATTCAGAGCCACAGGAACTAGAGGGTAAACAGTAGAAACAGCATGGAATCCATGCAGCAAGGCCAGCGATGTCGACATCAGCCCGCACAGCAGTCTCAGGGATGGGTCAGCTACCTCATGCTGTGTCTTCAGTGGTAGGACAATTCAGGCCTGCATGAAAGAAAGTAGATGGCAATGTCAAAGGGCCTTAGCCATCTGAAAACACTGCCCTGACTCCTAACACGGCAATGCTGCCTTCTGGTTAGGTTTCAGCTTGCTTCTAACACACACTTGTTTAAGATCTAATTGCCATACTTTTCTCCTAGGGTCTACTCTTCATTTTTTGTGAAAGAACAAAATATTTCATCAGACTTTTTATTTAAAAAAAAAGGATCTCTAGTTTTAGGCTGCAAACAGCATACCAGGGACTTGATTCTGGCTCTCTGAGATCTGTCTCAGATTTGATGAGAATGCTGTGGCCTTGATCTTCGGAATATTTCAGGGGTCTGCTTACTTACAAAATCTACTTGAAAATTTGCACAAGTCAAATTTTATTTTAATAAATCTAATAGCATCTTCCTTTTTTTAAACTAACATTTTCACTAATTTAGGAATGAGTTACGGTGAACCAAGTTTCAAAGTTTTACTAGTATCAATTATTTAAATACCATCTTCACAATTTTTGGCATATCATCATATTGCTCTACTGCTATTTACATGATTTTAAATAATTTTTTCATAAATAAAATTATATTTTTATTGAACCTTATGTTAAGGGTTACAGTCCTGAATTCATAGATCTAATGGGACATATATGTATGTATGTATATGTATGTATACACATATATGTAGCATTTTTCTAAATACACATTATAGTAAAGATAGAGCTATCATAATAGAGAACATATTCATTCAGCTATCTTATAAAATCATACCATATTCCAGCAGTGCTAAATATCCTACCCTCTTTGGAGAACTCTGGTTTATGTGTTAAGATCTTTTTTTCTATACATTTCTAAGATACCACCTAGAAACTTATACCTCTTTTTTCTTCTATTTTTATTTAAATTTATCTCACAACTTTTAGAACACATGTGTTTACTCTTTGACTAGACACTTTGTTCTTTTTTTTTAACTCTTAGACTTCCATAAGGATCCACAGTACAGATTTTCGCAAAACCTTCCTAGTATTAAGGATGTCCAACTGCTTTCAAGTACAGTTAAAGTTCATAAAGCCATCTTTATTACAATCACTGAATTTTCATATCCACAGACTAGAAATGTCATCTGCGATTCATATTTAACATGCACGTGCTGCTGCTATGAACCATTTGCTGAGCATTTCTTCTTGTATGGAGCTGAAATCCTAAGGTTAGAATGATTTCTTCCCCATGAACATTTCTACAAAACTATCCCACATCTCCCCCTAGCATAGTAGGTAGGTAGGAACACACGTTTTTGATTTAGATGTGGTTTTGAATCCTGTCTTAATCCTTTGCTAGTTTTAGGACCTTCTGCAATTATTTAACCTCATTCAGCCTCAGTGTCCTCACTTGAAAGTAAGATAACATATTTAAAGTGCTTACAACAGTCCCAGGCATGAAATAAATGGTAAATTAATTTGTCTATTATAATCACCAAGTTAGAGGTACTTTACAGAAATGTGACAGGAAGGAAGCAGGAGGTGAGGTAAGGGGGCTTGTTTTCTTTCTTGAAAATAAAAGCAGCATAGAATCAGGAAGATAAGAACAACTTGAAACAAACATGAGCTTATACACTATGCTGCCCTGGGGCTATTATCTGCTATAAATATTAAAAAAAAACATTTTTGGCCTAGAATTATTTCCTTAGATGTTAGGTAGTTTTATGTATGTATTTCACGTGGTACGCCATACATTTTCATGCTCTGAAAGTCAAACTAGGTTTGCTTCATAATGTATTCTAAGATTTACACTCTATTCTACCCCTCTAGACTTTTACAACCAATAGGCCAAAAGAGTTGAAGGTATGACTGACAGCCCTTCCTTGTCTCCATGTATTGTACTCTAGACCTTAGATCCAGAAAAGAGAGGCTTGAGATAGTTCCAGTCCTGAAATGGACCCTCTAAAGTTTTCCAGACTTATTTTTGTTAGCATAAAATCTGAAACAAACAGTATCTGTACAATGTACGATGCCTTTTTTTTTGATACCCTAATATCTGTGCTTTTCAAAATCAGTACTATTACAATTTGAATTCTCTGGAAAGACAGAGGATTGTCTTGGTTATCAATGCCTTCTTGGTCTTTCAAAATTATTAATTACATTGTGGTGCTTCCCCGATTAAAATTCTTTACTGATTTTCTATTACATTGGATAAAAAACAAACTGTCTCCAAAGACTTTAAGGACCTGAAGGCTCTGGACTCATTCTCATTAGAAGCCACTGTTCAATTCCCTGTTCTCCATCCAGAAGGCCCTCTTTCAGCATTCCCAAACTCTATCCCACCTTAGGCTCTTCACACATACTGGTCCCTAAAATTGTAAATTTCTTTTAGATTTATTTATTTGTTATATTTTGTGACAAAGTCTTGCTCTGTCACCCAGGGTGGAGTGCAGTGGTACTATCTCAGCTCACTGCAACCTCTGCCTCCTGGGTTCAAGTGATCCTCCTGCCTCAGCCTCCCTAGTAGCTGGGACTGTAGGCACATGCCACCACACCCAGCTAATTTTTGTGTTTTTTTTTTAGTAGAGAAATGACTTTACCATCTTGGCCAGGCTGTCCTAAACTTCTAGCCTCATGTGATCCTCCTGCCTCAGCCTCCCAAAGTGCTGGGATTACAGACATGATCCTGGCCCAACTTCCCCTTCTTTAAAATGTCACATTCTCCCCAATGTCATCAAATTCATCCTATTTAAATAATTCCCTTCTTGTCTGCCACAAACCCCATCCACATTTTCTATATCTCAACAGTCACTCAGTTTCCTTAGTAATCCTTATAGTTTATTTATTCTCTTTCTAATTGTCTGCCTTTTCTACAATATGAGCTCTATGAGGTCAGTGTCACATGCCTGTGATAACCCTGCAAAGTATATGATATGTGGCGGGTATTCAACAACTGTTTGTTGGATGAACATATGAACTTGGGGGAAAACAATGGTAAATCTCTCACATAATTTTCACCATTGGTATAGAGAAGAGAGAGACAAAATTGAGAATTTTGAATCCAGATTACAGGATGCCTCATTAAGGGTATCTGTAGTAGGTAGTGATCAGTGTTTTTCAGCAGGAGACTGATGCCATTTGGTTCGTTTTTAGAAGGATTATCTGGCAAAAAAAATAGCAGGCTTGATTGTCGTAGAAAAATAGTCCTAGGGAGACCAGTCACAGTATTAGAAGGAAAGGACTGGAAGTAAGAGAAGTGTTTTGGATAAGGAACAGTGTTGATTGAAAACCTTAATAAACTAAGGCATATAGACAAGAGAAAACACATTTTTTTCTTTTGGTGGCTAATTCACTCAAAACATGTGTTTCGAGGTTACTGGGGAAGAGGGTATAGAAACATTATTCTCCATCACAACTCTCCACTCTGAGGAGGCTACTTCCAAAGGGACAGCTAGATGTGGTATAGCATTATTGCAGTGCTTTTGATCAATAGAGCTTCTTCTGGTCATGTCTAGGATGAGAAAGTGAAACAGTTGTTTCATTAGTTTGTTTTCATAGTATTCAAAATCTCCCTATACAGAGCTACATTAATTGACATGTATTTGATTTTGGAATTTTAAAAAATGGAATATTGTGGAAGAGGAGGGCCAGATATCATTCCTTTGGAAAAAGCTGTCTCAGTTGGTGGAACAAGAATTTTGAATCGGAACTTTTAGGCTTGAGTCCTGGCTCTGCACCAACTGGATAAAATTAGACTGGTTTTCTAACTACTAAGAACTCTGTTTCCTGATCTGTAAAATGGAAATGAATTATACCCTAACTCACAGTAAATACTTTTAAACTATAGGCTGCTCTACAAATTCTACTGACCTGGATTCAAGACTATATCTTCACCTTGCCCAAGATAGCTATGAATCAACATTTTAATTTATGTTTTTTCCCAGAAATAAGCAGGAAGGGATGAACAAGTATGAGAAATGGAGAAACTAGAACACATCAACCAGGCTAGTGTGTACAAGGGATGGTGGACTTGTAATGGATAACTTGTGGGCTATACACCTCTCTTTACACTTAAAATCATCAGGGAATTTTTGGTACTGATACCAAATTACCAAATATTGTTTTTATTTTGTTTGTTGTTTTTTTTGGTGAGTTTGTTAGGGTATGGTAGGTGGGGAGGGGGGGACTTTTCATGTTATGTCATCATTGTTGTCAACAATATTATCAGTATAAAGCAATGTTTCTAAACTCTCTTTAGTCAAGAAGTTTTTGGAGTCTCTGATAAGAGAGATCGACTCTGGGAAAATTTTCATGTACGCCTTTCCCCCATCCCCACTATTCTGATTACAAATAAGGAGTCATAGATTACCTGAAGCCTCTCTAGAGACAGAGCAATCCAATGGGCCTCAGGTTAAGAGACCTGGCTATAAAGTAGCAAGTGAATTTTCTCAATGTATAGAGTCTGTTTTTTGTTTGTTTGTTTGTTTGTGTTTTATTTTCAGTGGGATTGTTCTCATGGTTCAAAAAAGTCATAAAGGGTCTGGCATTGTGCTGGGAATGTCCCCAAACCTTAATACTTAGTCCTTCCAGTAATATTACTGGGTAAGGGAGTTTGTTGTTGTTGATTATATAAAACTGGTAAGAAGAAAGTCTCCTGGCCTGAAGCAGTGGCTTACATGTGTAATCTCAGCACGTTGAGAGGCTGAGTCGGCTGCATCACTTGAGGACAGTAGGTAGAGATCAGCCTGGCCAACATGGTGAAACCATGACTCTACTAAAAATACGGATATTAGCCAGGCATGGTGGTATGTGTCTGTAGTTCTAACTGCTCAGGAGGCCGAGGCACAACTTGAACCCGGGAGGCAGAGGTTGCAGTGAGCTGAGATTGCACCACTGCACTCCAGCCTGGGCAACGGAGCAAGACTATCTCAAAAAAAAAAAAAAAAAAAAAAAAAAAAAGACAGGCTCCTAAGTTGATCTAGACACTATATACTCTGTTGGTTACTATAACCCAGATTGTAAATATTTTCTAAAATACTGCCTCATAGAAATTTTACTCTTTCAAAAAATAGAACATTTAACGTTTTTAACCTATGTTTAATTCACAGCATACAAAAAGTGCATGCTGAGCACTGTGTATGTTTAGGGTTCCCAAATCTACAGTTCTATCTTAAGTTCTTTATAATAATTTCAGACTGTCCTATCAAGGTCTGCTGAAAAATCCATCTGGATGTTCCAGTAGACTACTCAATTATAAAATATCCAAAAATAAATCAGTCTCCTCCATCGTTGTATTCCAGGAGTCTGCTCCAACTCTGGGCTCCCTCTCTTGGTAATTGTCACAACTAGCCTCTTGCTGGTCACCAGGCCAGCCTCTGCCCTTGCTTCAGGGCTCTGCACAGATTTCACCACTTTTGATATTATTATTCTTCCATGGCACTGTAATGTCTTTCTTATCTCATTTGGAGGAGAGTGAGGGCTAAGGAGAGAAAATCTAAAGCACTTTTTGTTATTTTTGAATTGTTGCTATTATTACTGCCATTATTATTAGTTTTCAAACAAGCATATTTGTGGTGATCTTCGTAGCATTCTAATATCTTCCTATTGAAATGAATATAAAATTGAAACTCTTTACCATAGCCTACTTGACCCCACAGGATCTGGCCCCTATATTTTTAAGATTATCTTTTGTCCCTTACTACCTTCTAGCCACAGGGGCCTTTCCTTCCTTCCTTCCTTCCTTCCTTCCTTCCTTCCTTCCTTCCTTCCTTCCTTCCTTCCTTCCTTCCTTTCTTCCTTCCTTCCTTCCTTCCTTCCTTCCTTCCTTCCTTAGATGGAGTCTTGCTCTATCATCTGGGCTGGAATGCAGTGGCACAATCTTGACTCACTGCAACATCTCCTTCCCCGGGGTCAAACAATTCTCCTGCCTCAGCCTCCCTAGTAGCTGGGATTACAGGTGCCTGCCACTATGCCTGTCTAATTTTTGTATTTTTAGTAGAGACAGGGTTTCACCATGTTGGCCAGGCTGGTCTCGAACTCCTGATCTCAGGTGATCCACCTGCCTCAACCTCCCAAAGTGCTGGGATTACAGGTGTGAGCCACTGCACCCAGCCTAGTGCAAGTTTCATTAGGGAACTGTTGACTACCCTATGCCTTTCACCACAGAGCTATTTATCTTTTAGTGGATAAGTGCACTGCTCAGCACCTTCCTGGAGGGACCCAGTCAGCAGAGAGGAGGAAAGATCACTCCTAGGATACTCTCCCATTTGGAGTAGCTTACAATGTCTCAGACCACCACTGGACACAAACATGTGTATGTATGTATTTTTTTTAAGACTAAGAGTTTTGCTATTAAAGTACTCAACCTGGAAGAACAAAGAAAAAGTCCAAGTTTCATTGAGATGAGACAAATTTCCAAAAATGTTCTTTTCTACGTCATTCAAATTTCTATTTTGACCTATAAAAGAGATGCATATGTCTATATTTTCTCTAGTATCGTTTATAATAATAGCTGTTTAATTTTGATGACACCTGTAATCAGTTTCCAGGATGCAAGCTGTTTCTAGAACATCAAAAATTACATTGATATTCTTTAAATAAATGAAGTGCATAAATGGTTGAAGTGCTAAAATTGAGGGATTCTGTGTGTATGATTCATGCTGATATTTGAACCAATTTTACAGAAGTATATATAATTGAAAAAGTAGATTTATTGGGCTAAAATCAAAATCTTCTGAAATGCTCATGTAAAAAGTAACTGTAGACACACAAAATATCATTATTGTTATTATCATAGTTAATAGTTAGCCTGGTACTTTAATGATTTTCTTGAAGTTTCCTTATTGGGATTAACTTTTTGGTCTTGATTGCAATTAACATTACAGCCTGCTGAGTCATGTTAATTCTCTGAACGGAAAGAAAACAAATCAAGCAACACCAAACCAAGGAACTCTTTAGGAGGTGCAAATCTTCCATGCTTCAAGGATAATTTCATAATTGTTTATACATACATCTTTTTATATCAATCAACATCCTGGAAGTAAAGATTGTTCATATCAGAGTAAAACAGAAATTTTTCTAGATACAAGATAACTCTAGGTATTTATAGATAATGGCTATGAATTTAGAATATATTAAATTTTAATTTCAGCAAATTGTGTCCAAAAGAATGATATGATCTTGTTCAAAGTCAGAAAACTCAGTGACTCTGAAACTGGTTCTTTGGAATAGATCCACATGGTCAGTTAATACAATCTGATGCTTATCTGGAAAGCAAACTTGCCTTTTTTCTGAAAAGAAAAACCAAAGTCCAGAGTCACATTGTTTTTTATTTTCATTACACATTGACATTTTGCTCCATTTTCTATCCTTTTGTAGACATACACATTTTAAACGATGACATGGTCGGATAAAGTGACAGTTTCCTTGAAAGAATGATTCTACACTCTTTGGTCAACAATATATAGCAGAAAACATCACTTTCAAAGTAAAATTCTTAGCTACTAAAAAAAGGAAAAAGAAAGAAAAATTCCTATTAGTAACAAAATGATAAAATTAGTTTAGGAGAAGTATAATGTAATTACAGAAATTATTACAAGCCGTTTTTCACAAATTTCCTTGTTAACAGGTCTTGGTTGGATGATTTTACTACTCAGATGCTGAATTACAAGTTTCAGCAACTGAAACCCAATAGAAAAAAACTCCTGGGAAATGGAGCACGTTAATAAAATAAAATTGCAGATTAAATCATGTTTTAGATGGAAAAAAAAATCTTTGATTTAAAAACTGTTTTATAAAACTTTCAAAAATTGATAATTGAATTCAAAAGCGTTTAAGGATCATTATTTAAATAATAAATTGGATGTGGAAGACTGTAGATCTAAAAGGGCATTGCTTTTCAAACTGAAATATTCTGATGTATTCTTCAGAGCTTGCAAGTTCTCATAGAACTTATTTACTTATTTTTTTCTCATTTTACTTAAAAAATGTACATGCTTCTTATGCTAGATCACCTAAGATTGCTATATAGATTTGGGGTCTCTATTTGTGTTACTGTTACATCAATGCTAAGAGATCACCAAAGAAGTTAGTATTTAACTCCTAATATCCTTGGCCCAAACTAATGTCAAAATATTTGTCCTAAGGTAGACATTGAGATCAGTTTCTTTTGCCAATACAATGATAGAACTTTTTCTTTGCAACTATAATGTGCATTAGAAAAACTTTTTAATTGACTAAGACTTTCATTCCTTATTTAAAAGAAAATTATGGTCTGACACCATAAAAATGGATTTGGGAACTTACTGTTCGGAGTAATGAAGAAAATTTGGAGTGAACCTATTACATAAATAAGTAAACTATTTGTGATATGTGAAGTCCAAATGATATCATGGAGGTGCTTTTATCATAATTGGTTATAGAGAAGTAGTGGAACTTTGGGGCCTTCCCTTGTCACACAGAAGTGCAGACCTGCTGAGCTGAAAAGAGCCCCAACCGAAGTAGTAGGCATGATACTATGCATATCATAATATGCAGGTTATGAGGAAATGTCAGCTGGGGATCTTGCCTTTATATATATAACAAGACATTTTAGAAAAGTGCAACAGCAGTAAATGCAAAAGTAAATATAAGAATTTTTTTTATTTAGTTTTTTTACATTATTATATTTTGGCACTCACCATTGAATTTTATTGATAATGGACTGACATAAAAATAAGTTAATTATCAAACTTGTCTCTTTTGAAATGATTGTACACTATTGAAGTTTAAGGAAAACTGATATAGAGAAATTCAAATTAATTTAGATTCACTCTTGGAAAAACTGTAAAATTTGCTTGAAATATACAAATAAGCAAACCTAGTTTCCCTTCCTGCCTCCCTCCCTCCCTCCCTCCCTCTCTCCCTCCCTCCCTTCTTCCTTCAAACTATAAAAGTTGCTTGAAATATACAAATAAGCAAAACTAAATACCATCCCTCCCTCCCTTCCTTCGTTCCTTTGTTCCTTCGTTCCTTCCTTCCTTCTCGCTTCTTCTTTTCTGTCTCTCTTTCTATTTGCTCCTCCTCTACTTTCTTTTTCTCCTTCCAGCATCCCCTTCTCCTGAAAGTTGAGAATGGCAAGATAACTCTGTTTTAAATTCTGGATAATATAGATGCTTATTTAACAAATTCAAAAAATTTCTAATACAAATGTAAAATGAATTTTATTTTTTCTTACATGTTCTGATTTAAAGGATTGAGAATGGTGTGAGTTTCAGGACACTTGGGCCACCTTATTTTTTCACTAGCTTAGATCTTAGTCATATGAAGACACAGTGAGTTGATATGCAATTACAGTTCATTATTCTTCAAAGATCCAGGTGTTCCTGCAATAACTTCCACTGGAAGACTTAACTCTTTAAAGAGCTAAATTTAGTTAGATAAATAATGTTTGAGAATACACTGTATATAAGACACTGTACTAGAGCTCTGGGATAACAAGATAAATCAGAGGTTATTTCAGCCACTGAGGAACTTAGAATCTGATAAGGAGGCTAAATATATTTTCCGTTACAATTTCAGAAAGCGTATTTGTATGTTTAATGTTTTGCTACTATTGTTTTATTTTATCACTTAAAAGTCTTTTCAGTCTTTTTTTTTTACCAGAGTTCAGAGATTATGAGAGATACATTTCTATTTTACAAGTTTCACAGCATGAGAGAAGAGGTATCATTATTACATATGATATTTTTTCCAAGATGAAAATATCCTTAGGCTAGGATTCATGGATAAAGTGAAAGTAAAATAAGTAAAAAGTAAAACTGTGATGAAAGAGGATTGAATCCAACACCGACTGATTAGCTAGTGTTGAATGACAAATGATAACAATGTTTTATCCTTTTTGGTGCTGGTGGCAGGGGGTAGGAAGGTGCAGAGCCCAGGTGAGAACACTAAAGGCCCAGGCAACCGTGGGTGGTGAGAGTCACTCAAGAGATTTTCCTGAAACTTCTTTCATCTCTGCATTAAAAATAAATAAGTAAACCCAAATGGCACAGAAGTAAAAAAAACTTAAAAGAACAAAAACTATAAATGGAACCTTAAAATAACAGGGATTTTAATTATTTTACTTTGATTACAAAAGGATGCTCAATATTCATGGAAAGAGGAGTATATAACCCACATTTAACACATGATATTGTAAAACAGTTATTTCAGGGGTGCAAAACCAAACCAAAACAAAAAACCACCTTCCTGAGTTTTTCACTTATGCATGTGAATAAGGGCAAGGACATTTGTAGGGCAGAGTGAAAGTAATAAGCCTACCATATTCCCTTTTTTCTTTTCTTTTCTTTTTTTTTTTTTTTTTTTGAGACACAGTTTTCCCCTGTCACCTAAGCTGGAGTGCAGTGATGTAGTTATGGTTATCTTGAACTCTTGCCTCAGCCTCCCAAGTAGCTGGGACTACAGGCATTCACCACCGTGCCCAGCTAATTATTTATTTATTTATTTTGTAGAGGTGATGTCTCACTGTGTTGCCCAGGTTGGTCTTGAAGTCCTTGGCTCCAGCAATCTTCCTTCCTCAGGATCCTGAAATGCTGGGATTATAGGTGTGAGCCACCACACCTGGCCCTGTATAATTTTTAGATTTGAATTTGTAAAATGTGTCTTGATGGATACTAGCGTTATGGGAAAAAATTCTGGGTTCAAATAAATTAAAAAACTTTGGGATCAAGAAAGCTAGGCAGACTTGTTTCCCTGCAGGACTTCTTTGAGACTTTAACCTACGGATGTGCAGTGTAATTCCCACAGTGTAATTCTTCAAGAGGTGACCATGATATGCAGCAACCCACAAATGCTTTTGGGAGTGCACAGGGAAATCAGGTTCTTGGCACCGTTTTAGAAAATCGAATGCTAGCATTGAGTATATGAGAAATGCAATTGTTGTTATTTTGAAAGAAATGAATGTATCTCCTATGGGTTCATCATGGAGCTGAGCACTTGACACATGTTGTCTCATTGTATCTTAATCTCTGTGATGCGAGTATTATTACTTTTCCCCTGCCAAATCCCTCCCTACTCTCCCCTTCCCAACTTATAGATTAGGAACCTGAGGATCTGAGAAAAACATATTGTCCTAGTAAACTAGTAAGATTTAAGGTAGCATTAAAACTATTCATAACTTCTTAAGAGCTTGAATTTTGGAAAACTTGAATTGCAACTGAAGACAAGGAGAATAAGAAACGGATTTCATCACATACTAGGGTTGTTGCTTAATTCAAGGGACACCTCTGTGAGAGATTTTTATAGTGCAGGGAAAATGTGACCCCTCCTTAGGAACTTAAGGTGTGGTAGGAAAGGCAAACCAGACCCTTAAGCAAGTCATTTCAATGAAATCTCTTTGCATTGGGTCATCATATTCTCTCTCTCTCCTTGAAGGAACCAGAGTCCTAATTCCCACCCTTCACACACCATGAGCATTGAGACTGAATTCCAATACATGTTCCCTATGAAATATTTTCTGAGCACCCGGGTCTCCTCCTTTTTTTAGAATTAATTGCCTTCTACACTATGCTCCCATGGCACTTTCCTTTTCCTCCATCAAAACTCTTATTTTCAAAGTCTGAATTGCATTATGACTTGTGGTCATTATGATTTTTATCTTCCTCCCAAACTGGGAGTCTCTTTGGAGATGACATTGTCTTAGATGTTTTTATATCTACCACTAACCAAAACAATGCTTTGCTGAAATAACAGCAAGTCCTCATTACATGTTTTTGTTTGTTTGGTTGACTGCTTCTTTTTGAAATAGAATAAAACTTTCTTTAAAAATTAAATTTTACCATTTAAAAAAATTATTAATAACCTGAATTGTAGCATCAATAAAATGCTTTGAGGCAAAAAGAGTAAATGGTCCTTTTAGAACTCTTATTATTTATTTATTTAGTTAGTTATTTTACCTTCCGTTGTTTTATCGTTAATTTACAGAATTCACAGCAGAATCAGAAGGAGTGAGGCATGGAGTGTCTAGATCATTAGGAAACCCATAAAAGTTTTCTCATGAATGAATAATCTAGTTAGTTTCCCCGGCAATTTTAGCAATTACAGAGATGAAATGGAACATTAGAAGGAAATTCCCCATAAGCTGTTAGTACCCGGCATTTTAGCAATCTTTAGTTGTACAAAGTTCCAGAGCAATTTAAGTCAAGCCTTGGGAAAATAGGATTATTTCAGTCAGTAATAATTACATCAGCAAGATTATAAGTATTTGCTTTTGTCAAATCCTGTCCAGACTTTGTAAGATATTTAAATATATAAAAGACCATCATTATCTGTTTATGATTTGAAATTAGTTGGTTAATAAAAAAAAGGAATTGAAGTAGAGTCACAGCCATACAACATATAATTCTTGAACATTTAGATGGATAAAAGCCTAATTATTTGTTCTTAAATGATCAGTTTTTGAAGTGTAAATCTATTGTAAATCTCATACATTTTACTCTTTAAAAAGTGGATGATAAACAGCTAAGTAAACTAAATATCTCTGGGTAAATACAGTAATATATATATTTAAATATATAATCAAATATATTATAAATAAATATATAATCGATCCCTTAAAAAAATAGGGACTGGAAAGTTTTGTCAAACCTGTAACCATTTTGGATTTATTTAAGCCAAATTTTAAATCTAGATATTCCCTGAGAGAATGATTTAAAGCAGGGATAAGCAAAGTTTTTCCGTGAAGAGTCAGATAGTTAGATATAGGCTGTGTAGCCCACACAGTCTCCATAGCAGCTATTTAACTCTGCCATTGTAGCACACAAGCAACCATAAATTAGAAGTAAATGAATAGACCTGGCTGTATCAAAAAATAACTTTATTCACAAAAGCAGGTAGTGAACCTGAGTTAAAGCATCGATATTTTTATATGTCAAGATCATCTGTGGGAAATGACAGTAAGTAGAAGAGGACATCTGTTGATTTATATGCCCAGAACAACAGTTCCCTTCTAGGAAATGCTCACCCCCAGAACAATACACTGTGGTGCTGGAGTTTGAGCATTTTCTTTCTTTCTATTTTTTTTTTTAATAATACTTTAAGTTCTGGGGTACATGTGCAGAACCTGCAGTTTTGTTACACAGGTATACATGTGCCATGGTGGTTTGCTGCATCCATCACCCCATCATCCACATTAGATATTTCTCCTAATGCTATCTCTCCCCTATCCTCCTACCCACTGCTGTCCCTCCCCTAGCCCCTCATCCCCCAGACAGGCCCCAGATGTGAGTTCATATCCTTTGCAAGAACATGGATAAAGCTTAAAATTATCATTCTCAGAAAAATAACTCAAGGACTGAACATTTTCTTTCTCCTGATTAAGGGGGCCTTCCTTTCATTAGACCTAAACTGCCGTGAGTTGTATTTCTGTTTCTTGCTCCCAGGAGGTACTACCAGTACTAGTGAGAAGCTACCACTGAGCTTGTGATGAGGCTGGGAAGGACCAGGGGCACAGTGGTCACCCTTTGGGCTTACTTGGTTTGACTCATTTGAACACTCCAGGTCTTTGCGTCAGGCTCTTGAATGAGGCTTCCTGAAGTTGTTCAACGCATTGGGTCAGATGAGTTTCTCAAATGGAGGTGATTGTTAATGGGCAATCATGTTCACCTTGTAGAATCCTTAAAAGAGCTATTCAGATAACACCACCTTTAGGGAGACATTTGGCGTGCTTTGCCTGTGTACAAAACATAGGCTGTGAACTGGGCTTGAACACAACTCCACGTTGTGCTGAAAGATACGCCAGCCTGGCCCTTCTCCAAGTGTTGTAAACATCCGCATTCCTTTGGAAGGCATTTGTGAAGAATAATATTTTGTTTCTCATAATAGTCATTGGTCTCCCTTCACAATTCCGGGCAGCATACTCTGGAAAATGTTCAGCAGAAATGAGCAGGAGATATCCCAAATGGGCCTATGTCTTCTTGTCACTTGGATCATTGTCTGCTTTTGACTGCTGTGAGACTCTTTCCCATCTCTCTCCAGCAGCTGGCATATTGCTGGTGTATTTCTGTTTAAAATAAAGCTTTGAGCAACTTGAATCTCTTCCTAATTTCAGAGGAATGCTATCACTGGGTTATGGGGACTGGGTGGGTCCCAAATAAGATATTCTTGGTCAACATTTGCTGACTTCTAAGTGCATACAGCTCAGCATCTTGCCCATTTATTGAAACAACTCTGTAGCTTGTTGAGCTGCAGTTAAGTTCATGTTGATTATTTCACTGGTCGCTCCCACTGAAAACAAAACTGTGGGCTGATGGACAGAAACAAGTGACTAATGTGCATCCAACGTGAGGATAACTAAAGACAAGTCAAAAATAAAAGCTGGAAACAGCTCTAATTATTTGTAGGTCCTACTGTATGGTTATTTAAACATGCTCTAGTTGATGAGCTCTGTCAGTCACAATTGGTTTCAAGGTTAAACAAAAGAAATGACATCCCTACTTCATTGAACCTGAATATGATTGCACCACATCATAACAAATGGTGATTTATTAGGGGATTACTAAGTGTGAATATGAAGATGTGCTATTTTATTTAATCATTACAATAATCCTCTTAGGTCAACATTGACTCCATTTTGTGATGAGGAAAACTGAGGTTTAGAGAGGTCAAGTAATAGTAAGCCTATGATTACACTTGTGGTAACTGAGGGAGCCAGCACCAAAATCCAGCTTAGTCTGATTCCATAGCCTACTTTTGGCTGTAGACAATCTATAGGGGCACCAGAAATAAACCTATTGCCTGAGAAGAACAGAAGTATAACCAATTTACTGACCTTTTCTAATGGGAACCGTCTAAGATCAAGGTTACTCTGTATTGGTGTCGTGAAGCTTGCACCTTTGCTGAATACATTTGTAAAGATATAACACACAGCTTATCTGAGAACCCTAAGTTTATGTTTTATCATCTAGAGTAATAAATGTAAAAGCTCTCCTCAATAAATTCTCTCTCCTTTCCTTGCCCCTCTCTGAGGAGATCTGGCCATGTCTGGAGACACTTTTAGTTGTTACAAGTGGGCGTGGGCTGCTATCGCATGTGTAGAGGCCAGAATGTGGTTAAACATCCAACAACATACAAAACAGCCCTCTCCCAATAATGTATTTTCTCCCCCAAAATATGTGCCAAGTTTGAGCAATTCTGTTCTAGAAAGGCCTGGGAATTCATGGCAAAACGGTGGAAAGACTGAGAGCTGGACCAAGCAGAACTATACATTTCATATCTATCTCTAGTAGCAGTCACACATCAGCCCCTTTAACACATGTCCCCGGCAGAACTGGTTTGTGATAGAAATAGTGTTAAAAAGGTAAACTGATATCCAAATGGAGTTCCAACATTTCAGAGAAGAGAACGTTGGCAGCCGTGTTCTCTCTTTCTTATTCTATGTTCTGAAACTGCTGTTAGCAGCCGTGATTTTTTTTCTCTCTCTCTCTGAGCATTTCTTTTCCAAAAAATGGCAACTTTCAAACTATGTCTCTTCTTTTGAAACACAGCATATGCTTGTTTAAATGCTTCATGTGGCCAGAGATCCAAACATAGGACTTTTCACATTTGTTTCTCATCATTTTTGACAATTAGCCTCCCTTATTTCAATAAACATCTCACTCTTAAAGAGTAGTTCTTAAGTGCCATTTATCTTTTCCTGGGTGGAGTAAAGATTTCCCATGAACAAGCATTTCGCTTTTTTTCTTTTTTTGCAAAATGGTTTTCCAACTGTTTAGATCAGCGAACAAACCTACAGAGCAGACAAAAAAGGCTGTCAGGAGAATTGAAAGTCAAATTCTTTAGTTTCCATATTAAGGAAAGCCCCCTGTCTCTGAGAATGGTCATGACTTAACACTGAGGGTATAGTTTAGTGTCAATACAGGCAAATAACCTTCTTCTTGGGCAGTTACCCAGAAAACAGAATATTTTTACATATCTTTATGAATACTTGATTTTAGTAGCCTTTCACTATATTAATAGTTTCAGAACTTGAAGAAAAAGTAAGAGAAATTTGAAATAATTATAAATTGTATTGGAAACAGACATTGACTGTTGTACTATTTCTTTTAGGATCAATCAATTGAATCAAATAACATCATCATTTCTAAGGTTGGGAAAAGTATGGAAACATGATTATTTAACTGAGTTATGAAAGTCATATTTTGGATCACCTGGACATGGAAGTTATGGAATTACATGAAGGTTATGGAATTTTCAACCTAGGGGACTCCTGCATTGGTGTTTGGCATACTGCCCACAAAACAGAAGAAAATTGGTTTACCACGAGACATTAAAAATACTTAAGGCCTACACATATAAGATGAAGCCATGATCTCCCTGCTTCAGCCTACCTTCATCAGTCCCAGACAAAACAATGAAATTGAGTCTTTCTATTTCCTAATTCTTCACTGTCCCTGTCACAGAAGCATCTTTTGTGTTTATATTCCTTGCCAAAAAAAAAAAAAAAAGTCCTTGATTCAAATGTTACCTTGAATTTATTATGAATGGGCACACAGAGAAAAATTTGCCCACAGTTGGCCCCTGAGTTGACCCTGACACTGTCAAATGAATGAGATGCCTTTAAGTTTATTAGCTTGGAAGGCAATTGGTTTAGACTGAACAGTAATCTTTTTTTGACCCCATTGCCCTGGCTAAGTAACACGTTTTCTACATTTGTGTAGTTTTCCCCACTAAATCAAGGGGTGTGTGTGTGTGTGTGTGTGTGTGTGTGTGTGTGTATAAATGTATAATAAATTATCATAAAATGTGTAATCAATTATGTGACATGTAGGTAAACACAGACAAGAGGTATAACATGTATCAAGGCTGAGGTTATGTATTCTCCAATCAACTTCTCACTTTAAAACTAATTAACTTTCTCAGTCTACCTTACAAAATTTCTTTCTTTCCCTGTTCATTTGCAATCAAAAGGAGGAGACTGAAGCACAAACCTAATCCTTTTACCTCTATTACACTGTGAATTCTACAAAGAGGTATTTTGTAGTCTGGGTTTCTTGGGGTGTGATTTTATCAGTTTGTACAGCAGCTGCTCCTCCCAAGAGAAATTAAGTCTTCAGACTTCTGGTTGGCAAAGTTTTTGAGTCCTCTGCTGTGCTCCCCTTGGGGGATGGAAGTATCTCAGATTGATCTACAGTGACTTCTGTCACTGAGCAGTGCACTACTGTTCCAGGAGAAACTTGCCAATTGGCAGCCAGACCTGAGTGGCTTAGACAATTAGCAGGCTTCTGTTCAGCCCTTAGTTTTACTATTATAATTGCAGAGCAAGCACGTTACCTGGATGAGGTCGAAATCCAGGCATGTGATGTAACTGTCCAGGATCCAAGGACAACGCCATGATGGGCCAGGGGCAGTGCTTTAGTCCTCTACTCCAATCTCCGTATGTCCTCCAAACATACCAAATACACATAACATTTAAGTCAAAGCAAACAGTAGGCTCCCTGTGCTTACACATTCAAAACAACTATGTGTCCTCTTCCAAACAGATTTTTGCCTATAAGCTCTTCTTATATAGGAGTGTGGAAATTCCCTATGCCAATGGTCTAGGAGGGAATATCCCTCAGATTAAAAAAAAAATGTATGGTTGATTTTCAACTTGTTAACTGATATTTTTCTGATAACATTGAGTCTTCTTGTACTGTATAGCTCCTGAACAAAACACTTTGCAAAAGTGAAAAATCTGAAGAAGCTTTATAGTCTCTGGGATTGTAAGAAGCTGACAAGTACTTGTCTAGAGATATCTTAGATAGCCAGGAAGGGCATTTAGGATTAAAATAAATTATTAACAGATGGTAAGTTTGTAGAAAAAGAAGTGATGTTTAGAAATTGCATGGATTCACCAAAACCAAATCACACCAGAAAAACATAATTTCCTATGTAAACAAAATGTGTAAAGTGGTAGATAAAAATGCTACAGGTACAGTGTTTTATTTTAGTAGAATGTTTGATGGGGTGACTGGGCTGTTATGTAATGGAATGATCACTGGACTTAGAAAAGCTACCTACTTTCCCCCTTATCCGTTCTAAAAGCATTGATAAGTCACATATCTTTTCTGAAACTAAGTCTTTTTTTTTTTTTTACTATAAAATGGAAATATTATTTATGTATTTTCAACCTCATTCCAAAATTAATGAATGCTTGACAGCAATGTTACACACTGTGGCCTGGATGAAGGTCCAGTTAGATGGACTCACAGTGAAATAAAGAACGAGGCTCAAGGACTGGTGGCCAATGGATCAAGGTCAACTTTGTGTGCAGGTTTTAGTGGATGTCCTATGCAACTCTACATTTTATGCCATTTAACATATTATTGATACATTTTGTAGAGAGGCACCAGTGATAACTTTTAAAGCGGTACAAAATATGGGAGGATAACTTCCAAATATAGACTCAAATTATCAAGTATTTTATAGTTATAAAGCTAGGCTTGTAACACAATGCCAGTTTCATGACATGTAGTCATACAGCTGTATCTTTAAATTACAAGATACCAATAACATTATTACAGAACAGTAGCAGAAGCTGACAATAGTAGTCCAAAGGAAAAAGCACTGAAGAATTTAACCAAATATAAGCCAAATACAAGAAAAATTCAGCTGATTTTAATAGCTCCTTTCTTCCTCCGCTTGTGCAAATATTCCACTTATTTCAATCAAACAAACTGTCATTGAATTTTATCAGTCTTTGCCCTTGAGATATTTACAACTAACTAGGAGTAGTTACACTACTACGTGAGCTGTGCTGTGATAAAGGTGTGTAAGAGGGACTATGTTGGAGCTGAGAACAGAACACAATGAGCAAGACTTTTACTCAGGTGTGTATCTGTATGGGTGTGAGTGGTGTATCTGTATGGGTGTGAGTGGTGTATCTGTATGGGTGTGAGTGTAATGGTATATGTATAGGTCAGTGGAAGCGATAGTGGCAAGGCTATGTAGGGTTGGGTCCTGAGAAACTAACTGGAGTTATTTGGCTGAATCACATGGGGTAGGGCATCAGAGAGAGAGAAAGAAAATCATGGCATGAGAGTGTATGACATGTGTTAGGAGTATTGAAAAGTTTTGTATGGCCAAAGCATAGATTTGTGTGTGTGTCTGAGCTAGGTTATGAAAAACTCTTCATATAATAAACTGTTTGAACTCCATCTTGCAGGTGATGGAAAATATATCACAGATTTTAAATTGGGGATATCATTAGGTTTGTTCTTGAGAAAAACAACTGTAAGGGCTCTGTGCTGCAATGACTGAAGTTAGAAACATGGAAATCTGCTAAGAAATAGGTTAGTCTGGAGTCTGGTTGTAACCCAAAATGATCTATTTTGAGCATTGTAGAGAATTGATTGGCTCCTGTACCCAAGAGCAAAAGTAAAACTGGCCTTAATGACTCTGTAAGAAGCCGTGCCATTTCTTGTTTCTACTTTCTATGTTAGCTTCCTTTTCTGAAGCAACAATCTTTACTAGGCAAAGTATGTTATTATAGGTGGCTGTCTAGCCAATTTAAACAATTTTCCCTAAAGGCTTTGTTGGCAAGCTTTAGGTCATATTCCAATCCATAAACAAATCACAAGGTCAAGGGTTGGGATGTTTTGATAGGCTTGGGGCTCACCTGACTTTTCAATACCATTTCCAACTTCTTAATTGATAAAAAAACCCTGAGTTCATTAGAGATGTTGTGAAATCACAGCTTCATGCAATTGATCATGATTAACTTTAGCTAAGCATTACTGTCTGGTTATTTATTTATTTGTTTGTTTTTTTTTTGCAACTGGAGCTATCCTTGAAATGCACTTACTTTCAATGAGATTATAAAGAAAGTATATTGCAGAAGTTTCTAAGATGCCATTTCCTCTCTTGATAAAGGAGATTGGGCTTGGTAGCAGGCCCTCTTTCCTCTTTCTGCTTTTCTTCTTTCCATTAGAACAGATATCATATTTTGAGATGGAGAAGTCAAGTAGCACCATGAGTTAATACATAATGCGGGACATTTCAAAGTAATTACAAAGACATAGGCCCTAATTTTTTGTGCCACTATAGCTAATGTGAGCAACTACCTACTTCCAGCAGTCTTGTTATATGACAAAAACTCTTTTTTGCTTCAGCAATTGTTAGACAGTTTTTGATTATTTTTAGGTAAATATATTGTTAAGGGTTATAGTACTTCTAGTCAAGATAATGTGGCCCTGGGGATGAGGTCAAGCATGAGATTGGCTACTACTATTCAGAGCATATGTCCAGTAGGATGGGGGAGAAAAATCAGCTTCCCTCAAAGAAACTGGGTGTAGCACAGAGACAGTCACGGTAGGAATCACTGTAAAGGGGGCAAAACTCCAATGTGAAATTGCTGTAGACATATTCGGAAGAATCACTCACTGCCTTAGCTCATGAGCTTCAAAAAGGGATGTGGCAATAGGACTGGAGAGAAAAGAGAGTGTATGAGAGTCATGCTAGAGGAAAAACTCAAAGGGACTTCATTCATTTTGGGTTTAAAGTGGCTTAGTTCTAAAGAACACCCTTAAGTAGAGAGCAATAATGGCCAAAACCAATAAACAGGTGAAATTTTGGTCAGCAGTGATAGAAGTATAGAATCAAACTCAAGGAATTTTAAAGAATTAGCTTTTTGCTTATCCATCTTTTTCTATCTATCGCCATCATCATCATCATTTACCATCTAACTTATTAGATATCAAGTTAATAATCTATTCTTTCTTCAAATCTTGCTTTTAACAGGATACAAATAATTCACAAAGAAGTGTACATAATAATTAGATAAATGAAAATATCCCTGGCATGAAGTTTGGTATACCTGCCTGGGTGGTCTGGTAAGTGTTGTTGAATGAGGAATGAATAGAAGGGGTTCCTAAATGCTAGCAGATAGCTAGGAATTGAATCCCTTATAATGTTCACAGTGTGTCTATGCTATAAAAGCAAACCAGATACCTACAAGAAGCACAACTATTTCTAATGTGCAACCAAAGAAGTTTCTCCTAGGATTCTCAGAAAGGTTTCATGTAAATATACTTACTGTCAATCTGGGAACAGCCTTTATAAAAGTATTTCTCATAATATCCTTCAGTATAGGATGATGCTATAATATCAAGTAAAATTCAATCTAAGCGTTCCTCTGGGTTTGGAGCCAGGTAAACCAACAGTTCTGCTCTACTTCATCATGGTCAGGTATGTCAGGGATGCTATGTTCATTTCTGGGAACTTTATAAAGGACAAGAGCCAACTGTGCAGCACTCTGCACAGACTGTTATTTTAATAGATGCTTGCTGAATAAATAAATGATTAAATAAAAGCATGAATGGTTGCAGAAAATAGACATATCTTACTTGTACAAGAGAGACCTCTCGTTCCTTTCAAATAGCTTATAGTCTAGTTATGGAGACAAAGAACAAAACTCACAGGAAATAGGAACCTATACAAATAAAAATAGGAAAAATACAACAATGAAAACAATATCTTGTGGTAGTAAAACATTGTTGGGTAAATTCTACCCATCTCTCTCTCTGTCATCTATCTATCAAAACAATGAGTTTTAGAAATAAATGTTTGCTAAAGAAATTTGTGTAAAATGTAACAGTATTTATTTTGATATTTCATTATAGTATATGATAGAAGAGGAGACAAAAGAAAAATTGAATGGGAAAAGCAGAACACGTAGACCTAAAGTCTCCAAATGTATGAAAAATTGCACATTATATAGGTCATTAACAAATGAGCGAAACATAATGCAAGCTTCCAGCGTTTGTGAAGAATGACTCTTGGAAACAGATAGGATGCAAATGTGGTATGAGTTTATGTATGTATCTGATCCTGAGCCAGGAACAGATTCCAAGCATAGCCACAGAGTGGGTTGCACATGTGAATGTCCTGAAAAATTCAGCCCTAATTCTATTTCCCCAAGTTGCTCAGCTCTGACTAAAGTGTTCTTGGAAACATAAATATTCTGGATACTATAGAAATCATAGAAATGTATATGATGGTTTTTCTAGAGAGAAATGTTTTAATCATTGTAGCAAATCAGATTAGTATTCCACAAGAATTATTCATCATATTCTGAATAAAATTCTAATAGTATTAAGATTCATTTACCTTTCTTCTAAAGCATTTTAATAGTTTCCACCTTACTGAAGCACAGTTTATTTTACGTGCAAAGAAAAACGAAAATGAAAAGAGCCAAGCATTAAGGGAGTTAAACTGAAGAGTCCAGCCACAAAATTCCAAGTATTTTAATGGGTATTCTTGGTTTTCCTTGTGTTTTGAAGAAAAATTTGCTACCTTTGCAATTTGAAATCACATTAGATTGTAGATTCTATTATATTTAGAGTCACAGATTGACAAAGACTTTAGGTGAGAGGAAGCTTTTGAAATCCCACCCGCAAAGAAACCGTTTCCACCACCTGGCTACCAGTAGCTTATCCAACCTCTAGTCAAGCCCTTTCAGTGATAAGTAACTCATTACTGCACAAGTCAGTTCACTCCATTGTTGAATGTATCTGAGAGCAAAAAGTTCCTCTTTAAAAAATTCAAGTGCTATTCCCATTTTCAGCCTGTGAATATTTGTAAGATTTTGTTTCCATTAAAACTCAAATTATGATGGCTTTGAGTCCCTATGGGCCCTTGTGAGAAAGCCTCTTTTTTGATCATTTCTCAGGTACTTTCCATCCTGCCCAGAGTGCTGTTTCACACATGCTTCCCTATGGATGTCACAGGATCTTCACCCTGGCCCCCCTGTCAACCTGCTGTGATACTGGCTGGAACTCTGATGGTCCTTCTGAGGTGGCTGCTCTGCCAGGCACAGCTGGCTGTGACTCAGAGGCAGACTTTGGAAATGAGCTTCCTTTTGTTTCCATTGTAAGCAAAGAACAAACTCTTTATGACATTCTCTATAGCAGAAGCTGTAACTTTCATTGAGATGTACCACAGGCTTAGAATCTTCTTCTATTAGATATGGTTTCCCTTGAAAGCCGTGGGACTCTCACATGGCACCCCTGCCTATTACCTCAAGCTTTTTTCCATGGGGCAAGATCAACTTACCTTTACTAAACAGAGTGTCCTTGAGCAACCAAATTGCTAGGGAGAGAAAAAAAATTTACCATTCACACCAATCTCAGGCCTGCATAGCTCTATCCTTAAACCTGCCTCCTTTTAGATAATTATCCTGTGAGATCAGAACCAAGGACAATTATGGTACTATTCGCAGTAGTTCAGCAGTAGGAATTTCCTATAGTATAGGTTGTTCAGTTTCAGGTAATGTTAAGTAAAGGTCATTCTGTTAGGAAAGGTTCTTGTTGCAACTAACAGAAAACAACTGTGACAAACTTAAACAGGAAAGAAATTTGTGTAGAAGGAAATTAGGTAGCTTCCAAAACCAGGCTCAGAAAATAGACAGTGACCTGTAGAGGTTACACTGTGTGGAGCAGCTCAGGCCCAGCTGCAGCAGTGGTCTGTGTGGGAAGCTGCCCCTAGCACAGCCACCTCTGGACACTTATTCCAGGCATTACTGCCAAACTGTATATTTCCTTTACCATCAAGCTGTAAATGAAGGTTTGAAGTTTGCATGACAATGAAAGTGTATTTTTGTTATCTTATACAGAAGCCACTAGCATGTGGTTACTGAGCACTCGAAATGTGTCTAGTGTGTCTAAAGAAAATAATTTCTAATTTTCTTTAGTATTAATTTAAATGAATTTAAGTAGCCCCACGTGATTATTATTATATGAGACAACTCATCTCTAATCTATCAAGCCTATTATTTTGGAATTGTCAGAAGCCACTTTTCCAGGTGTAAAAAGTGCCACCTACATTTCTTGTCTCCTACAGCTCCATGTTTGGCTTGTGGAAGAGACAACACCATAGAGGTCATTGGTTCAGTATATGTAGCATCCTCTCCAAAAGCATTATCCACCAACCATTGGACTAGGAGGGCTTCAATAGACCTTTCCATTATTTGACAAGGCCAGAAGCCCCTGAGTGATGAGCTCATTATAAGATCAGTGGGTCCTTCCACGTCCATAGGGATTCAATTAGTTTTATGACACTGAAGCCAGACTTCCTAGGTTAGAATTTTGGCTCTGCCACTTGCTTAAGTTTCAGTGACTTTAAATAAGTCATTTATGCCTCAGTATTCTCATCTATAAAAAGGTTATAATGAAAGTACCCGACTCAAAATGTAGACAAATTTACATAAAGCACAGAAGAGTATCTGGCATGTAATAAGCTCTCAATGAATATTGGCTTTTCTTGTCATCACTGCTACTGGCACCCAGATGATTTTGCAACAGGACATCCAGTACATACTCATCAGTTTTCCCGTGAAAACAAAAATAGGCATGTCTACCAAATTACTACAAGTTTTAGTAAGACTTAAAAACTTAAAAATGCCAAAAGACATTGTTAACTCCAATGACCTGACTGTAAGAAAGACAATTATTACCTTATTAGTCAGAATCTGTTTAAAAAATCTCACCTTCTAGAAATAAGTAATAAGTTGTTTAGTGATAAAACTCCTACTTGGTATGTGAAATAAGAAAAAAATTGAAAGTCTTCAGATTTAGAGAGTGTGGAAACACACACAATGATGGAAACAATGCCAATGGCAGTAATTTATGCTTGCTCTAAAAAGTACATTAGTGGCTTCAAAAATTATTCCTGTCATTATATTGAGGGTTTTTATTTTTTATAAAAACTGAAACCAAAAAATGCAGAGAACTGCAGCACTCAGATTAATACATGGAGCACTACAGCGATGAAAGAAACTAGGTTTTCCTTGCATTGAGTCATGTTTTCATTCTTGAACTTTACTTGGACCTCACTATGGGCCTTCAGCAGCCAGCATATAGCACTATATAGTCCTGTTTTCTGCTTTAGATAAATTTCTTTTTCCCCTTTGCAAAAAAAGAAAAGAAAATATGCAATAATACTAATCCCTCAACACAATTTCTTTTCTAAAAAGAGTTCAAGAAGAAAAATAAAAGGATCTTGCTGTACTTTTATTGTATCTCTAGAATACTTTGAATTATCTAGTCTTCATAATTTTCCATCAGGTTTTAAAAACAAACATACCAGAGTTTAGCTCTCTATTATGTTGTAAGCAACAAATGAAAGAGTTATGACTTATCCACAGGAAAAAAAAATCCAACCTGGAGAAGTCACTTCATATGAGATCAATAATGTTGCCCTCATGCACATGTGTATATAAATTTTGCAAGTCTTTTACACAGATGTTTCTCAAATGCCACTAGCTCATAGAAAATAACAAATCTTCTAGTTTTCTAGGAACCAAAATCAATAAGATGTGGAATCTTCATCAGTCAAGAGCCAAGTACTTTGAAGTTTTCATACATGCATTTAAACCTAAACATGTGTATTGCATGGTGTTACTACTAAATTGGATATATTAAGGTTTACAACTTCATGTATGCAACTAAATCGTTTTATGCAATTTTTAGAGTGCTAGAAAGCTAGTAAAAAAAAGTGATGTCTAAACTGATCCTTTACTTTTTTTGTTATTAACTTCCTAAAATGATATAATCTGTTATATATACTTTAAAATAAGATGTGTGTTTTGAGTTGACTTTCTGATAGTAAAGATGAGTTTTCCTCAACACATGTGCATAAAGATTCCATGAATGACAGCACACATTTGTGAGACAGCTGGCCAAGGTAAGAGGAATTTTTATTCATATAAAGGCAGTATGTTCAAATCACAATGAACCTAGAAGTTCACACTAGCACCACATTTTACCCAATCATATGGATAAGTCTGAATCTGAAATTCAGATTTTCCACAAACCTTTTTTGAAATTGAAATCCAGAAAAGTCTACCAATTCACCCAGAATTCTTCGCTTTGACATGGTAACTACTAGAATCAACAAGAAGGGCAATAGGTAGAAGTCAATTTGTCCTTGCTCAAAAAGAAAGAGTCAAAGGACATAGTGGTAAAGCAACTAAGGAGCCCTCATTTCTCTATCTTCGTATACTGAACTGCAACTTGATTTCTTCACATCTCACTTGGTATTAGAGACATCATGTTGTTTATGTCATTAGGATATCTTTCAAAGACGATGGGCAGTGAGGTGTGACCACAGCAAACAGTGGTCCTTCTTCCTATCAATTTCTTCAGATGTAAACCCTAAACACAAACCTTCCAAAGAAATCTCTTGTGAATTTGCCCTTTCAATTTGCTCACAAATCTCTGCTTCTTCATTCCTCTATCCCATTTTTCAGAAAAACTTCAAGTTCTAGGACAGTTTCTTGTTACTGAAGAAAGAGATTGACATGCTGTTCAAAATGAGTTACTACTCATTGATGAATGAGCAATGATGCTGAGTTGCATGATGAACTCAGTAATCAGTGAAGGTTACTGGGCTCATTTTCTCTTGTTTTGGAAATAGTAATATACATTATCAAGGAGAATTATATAAACATATATTGTATTAAAACTTTAGGGCCCTGGTTGAAATCCAACCAACGGATACTTTTCTGAATAAACCATAACCTTGGGGCCGGAGAGGACCAAGTCGAAGCTTTCAAAACCACACAATCAGACTCTATTTTAAAGACATGTTTATGTAACGGTTTAACAATTACTTGGGAAGCAAATGTTTTAGCTGGTTATGTGGCTATTTTCTTTGTAACACTACCAATAGACTGTTTATCTAAATGTCTTATTGACTAATTCATCTTTTTTCATAACTCAAGATTTACAGACACATACAAACACAAATACATGCCATACACACAATTTGGTATGGTATTGATGTCACATTTAAGTTTGAATAGTTAATTTTGGCAATCATTTTGCAATCTGATCATGAGTGATTTCTTAACATAGGATTATTTTTTTCTTTTTTGACAAGGTTTCACTTTGCCACCCAGGCTGGAGTGCAGTGGCGCAATATTGGCTTACTGCAGCCTCAATCTCCTATGGTCAAAGTGATCCTCCCACTTCAGTCCCCCAAGCAGCTGGCACTATAAGTCTGCACCACCACTCCCAGCTAATTTTTCATACTATTCTGTAGAGAAGGAATTCTACCATGTTGCTCAGGCTGGCCTTGAACTTCTGAGCTCAAGCGATCCACCGACCTTGGCCTCCCAAAGTACTAGGATTATAAGCGTGTGCTACCACGCAGGCCACATAAGGATTTTTTATTTTTAATATAGGCATTTAATCTCCATTTTAACCACTACCTATTCTTAAGTAGGAATGAACTCCAGTGTAGCCCTTCAAAACACAATTGTGAGTATCTGTGATATCCCTATTCCAAAAATATCCTCCTGCTCCAAAGGAAAATGTGATCAAAATATTAAATCCATTCTTTAGAAGGTCACCTGAAGTTTACTCTTCATTTACCTTCTCCTCCCATGAAAAACCCCTGTACCCACTGCCCCATGCTGGGGACTTTTAGACAAAAGCATGGTAGTGAATCAAACTTGCAGTTCAAGACCTGAAAGAAACTTTCTTTTAAAATGGACAACAGATGTGAACAAAGAAAAGAAATAGATCAAAGATGTGAACTCCATTCATGAGGATATTTGCAAACACAAAGCATGCAGGTTTTTGTTATTTTTAACTTTCATCAATGCCTTCTGGGTGGAGGAGGAAATAACACTGAAAAATAAAAAAAGGAGGGAGTAGGCAATTATGGAATAGAAAGTCTTGTATCTGTGGAGTGGAATGGATTTACAAGAAGACAACTCCATATGCATTTTGAGCATCTTATTTATGTAGACACTGGTGGGGATGCTGATAGCACAGTCAGAACAACATATCATGATCTCCACCTTCAGAAGCCTAGGGTTCAGGGGAGAAATCCAAACTACAAAATAACTGTAACATATGCCAAATGCAAAAATTCAGAGAATATAAATTTTTCATTATATATGTTGATATACATCATTGATATACTTTTCAAGAAATATGAATTGTTTTCATAATTAAATAACAAATTAAATAACTGTAGCTGTTGCATAAGAATTGAAACAATTTGGAAACAAAACAAGTAATTGTTGCCTTTATGATTTACTTTAGTCTTGTACTGGCAATTCTAAATGAAACTGTTCCATAGAAGCAGCAGCAGAGGCCACAGATAGTAAATATGGAGCTTATGATTTTCAGCACTTTGCCAGATTGCTGCTTACAGTCATTGCCTACAACTTTTAACTTGGCCATGTCTCTCATTCATTACTGACCAATTAACATTCACACCATGAGTTCTAATGCCTTTTATTTGCTATTTGGCATTCCCAGACCTAAGTAACTACTCACACGTTAGTACTACTTAGTCCAAGCTTCACAATTCTTTTGGTGCAATTTGGAGATTTCTATTTAAAAACATAGTGGGATTATTGAATACTTGTTTATATAGCTTTTATTTTTTTAAATGAAGCGTTAAGGCCAGGACAATTGTTAGCTACGTCTCAAAATGGCCTTATAACACTGGAGGATGAAGAAAATACCAGCATTTACTGTTTTCTGTTGGCTATTAAGCAGATATCTGTATTCAGATGAAGAACTTTATCTTCAGTTTTCTATAAACTGAGATAGTAGAAGAAAATGGAGAAAATTATTGGGTTCTTTCTTACTTTAAAAGCTTACTTTTCATTTTAAGAAACATCAACTGGTTTGACAATTATAAATACTAACTATTTATTTTAGAACTTTGAAAACATTCTAAGGTCAATGGGATAATTTTGAAGGTCTTTTCTTTTGATGAGAATATTTGTGAGAGGAAAAATAAAGCTGTAGTTTTCCTTCCTGCACAATGATCTCAATTGGCAAGGACACCCAAAACAGGCCCCACAGCTGTCTAAATTCTAAATTGGAAAACAAATGAATTAGCCTTAAGTGTTTAGAAATAAACAGGTCCAAAACAGGTCCAGAATCTGTCCAAATTCTAAATTAGAAAACAAATGCATTAGTCTTAAATGTTTAGAAAACATAAATTACAGTCCATCTACTACGTAAATCAATAAAATTGTATTTTTATGCACTAAATTTCTTTTTGGTGGTGGATAGTCACACCAATTTTCATCAATGAAGGTTAAACAAGTCTAAAAGTTGCTCCTAAAATTTTATTTGCCCAAGGTAGGCCATAAAATAGAAGATAAATTTATTTTTTATTTCTCTTATTTTGAGGAGCTAGGACTAGTAAAAACACCTGAATAAATATTAAAAAAACCCAAACCCAGTATTTTCTGATATTAAGTTATTTTAATGAAAATGTATACTCCATTTTAGAATAAACTGCTTTGTAACATGGCTTTCAGGAATATATTGTGGTAAAAGTATGCTGTGCCTTTCAGTAGTATTGCTTCAGAGATAAATACATTACTTAATTGGAAAGGGTATCCAGCTATCTACCCTGATGAAATGAAAAAGGACATAAAGTAAAAACAAATCAATAGCATTTAAGAGTGATCAAATTATTTTCACAGTGAGTGGATGAATTCATGGACAAAATGAATTTTAAAAGGAGAGTCAGAACACAGAAAACAGGTAGCTATTCAGGGTCAGCAAGCTCACAAAAGGAAGTTAGAATTGGAATTCAGCCTAACAACAAAGTAATATTAATTGTTTATGACAGTGAAGAATAGAGTGAAGAAGAGCATATAAAAACGACAAACACAAAAAGAGCCAACTTTTTTTCCTAGTTACTTTCAACTTACATTTCCCACCATGTATTTTAAAATCCTGTTTGCCTACACATAATAAAATTGTCTAAAGTGAGTGTAACCTGTTCTGTTCATCTTCTTAATCTGATGAATATAGCAATGTATCAGAAAGAAAGATCTGGTTTGAGAGACAGAGCAACATTCTGGCATAGCACCCAGCTTGATTGTGGATCCTTGAAAAATTGAAGGATGACTGTACACAGCTACAAAAGAAAATCTGGAATGACAGAAAGAACAGAAAATTTTAAGAACCATAAAAAAGGGCTGTTTGGCCGGGCGTGGTGGCTCACGCCTGTAATCCCAGCACTTTGGGAGGCAGAGGCGGGTGGATCACCAGGGGTCTGGAGTTCGAGACCAGTCTGACCAACATGGAGAAACCCTGTCTCTACTAAAAATACAAAAAATTAGCCGGGCGTGGTAGCAGGAGCCTGTAATCCCAGCTACTCGGGAGGCTGAGGCAGGAGAATCACTTGAACCCAGGAGGCGGAGGTTGCGATGAGCCGGGATTGTGCCATTGCACTCCAACTTGGGCAATAAGAGTGAGACTCCATCTCAAAACAAAAACAAACAAACAAACAAAAGGCTGCTGTTCAGCAGGTGAATATTCTATAGTAGACTGTATATCAATGATGTGGGTGGTTTTGTGATTGACATCTTTATGTTCGTAAGTGAAGCAAATTGCAAAAAAAGGAAAGAGTTTGCTTTCCCTGTTAGGAGCTATGGGTCCAATTCCTGGCTTCCATAGATGAACTTTCTTCCCCTTCCATCCTGTCTTTTGTCATGCTCTGCCTTGCACTTTAAACTTCAGAATTAGTTTGTGTTTTCCTCATTTCTCTCAATCCTCAAGAAATTTTCTCTCCATAGTAGAATTTCCCTTTGCCATTGCCACTTATTTTTTTTTTAAATATATGCATTTCAGGCATTATCTTTTCTAGTAAAATTTTTTCTGATCTCCTACATGGAGTTAAGTGACAACTATGGATACTCTCACTAAAATCCTGTGCAATTATGACATAAAAATACCATCCATTTCCTTGCCTGTCTCGTTAAGTAGACTTTTAGCATCTCCAATATAGAGATTGGCTTTAATCACCTCGTCCCTGAGCATGGCATGGTGCTCAATTTATACCTGGTGATAAACCCAAAAAAACTAAAAACGAGACTACATCAATGCTAGTCAAAGTGTGTGTTTGATGCTCATCAAGGAGAGAAGAACTGAAGCCGAGAGTAGACATTTAGCAGAAACCTTTATTGCAAATTCACATTGTCAAGACATTCAAGCTCATGACTCATCTCATTGAGCAAGACTAGAGACCAGTTTTCCTACTGTTGAACTTCTATAGTGAGTCAGATGTGGCATGAGCTGCATAATAATCCTCAACAGTAAGAATACATTACAATATGCAATAGCTTCAAGTCAGACAGCTGCAACCCAAAAATGTATAGAAATATGACAAAACGTAAGCATTTGTTTATTCTTATAACTTGTAACTTTTCAATCATTCTATTTTAATCAAATTACATTTATAATTTAGCATTATTCGTTAAGTAATTGATGCAAATTATATATTTTTTGAATTTCCAATTTATATATGGTAAAATAAGCTTCACTGTGTTACTTTTGGGCAAAAAAGAAGCAATTCTCTACATATCAGTATAGAGAAAATGAAATGATGATGATGATGCTGGTAGCCATTTCAAAGAAATAAAGACTAAAAGAGGTTGTACTACTTTTACTTAGAATTATGATCTCTTATACACTGAGTTCAACTTTGTAGCCAAAGTTGATGATGGTATGTTAAAATCACAGTGAATGATTAGTTAAGATATACCAGCTAACAAAGTAAAGAAACCATTAAAAGATAAACGTCAGCCGGGCGCAGTGGCTCAGGCCTGTAATCCCAGTACTTTTGGGAGGCTGAGGCGGGTGGATCACAAGGTCAAGAGATCAAGACCATGCTTGCCAACATTGTGAAACCCTGTCTCTATTAAAATTCTAAAATTAGCTGGGCATGGTGGCATGTGCCTGTAGTCCTAGCTACTCAGGAGGCTGGGGCAGGAGAATTGCTTGAACCCAGAAGGTGGAGGTTGCAGTGAGCCGAGATCACACCACTGCATCCCAGCCTGGCACCTGGCAACAAAGAAAGACTCTCTCTCAAAAAAAAAAAAAAAAAAAAAAAAAAAAAAGATAAAGGTTATTTACATACAAATCATAAATTATAAATTCAAAACCAAAGAATATTGTCAAAGAGCATTACTAAATGCAAAAGTTAACAGAAGCAGATGTTTAAGATTTCATATATAAATATTGGTGATTTCAGTATTGTCGTAGAGTAGCACTTTGCTATGGATAGGAATAAGAATTACTTTTATTGCTAAATATAAGAAATCATACATAACTGCTGAAACACTAGTGAAAGGGTGAGTGAAGGATGCTTTCTTAGAAATATTGGAAAAAATCTGTGGCAAATAAGTAAGATTAAGCATCAGTTTCCAATAACACCACAGTTTGATGTTTGCAGGAATCATTAATTCTGCAGAAGAGTTATGCACAGAATAAATAAAACTAACAGGGTATTTTCATTTCATTTCACAACGCACATATATTGTTAACACAGCAATTCTTTTGGTAAATATGCAGTATGAACATAATGGTGATGTGAAGGAATAATTATTTTTTTGACCTATATTGCTGATGAAAGAAAATGCTACCTCTGAACTGTATACAACTAAGAAAACTATGAAGGATTACAGTATCAACAAACTTGGCTTGGGCTTTAAGATTTGCACAGGCGCATATTCTGATGATGCAAAAGGAAAATGTTCCAGAGTAGTTATCCAGATTGAGGAGCTGGGCTAGAAGTCAAATAACGCACTTTTCTCTTCTTCAAGTAAGTCTTCCTATGCAAGTTAAAACACAGTTGAACTAAGCAGTGCCCCTAGCAATGTAGTAAAAATTGTGACTTACATAAAATCTAATGCATCAAATCAGAAATTATCCTCTTTATTTATGAGACATCATGAAAGCTGGTTATAAATGACTACTATTGAATGTTGAGGTGAAAAGATAAGACGATATGAGAAGATGAATTTTTTTTTAATGAATGTTTAAATTATGAAACATATTCTTTGTGCTTCTACAAGATAAGAAACAGTTTGGTTCCAACTGCCTAAAGATGGGAATTGATCAGCTGGTCTTTCTTGTCTCTTTAATATATTTGATTTTTTTTTTGAATGACCTTAATACTTGCAGGCATTGTTTTTCAGTGACAGATAAAATTGAAAAGCAAAAACAAAAGTTGGAATTGAGAAAAAATGGATCTTCTATAAATTCTTATATGTTTCATAATGAAACAACAATTATCAATAAAACGAGCAAGAATTTTTACATTGCACATCTGTGAAAAGTAAGAACACCTTATAAGTTTGATAGAATGTTATTTTGTCTGTGACTCCAATAACAGAAAAAATGATGTATATAGCTTTGTGCCTTCATTTCTTTCATTTCTCTCAGTAAATTATTCTTATAATTTATTTCTATTGTATTTTATAGAAGTATAGGCAGTAAATACATGTAAAATCATAGATAGTTTGAGAAGACCTGCTCTATAAGTCTGTGATTTTTCAAATTTAAAGCTGTATATAAATCATGTTGGAATCTTGTTAAAATGCAGATTTTGATTCACCAGATCTTGGAGTAACCAGAGGTTGTACATTTCTAACAGCCGCTGTGTGACAATACTGTTGATGATCTGAGGACTGCACATTAAACAGCAAGGCAACAAATAAATTCTGTTGTTCTTTAGATAACATTTTTAGTTATTATAGTCACTGGAGACTCTTACTTTATGGGAAAACAGTCTTTAATTTTATACAAAGCACGTATAGGATACATAGAACTGCATAGAAACTTCATAAGGTCAAGGCAATATCCTTCCAGTGACCACTCAGTCTCATGGGCAGGGTTGATCCAATCACATTTTCTGGGAAGTTCTGAGCTAGTAGAAATGGACCCTGGTTTGAGTGGTGAGTAATTTCAAGGATTGTTCAAAGAAAAAAAAAGGAGGCCAATGGAACTTTGAAATTTTTCAATAGTAGTTCTCTTGTGACTTAATGCATGAACATTTCCCCTGATGTTTGGATGCAGCTTGAATTAACGGAAGTCCTTCCACCCACATTTCCACTGAAGGTAAACCAAATCATGTATATGTATGTAAAATTATTGCATAAAATCTTTTAAGTATCAGTGCAAAATTGGAGATTTAAGGCATTGTTTTCTGATGTATTCCTTATGTTTTGAGGATAATGTATGATTTCTTTATGAAAAGTATACCAATTAATAAGTATGGGAGAGACTATGCTGTTGAACTAATATAAATATGTCCTATGAGTTGTAAGTGGTTTGCAGGCTATGCAATGTTTATATTATACTAAGTATATTCAGCTAAATGCAGAAATATAACCAAGAGAATCTTAAATGAAAAGAAATAAAAACAGAAGTATATGAAGTTTGCAAATTGATAGTTAAAGAGTAGTATTTCCTGATTGCAGACCATATACAATGCAACATAAGCAGAAAATGGCTAGATAATGGCTTTGCATATAAACAAAGAAGTGAATGTAAATATAAAAATTATCCTAACGTAGCATAATTCAGATAGTTCCAAAGAAGCATATTTTCTCAGTGCTAACATGCAAAGTTCTGTTTGCCATCTTGCTCGATAAAAGATATTATAGGAATTCCATCTTCATACTGATTTGCAATGCTGTTTATTATAGAAAGAAAACAGAAGGCAAGCCCTAAACAAATATTAAATATTAGGGAAAAATCTCTCAGCTTTATTTTCAATGTCATTTAGAATATATGAAGATAAAAATGCTGATAATGTGAAATAAAAAGATTTTTCTTCCTGTTTACCTTTTCCAAAGAGTTTTCTTCACATTTGCATACATCATAAAAGTAAACTTAAATAGTAATATCAGTTGTGGTACACTACAATAATTCAGACTCTCAATGTAAATTTAAGAATCAATTATGGCCTAAACATTTATTTAAATATGTGTGACTAGAAATGGTGGCTCACACCTGTAATCCTAGCACTTTGGGATGCCAAGGTGAGAGGATCACTGGAGGCCAGGAGTTCAAGATCAGCCTGGGTAATACAGCATGGAACCCCCCTATTTCTACAAAATTTCTTTTTAAATTACCAGGCATGGTGATGTACACTGGTAGTCCTAGCTACACAAGCAGTTGAGGCGGGAGAATTATTGAGCCCAGGACTTCAAGCTTACAAAGAGCCACGATGCCACCACTGCACTCCAGCCTGGGTGAAGAGTGAGACTCTGTCGCTAATAAATAAATAAGTCACTAAATAAATAAATAAGTATTGAAAAAACTTATTTTGCTTATAGAAAACAAATTATTTGCTGTTATTTGAAGAGTATTTTAAAAATAACAATAATGATACAATAATAATAATAATGAGCTTCTAGTACCTTTATTTCTCCGGTAACTACAAAGTACAGCCTCATTTAAGGGAGCAACACATCAACATTTCCAAGAAGGGCACATGGCATTATTCTTTCAGGTCTCCTTCAATCTCATTTAAAGTTATATATTTTCACCAAATGTGTAAAATAAAATCTTTTTTACTCTACATTATTGCCTGTTCTTTCCAAGAGTAAATCAGTAAAATCAGATTATTAGCCAAAGTGATAGAGTGTTTTTCAGCAAGCCGCTATCACAGATTCACACCGGGAATTAGGGAACTCACAGAGCTAGCAAATAAAGAAAAAAAAATCAGTCTCCTACCTGTGTCAGATATTTGCATAGGGTATTTTGAAACGGGAGGCCAGAAGAAATTGGAGGAATGTTACAATTTACTTTGATCTAGGATTTTAAAATATTTGAGGAAAAGAATACATTTTGGATTGAATAATAATCATAGTAATTTTATGTAACAAACTATTCACCTTCTTTGTGTGTGTGTGTGTGTGTGTGTGTGTGTGTGTGTGTGTGTGTGTTCCTTCTTATAGTTGAGTAATCATGGCCCTTACTTTTAGGTAGCCTAGAAGTATTTTCATAATTTAATGTTAAGGCATAGCTTTCAAAATCTGCTTTTACTGAAATTTATTATTGATTTCTGAAAAAAAATGCTGTCATTTACAGCAAGCAAAGTCAGGTTGCTGTGCCTGTATCAATTTATATCTTTTGAGATCCACTGTTGGATTGTTAAGTCTTGCACACGCAGTCATTGTTTTAGAAAATGATGGGCTATCTTCTTAAGAATGCCATTCTGTAATGACAAACTTAAAGTTTAATGATGTTTTCTTTTGCCCCTTCTTCCAATCTGTCCTTAAATTCTCCATTTCTATTAACCTAGTACTTTGGGTATTATAATTGTCCTGAAAAAGACTGTTGAGTACAAGACCACTGTGCGTAATTAAGATAGATAGTAACATGGAAGAATAAGTGTCTCTTACAAAGTTTGAATACACCAACAAATGTTTTATTCACTAAATGGCTAATCCATAGTATGTGAAGATTTCTAGACGTCAAGCCAAGGTCAATTGAGAATGGACTTTTAGACATAAGTTCTGTGAAGATTGTTCTTAAAACCCAACTCTGCTGATTTTATCATCTTCCATAGTATTTGTGATAATTGGGAATAAATTCTAGTCTATTTTTTTTTATAAATTGCTGACATAAAACATGTACTAAGTGAATACATTGGACCAACCATTATTATGCATTGCAATTTTTCTCCATGATTTAATACTTTTTTAGCTACCATGGTATGCACTGTAATGATATACATCATCATTCCACTTACATGAAACAGCCTTAATTGACTCGATATCCATCTGTGATAAACATTTACATTTTCAAACATATCCCAACATTTGAGAGGAGAAGACAAGAATAAAATTGCATATTAGACATATGCCTTATGTGTATTTTAAAGATATAAACCAAGCTATTAAACTGGTAATTAAATTTTGTTCAATAGTCTTATTTTGTCAAATATACGTATTCAAAAAAATTTGTGCAAAGCTATTATTTTTGTATGTTGAAATCTGAGAAGATGTCGAAGACTACAGAGTTTATTACTGCGCGTATGTGGATACTCTCTTGATGAGCCAGGAATGTTCGGTGAGTAGTAATATAAATGCATAAATTACTTGTTACAGAACACTTCAGCTCTAGTTATCTTGCTATAATCAAAATTTTTACGTGAATTTTGTGTATTGACAGTAACGAGCTGAAGGATTAAAAGCATCCACAAAATGTAAATTAAAGTAAATGTAAAATAGTAAAATTAATGGCCATACATGTTTTCGAAGTATATATATTTTAAAATGTTAAGTTTATTTATTAAATATTACAGGGCAAATGCAAATTTTAATTTACATACACCAAAAGTTTTAAGAAAACTATTTTAATATTTTTCATGCCTGTAATCCCAAAACTTTCGGAGGCTGAGATAGGAGGATCACTGGAGCCAGGAGTTCTATACCAGTCTGCAATGTAATGAAACCATCTACAAAAATAAAAATAAAAATAAATTAGCCAGGCATGGTTGTGTGCACCTGAAGTCCTAGCTACTCAGGAGACTGAAATGAGAGGATCACGAGAGTCCAGACGTTTGAGGCTGGAGTGAATTATGATTATGCCACTGCATTCCAGCCTGGAGGTTCCTTTCATTTGTTTTAAAAATTAATTCAAACAAACATTTTGTTAAAAGAAATTATTTTAGCATTCTGTCGCCATTTAGTTGCCATTGTAAAGAATTGCTGTCATAACTTACACATGTTATTTAACTAACATATCTACAAATGTAATAGTAAAAGTATCTTTAGAAATACAAATTGGGAAATAAAAGGAAGAAAAGAATTTTTTAAAATAATGCTTTCCACACTATTGGGAAACCATACTTCATTATGCAAAAGTCTATTTAATTCATACTATCCTCTTTGGCAAGTAATTCATTTATCTTACCTCTTAATGCATTTGCCCCCCAAATCTTCTCTGCACTTTGAAGCAGTGTATTTATATCTCCAATGTTGGTGCTACCGTTTGAATGTGTTTTCTCCAAAATTTATGTGTTGAAACTTAATGACCAATATGATGATGTTAAGAGGTGGGGCCTTTAAGAGGTAATTAGGCTTTGAGGGCTCCTCCATTCTGAATGGGAAGGGAGGCTTCTCATGTTGCCTTCCACCATGTGAAGACACAGCTTTCCTCCCTTCTGGAAGATCTAGCAAGGAGACCCTCACAAGACACCAAATGCTGGTGCCTTGATCTTGGACTTCTGCCCTCCAGAACTCTAAGAAAACAAATTTCTATTCCTTATAAATTTCACAGTTTGTGGTATTTTGTTATAGAAGCACAAATAGACTAAACTAGAAGGCACTGTCACAACCCATACACATTTGAGCACTGCTGCCTTCTGTTTTGAGAACACTGGGCAAGAGAGGTGGTGAAGTGTTTCCCTGGGGCCTGGATGGTATTAGTAAAGAAAGCACTAGTTTAGGTGCAGGGGTAGCTCAGGTTCTAGAACTGAGCTCTGCATGCTGAGTGATATAGGCTCTCATGTTTTCTAACATGAATTATTTCTGTTGCTTGTTATATAAAGAGTTCTTTAAAGTATAAGACCCAAGGCAGGAGGACTTGTCCAAGTTTCAGGGAACGTTTTTTGTTTGTTGGTTTGTTTTTACGTATGATACAGAGGGCTTAATAAATCAGTTTGGCATTTCAAGATACAACGATATTTAGTCAAGATATATTTTAATGATGGAAAGCTCAAACTCATTTAAACTTAAATTTCTTTAAAGAAGGAAAGAAAGTTTCCAGTTGCTTTGTAGTTATGTTAATTATCCCTTGGTATCTGCAAGACATTGGTTCCAGGACCCCTGTGGATAACAAAAGTTGCAAATACTCAAGTCCTTTATATAAAATGTGTAACATTTGCATATAACTTGCACATATCCTCCTGTATATTTTAAATCATATCTAGATTACTTATCATTCTTAACACAGGCAAATGCTATGCAAGTAGTTGTTATAGTGTGTTTTAAAATTTGTATTTTTTATTGCATTATTATTTTCATTTTCTAAAAATATATTTTACTCATGGTTGGTTAAATAATCTTCAAATGTGGAGCCGATGGATATGGAAGGCTGACTGTATGTAATTTGCATTTTTAAGTATAATTTACACTCATTGGAGATAGATGGGTTTGTGCAGAGAATTTAGATACTGACAATATTTGCTGATCAATACCAATCAGTTACCTTTTCATTAGAGATGACACTATGTAATCTTGAGAAAATTCATCTGAGATAATTCCATAGGTTTTGCAAAATATTTTGTGAAGTCATGTTTCAATTTAATTATTGATAGTTAACTTGATGCTCATTATAGTTATTAGTTATAATTATGCTGAGAAAAAAAAAACGTTTTATGTAAGGGACAAAAAAGGGAAAGGAAAAAGAAATCTAGCAAGCCAAATGGCAAAAAGTCTGGCAACATATAATATAAATCTGCCAAATACATCCTGCTGCTTTACAGTGTGGCCACCTGCCAAATATCTCTGCATTGCATCCTCAATAGTTTTGACAAGAGGAAGTGAAAAGGGACTCCACTGTAATGCTATGGCTCAATTAATAAACACTCATTCTGAAAACCTTTAATTGTTTAAATTGAGTATCCTGTCTGGTGGAATGTTCAGGCGCTGAACAAGATTAATGTTAATTCTGATTAGGCATTTTAAAATACTTATTTTAAGGACATCTCTTATTTATTAATTATGTGTTTAGCATTCATATTTTAGATAAAGGGCAAATAAAGTACAAGTCCTAGAGAGTTGGGTTAATAATAAATAAAACATAAGAATAAACCCCTCCTGTTCCACATTTAAAAATTCATGATTCTGGGTTTAAACCAAATTAATTTCTTAAGAGGAATGTTTCCTTCAGAGTCCAGTACTTCTATTTTTCCTTAAATCAGTTTCATATATATGGTTGCCCATGTGCACAAAGTAAAACATTCTGCTTTTTTAATATTGATAAGTTAAGATGAATCTTAAGGGGAATAAAAGCTTAATAAAATTAGGCACTGGAAAAAAATCAAGATAAATAGTACTAAGTATCCAAAAGAAATACATAGAATAATAGAAATGTTTAACTTAAAATCATGAACTATGTATGATTATTTAATCCAACTATTAATTTTAGATATGAGGTAAATGAAGGCTTTGTGATTTCCAGTCCTATATTCTTCTTAGTAAAGCTTGATGGTCACTAGAAACATCTAATGAATGATTCATGTGTTGAAGTATAGTAGCAGAAAGCCATATTTTCAATAGATGACTAAGGTGATTTGCAGGCATATGGTCTATGAATCTCACTTTTAAAAACCATGCAGGACCCAATGTTACTTCTCTGAATAGAAGATAGTATTGAATGTTGTGAAGGCTAGAAGGGAGACAATTGACCAGTAAAATGATGGAAATGCAAGAAAAGAAGAAAAATAAGATTTTTAAACTACCACACCCTAAGAAAGAGAATTGAAAAGCAGTGACTTCGAATATAATACCAGAGTTTCTATTTGGATCCTTGAGATAGGCCACTTCCATTTTCAGCTGGCACTCAACACCATATCTTCCTCCCTCCTTTATTTACTGCTTTGTGTGTATGTGTACATTTGTTAATATCTGTTTCTCCTTCAATATCATGAACTCCTTTGAAAGGAGATACTGTCTTACTTTTTCACCTGCTCAATTTTCTTATTTCTAAATGAACTATATGGTTCCTGTCTACTTTGCACTTAATTATCCCATTTTTCCCTCAATTTTCTTCACATCAGGTAGTGCAACTTTAGGACTAAATTCTTTATCAATTGCTTTGTGTCCAAGCAGACTTTAGATCCTGAGTATAGAGTCCACATGTCATACATGTCTTTATACCCACCAGAATCTAACAGAATAGGCAGTTTGTACTGGAGAGCAGGCCTTTGTTGACAGATGAAGATATTGACAGGATTTGAAATCTTACCCAGCTTACAACTTTTGGTAGCAGCTACTGAAACAAGAGAATGGTGGAAGGGAATTTGGGATGACAGGAGGTGAGCAAAAGGCAAATTGAGAAAACAAGACTTTGACATTTTGAATGAGTGAGAACCAAAATAAAGGACTGGTCCAAATCCACAGGTTAAACTCAAGGAAATGTCATATATATATATATATATATATACATATATATATATAATATATATATACACATTACATATATATATAACTTAGATATATATAACACATTATATGTATAGATATCTAAGATATTTGAAAAGGATGAAGCAAAGGGAACTGTTGTTTCATGTGTCCATTAAGTGTCAGGGCTTGGAAAACATTTTATATAAACTCCCCAATTTAAGAGAAAAAAATGTGGTTTTCTGTTAAGCTATAGATAGTACAAGGGTGAACACAACTCTAATGATACTCAGATTTTAAAAGATGCAGCAGTTTTTGAATTTCAGTTTTGTGTTTTTTCTCTCTCAATCTTAGAAAATATAATAGAAGACAAACATGTTTGTTCATGTTCATTAAAAGAAAGCCTGACAGTGCTGAAAAGAATAGGTAGTGACTGATTCCAGGAAATATTTTCTGTGATACAGTTGTAAAAATTGCAGGGCATGTGTACAAACTGCAATTTATAAGCAAATAGAGAAATCATGCTGGGTTCTTTTACTTTCTATTAAGCACATGAAAAATGTAGAAAAAATAGATTTAGAAGACTTTCTTTAGAAGAAGTGATTATGCAGACAAAATCAGGTGAAAATGTAGTCACGAGCCATTATATATTTTTTGGTGGGGAAGTCAAATTAATAGCTTTTTTTTTTAAAATAGTCTTTTAGCCTTTTGAACTCTAATGGACCTTTGACTCCATATCACCTATCGGGATTTTTTTAAACTACATATCACTTATCAGGGGGATTTTTTTGTATGTGTGTGAAGTGATTGATAGAATGATATCTTTCTATTGTCTCTAGATAAAATATGCCAAAACTGTAATTGTTTTCAGAAGCTTGAAGTCACAAAAACATATTTCAGTAGAGAATTTTTTAAAAAGTGTATTTAAGCCAGGGAAAAGAGATACAGAAGTGACATTTTGAAAGGGATAGGATGTCATTAAAAGTTATTCCATGATAAAGGAAAATTGTATTAGTTTTCATTCTTGCAGCAGATTCTCTCTCCTATCATAGTCAGTGTTATAATTGGTTTACATAAAACGCAGGTAAATTCTGGCAGTTTTCGTAGTTTAGTTCCAACCAATCTGAGGATTTGTTTTCACATGTACAATAAATCAGTAGAGTAAAAGACTCACATTAATAAATAACTTGAACTTTCTCTTACTCTTGAAGATTTGAGATTTGAGCCAGCTTTAAAAAAATGCATAAGCCAGTCCAAACGTGGTAGATATCTCTTTTATTTCCTTAAGTAAATTTTCTCAACTGCCAAATTGAAAAATTTTAATTTATTAATGCTTGAATGAATAATTCACTTTCAAACACTGAAGGATCCAAAACAAACAAGCCAGTGTGTGTATTTAGTTATACGAACTTTTGAATGCACTACCTCATAAATTAAACACTTTATTGAACCTAGAAAAAAAGCGTTGATTCCTATGGGTCTCACCATTAATTATCTCCCACTGCGACATCACATCTTTTCTTTACTCGTTAGGACTTTTTTTTCTTTATTAAATATTTTATATATTTCCCCTGTTATGTCTGTTGTGCTCCTCACTAGGCATTGGATGACCTTGGCATAATTTAAATAATTTTTCTCAGGATATTCTGCTGTGTTAGTAAAGATGTTAGTTGTTATTTACTTTCTAATCTAAGTCTATGGGAGGTATTAATATATTCACCTCCACTAATGAGAAGATTGGGCCTCAGACAGGTTGGTGAATGGTCAAGATCATTTCAATCCAAAGAATTGCACATGTTTTTTTTTATTCTTTTTTCTTTTTCTTTTCTTTTCTTTCTTTCTTTCTTTTTTTTTTTTTTTTTGTTTTTTGCCTGTAAGTCATGTTCTTTGTCTCTGATCACTCCTGTTACCTGTGATTATCCAGCAGGCCTGATATATTCTCCCTGGCTTCCGTCTTAAAGATGCCTTGCCTGACCTCCAGTCTAAATTGGGTCCTTGTTAGACAGCACTGTCTTCATCACCTCATATTTGTATAACAATTTTGGGTTGTAAACTTGTGTGATTGTTAATATATGTATCATATGCTATCCTGTAAATCTCAGTGAGGGAAAGGATTGAATCTATTTCGCTTCCACTGCTGTATCACCTGTGTGCACAGAAACTGACATGGAGCAGGGCACTCATGCTCTGCTCATATTCAAAGAGTGAGTTAAAAGTGAGATTTAAAACCAAGCTTGTACCATGTAAATCACGATGTACTGCAGCATGAGTGGTTGTGGCGTTTGTGATAAGTTCCTACATACGGATTGCAAGTCCCGGGGCTACATATGCACTATCCTATACCTTATATTCTATATTCTATACTGTCATACTGAAACTAGGTTGAAAGCTCATTGAAAGCAAATTTACAGTATCTATTTAGAGTAAATGAACAGGTAGTTGGTTGGTCCTTCATAAATACTTACTAATTGATAGGAAACTGATCTTACCATTTAATTTGTTATAGCAGAGCATTCTTTATTTCACTAAAGCCATCTTCCTGATATTATTCTCTAGTTTGCTTTGTTCTTCTGTTATAATGACTGACGATCATAATAATCAGGAAAGGCTATGCCTTGTGTTAATGCTTCATTTTTTCCCTTTTATTCCCAGACAGTTGGAGTGATCGAGCTTTCAAATCCCTGAAAAGGTGAACTGTGCTATGTCTGGGGCAGGCTCCACATTTTTATTATGTACCACGCAACTCTAACAGCAATACAGAAATTCAGGGCACTCAGATTGAAAAATGAAGACTTTCCACATTTAAAGAGAAAGAGTTACATATTTTTGGAGTTACATACATTCTTCATCCCATTTATAAACTCCCGAACCCATGGTTGGGCATAAAGCAGAAGATTTAATACTCTTCTGCTTATGAGTTTTGTTGCTTTTTTCTCCCCCCTCCACCCACCCCTACCCTATCCCACTCCATCCCCTCTGCTCCTTTTGTTCTTTATAGTTTTGTGCTAACTTCATAGCTGCAGATGTGTCATTGATCACAGATTTATATATATGAGCTAAGAGCAAGAATGCTAAAATAATTTCTTTCTCGGGCCTTAAAGATGGATGATAGGTCAAGGCAGTTTACTGCATAGCCAAACATACTAAGGCACAGACCAACATGGCAGGAATTTGAGTTGTGAGTGCCAGAAGTGCTTGTTCAGCACTAACAAGAAATAGGAGAACAGAATCAGTATAATCTCATATTCTTATTAAATTAAAAAAGAGAGAGTAATGCCAAGGTTATGACATGAACTGACAAGACCAAAAAAAAAAAAATCAGAGATTTTCTGATGCTTCAGCCTTTGTAAGCATATGAAAGAATAAAAATAAGTCCTGTGGCATGAGTTATAGATGAAGTATCTGTCTTTAGCTTGGAATTTCCTGGCATTTTTCAGCCTGTGACACAGGCTTGATGGGATTAAACAAAGGCTTTCCTCCAAATTTAAAGCTCTTAAAAAAAAAAAAAAAAAGCTGAATCTAATACTCTTTCTTGTTTTTAAATGAGAGCAGATGCCTCTGTTCCTTGGGCTGACTTCCAGATTCTGAGAAATAAATGAAGAGGGGAGGCCTGTTTTGGTAGAAGCTGAGAAAACAGTTGGCCATATTTGCCCTTCAGAACTTCATATCATCCCCTATCTCCCCAGTGGCAGGGTCACATTCTTTCACTGGATGGGACTGGGGCAGAGGATGGCTTCCTGTGGATTAGATTTCCCTTGGCCTCACTGAGGGCAGTCCCCTGAGGAAGCACATCCTGGAGGCAAGCTCACCCAATGAACCACAGCAGCAGCTCCTAAGAGAATGAAGAGTGTGAGCAGAGTAAGTACATGCATATGGGCGGACATGGTGGCCAACTTAGATGATCTCTGAGGTTCTTTCTAGGCCTGACATCCGAGGATGCTCTGACAAAGGAGGACTTCTGAGGCCAGGCAGAACACAAGACCCTGGGGCTGGCAGGGGGTTGGAAATGACACTGAGCCTTTGCAAAATTCAGTTTTCCATTGGAAAAAAAAACCCAACTCCTTGAAATACTATTTTTTATTGGAATCTATATTTTTTTAATCTATCAATCAGGCATATTATTCTAGACTTATTATTTATAAGTAAATACCATCCACAGTTTGGCAGGTGTTTACATTGTATGAGTGCGTTTGGGTATGTTGTGTATTTGCTCAGTCTCCTATTGCAACTCTTTCTAAAGCCTGCTCCATTCATGATGTAAATTTTTACCAGTGAGTTCCTAGACTCTTAATTTCATAGTCTGTAATGACTACCATCCCATATGTTAAGGCACAGTTAAACCTTATGTTAAGAAAAGCATGAGGAATTGAAAATTGTTTGCATTAAGATAAACTTTATTTTTTGTAATTTGTTTCACTACCTCTCACTTTTTTGATTATTTGTCAGGCATTAATTAAATAAAGAAATTATGTACAAAAATGTTACCTCAGGAACTGTAGGGTACGTTAAGAATTTAAGCACCAAAGATTATATGATCCTAGACACAATTTAAACAGAAAAGTATTAAAGTTATGTTAAAAGCTGCTACAATTTATTTAAGGCTGTGCTTTAGTATTTGACCTATAAAAGTATGTGAAAGCCTCTAAAACATAAAATCTGGAGGTCCATGGAAGAAGCCCGATCCAACCACCCTGTCACAGACAGTCTTTGACTCCATTAAATGTTGATGACCTTGAAGTCATGGAAGAATAATACCAATTTCTTCTAGTGGCCTTTCAAAATGATGAGCCTAGAAAGGTTACGTGCTCTGGCCCAAAAGAACCAAAGTTGAAGGTAGCGATGTTTTAAGCATGAGCAGAGCAGAATAACTTAGCAGTGGGATATCAAAGACAACATGAATCAAAGTAAGTAACTTCCTTTTAATGTTCCCAAAGTGCTGTTCTTGGGTCCTATTAGAGCAATTACCAAAAATGTTACCTATAACATTTAGCTATGATCATGTCTGTCTCGCCAATGTTCTGTTGGCTCCTCAAGGAAGGTAACATGGTTCATTCTATCCCCTACATGACTATTGTCCCAAAGATCAAAATGCTGGTCATTGAAATCATTTGATCAGTTTCTGAACTGACTATCTGGACTTGAAATTTTTGCTCAGAAGTGTAACAATCACCTGACACTTGGCACAGCCACACAGAGCTCTGGCTTTCTGCCTCTAGCTCTCCCAAGTCCATTTCTTCCCCATTTCTATACCAGTTTCTCAGTGCAAACCTCAAAACCTATCCTTGATTATTTTTTGCCATTTACTGTGTCTTCCATTCTCCAGCACCAGCTGCAAAATGTATTCTGAAGTTGCCAACTCTTCTTTACCTCAATGTTCACTTTAGTTCAAGCCAGGTTGACTTTTTGGATAGCATTTTCCAGCTTCCATACTGGTCCCTGTTTCAACCAAGACCATTTCCACATAGCAGCCAGAGTGATCTTTGAAAGTTAAATCTATGTATGCCACATCTGTGCTACATCCTCCACTGGATTTCTACTGTACTTAGAATAAAACCCCAAATTATTCCCGAAGGTATTATGAGGCCCTGCATCCCTGGGCTTGTCTTCTTTGACTTCATCCTGTACAGTCCACCCATTGGTTACCACGTTACAGCTACTTGGGCTTTCTCTCTGTTCTTTATGTCCAAAACTCAGTCAGACATTTTCCCTTTCTTCAGCAGCATATTCTCTGCTCCATGAACCTCTGGGGCTGGCTCCTTCACATCAGTCTGACATCCATCTAAAATGTTTATTTCCCACCAAGGTCTTACCAGGCCCCTTTGCCCAAATTAGCACACACATCAACAGCCCTTATTTTTACAACATCATTCTGTTGTTATTTGAAACATATATGGTTATTAAACATTATGTCACATTCATTTTTTTGTGCTCGCTTATTGTTTGTTTTCTGCCATGACAGCCACTCCCTGCTAGAATGAAGATTCATGGGAGTAGAAACCTTGTTTGCTATGTTCCTTACTGCAATTCTAATGTCTGGGACTCTACCCAATACATAGGAAGACAATTCATTGATGACTGAAGCACTGGATCTACTTGAGCATTCCCAGTTCTTCTCCTGAACTCTTCCTTTAGTGAGAAGCATATGACCTTGTTAATATGAAAATTGATGAATGGGGTGAGAGAAGAGAAAAGCATAAAATATACCCTCAGTTTCCTTACCTGTCTAATCCACGCACTGTCAGACACCAGAGCATTTGGAAAGTGGCCAAGGCGATGATGCAGGGAGGCCTGAGTCCATTTTCTCATTTGACTTCCCTGGGTACCATAGCCTAAGAAATGATTCATTAGAAGTAGAAAATAAAACAGAAAGTTCAAGGTCAACATTCAGAGCCTACTTCACTCCCTTACTTGGGCTTACCCGAGAGTGTCTTCGTAGGCTGATGTTGTGTCAGGGGCTCTGAAATGAGATCTCCTTGAGAAATGACCTTGGGTTTCTCTGTTCCACACATATGGAGCCCCAACACTTGGGGGACACTTAGGTCTATGTGCTTGGGAATAACAAAACTCTACTTCTGATAGTGTAAAGCTTACATGATATTTAGGAAGGCATGACATATATACAAGGAAAATGAAACTTTTTTTTTTTTTTTTTAGATAGGGTATCACTCTGTTGCCCAAGCTGGAGTGCAGTGGTGTGATCTCAGAGGCTCACTGAAACTTCTGCCTACTGAATTCAAGCGATTCTCCTGCCTCAACCTCTCAAGTAGCTGGGATTACAGGCACGCACCATCACGCCCAGCTAATATTTTCACTTTTAGCAGAGACAGGGTTTCACCATGTTGGCCAGGCTGGTCTCAAACACCTGACCTCAAATGTTCCACCTGCCTTGGCCTCCCAAAGTGTTGGGATTACAGGTATGAGCCACTGTGCCCTGAGAGAAAGAAGTTTTTAAAGAAAGAAGTATAAAAAATTACAAAGTAACAATGTGTGTACAAAGTATCAAATAAGGGATGACTTCAGAACTGGTGACTTTAGAAGCCCAGAGCCACGACTATGAGTAAAAGTGATTAGGAGCCGGGCGCGGTGGCTCAAGCCTGTAATCCCAGCACTTTGGGAGGCCGAGGCGGGTGGATCACGAGGTCAAGAGATCGAGACCATCCTGGTCAACACGGTGAAACCCCGTCTCTACTAAAGCTACAAAAAATTAGCTGGGCATGGTGGCGCGTGCCTGTAATCCCAGCTGCTCAGGAGGCTGAGGCAGGAGAATTGCCTGAACCCAGGAGGTGGAGGTTGCGGTGAGCCGAGATTGCGCCATTGCACTCCAGCCTGGGTAACAGGAGCGAAACCCCCTCTTAAAAAAAAAAAAAAAAAAAAAAGTGATTAGGGAGGTGTTAACTCACATTTATGGAGATACGTAAAGCCACAGGAGTTGTGGTAAGGCAGGGACAAAATAGTTTTCTGAATATACTGGAATATATATTTATCATTTTTTTTTTGGCAAAGTACCATGAGATTCAAAGTTGACCTCCATTCAGTTAGCAACAATCAACATAACTAACATAGTCTTTAAATTTTAAAATAATGAGCTAAAGGATACAGTGTTTTTACATCATTGAATGTTAAGGTTTGTATAAGAAAAAAGTCATTCCCAGTCCCATGTGCAGTTTTACTTTCATTTTTTTCAAATTATTCATAGTTTGATTTCCCAGATACAAATGATCTACTTCCTTTATTCTCCTTTGCATTTACATTGTCCCCTTTTCCCTTTTAGTAATTCAGACATGAAGAGAAGCTCAACTTAATCACTTAGATTATTCTATTATTTTACTTTTATTAGAACGTTTAGCAGCTCTTAGAAAATCTTGGAAAGAGAGAAATTCAAAACCAATCGTTCAAGCAATATTTTGAGGTTATCTGCTGATTTTTAGTATTTGTGCTCTTGGTATCACCTGAGATCAGCATAATTGTTCATTGAGTCCTGATTTACTACAGTTTATTAGGCAAGTTTTTGGAAGGTACTGTGGGCCCTTCTTCACAGTTCTTTAGTAAGATGCCTAGCCCTCTTCTAAGAGCTGCCTTTCGAAGCTGCATGGGCTCTTTCAGATGGTATGGAATCTTCGAGCAGCACTATCAGGACTCATTTGGTCTAAACGAATAAAATTTCCCAAAGAGAAATCTTGTGACTTGAGAGAATGCAAAGTAAATGCAGAACAAAGGGAGCTGGTTAGTATAAGCTCTCCACGGAAAAAGACAATGAAACCCTTGTCTTTGATTATCTAGACAAATTTGAGATGTTTCCATTTTCATTCATTTAATTCTTCGGTATATAAATTTTTATCAATGATTAGTGGGCCGAGAGTTTCTAAAGTTGTCCCTGAATAAGACATTCACTGGTCGAGTAGCTGTTATAGCTGAATTCTTTATCAGAAAGCCTTCACTAGGCAGCTGAATACTTTATTGCCTTTTCTCAGTCTAGTTAACAAGGAAGAATAGTCCCCTGAGAAATGTATAAATACATATTCAACTTATACTGTAGCAATTTAAAAGTGTTCCCGGAAATGCCATGGGCATTTTATGGATTATGAATTCTTTCAATTTTCAGTTTAAAATTTATATCATAACCACAATAGTGTTGGAGACCTTTAGAAAAGAAAATCTCACTTCTTCCTTAAAACCTATGTCTGAAACTGGTTAGCCTTTCCTTTATGGAGAGGAAAAAAATTATAAAATTTGTGAGTTTGGAGTAGAATCAATGCCATGTGTATCTTAAATCATATTTATTTATACCTGGCATATTTATCCTGGCTTGAAGAGCTCCATGACCCCCCAAGTAGTAAAGTGAATAGTGTACAGAGGGAACTTTGGAGCACATCCAGTGTGTGTTTCTCCTGGCACGTCACTTCAGCAGATCCTCCCAGGGTAAAGGGTGGAGAAGTACTGGAGGCTCCTGTGGGATATATAACTCATTTATTCTAACAGCAGGCAACATCTTAAGATGACCACCAATATGCATCTTATTAACTTACCACAACTCCAGACAATTTGCCAGTTTCCAATTTTATTCATTCCCTGCAATATAATTTGCTATATTTGTTTTCATATAATGTAATAATTATTGTATTTATTACCACTTCCTAAAAATAATTCAAGCAAAACTTTATTCCTATAGCAAGAAAATTGTTTCATCTTTATGAGAGTTTCTTTTCTTTTGTGTGGTCTTGCATATACAAAGTGTACCTTGCAAATAAATCAAAAGGTAAGCTTTGTACAACAAAGCCATTTACTTCAAAGGAAAGCTCAAGAAAAATACTGATCAACTATATTTTAATATAAACTGTAACTAGCAGGACACACACATATGTACGTGTATTATGTATGCATCTGTCTCTGTGTGTGTGTATATATATATATATATATAGTATGTATGTATGTATATATGTACACACACATGCATAACATAAATACACACACACATACATACACATGTATAGTTTTCTTTTTTCCTCTGTCCTACAGTGGTAAAAATAAGGTGGACTTAAATTTGGCATATAGAAAGGAATGCTTGTTAATTTTTTTTTTTTTTTTTTTTTTTTTTTTTTTTTTGAAATGGAGTCTTGCCACGTCACCCAGGCTGGAGTGCAGTGGCATGATCTTGGTCACTGCAACCTCTGCCTCCTGGGTTCAAGTGATTCTCCTGCCTCTGCCTCCCCAGTAGCTGGGATTACAGGCAGGTATCACCACATCTAGCTAATTTTGATTTTTAGTAGAGACAGGGTTTCACCATGTTGGCCAGGCTGGTCTCAAACTCTTGACCTCATGATCTGCCTGCCTCAGTCTCCCAAAGTGCTGGGATTACAGGCATGAACCACCACACCTGGCCTATGCTTGTTAATTTAAAACTCTGCTTGCTAATCTGAAATTGAATTTATTTGCTAATCTTAAAATTGTTATACATTATCCTAAAATGGAAGATAATTATATGTATTCACATGGATTCACATCTTGAAGCTACTAGAAGATGGAGGGGAGGAACTATTTGGTGTAGGACAGTTGATTTGACCAATCTTAATATTTCTATATTTCAAGACCTTGAGAGATCTTTCATTTCAGGGATCCCACATAGTAAGTAACAGGGATCTGCAGTGACTCAGTGTGACACAGTGTGAAGCAGAATGATCTCCTTGCCTCTGTGGGGAGGACAGCATGCCCTAGTGCACCGTGGCTGGCAGTATTGGGTGTGTCAGGGTCTATTTCAGGTGGCATTGAAGGCTCTATTAGCAGTGGTGGCAGAGTGGCACACTGGTGACAAAGGAATCCCCTGGAGCTCACAGCCATCGAAGGGTCACACCTAAGACAGCTCCCCAGACTCCCAGAAATGTCCTGAGGAGACATTGCAGGGACCTTACTGGGATGTGTGTGGGAAGGGCAGACTTAGGTTATTCCTCTAATTGTTAGCCTGACCATGTCTGCATCGTGATACCACAAGCAGGGAAGCATTTGGGTCAAAATTAATGGAAATTGTTACTTTTCTCACGAGGTGATGTTTTAAGAGGCCGCAGAACCCCAATTCAGGCCCAGAGACTCAGGCCATGCAAGAGTGCCTCATTTCTGACTTCTTACAGATGACTCAAGGGCCCTGAGAAACTGCTGGAGGCTTTATTTCATTTTAACTAATTCAGCACATATTTTGTGGTTGCTTTTGGAGAGGAAGGCCTTATACCAGGAACTTCCACTGTAACCAAATAGGATGTGCAGGCGTGCCATAAGAGAAAGCATGGCGCAAGGGACAAAAGGTAGTTCCAGAATAAAAAGACCTCTGTCTGTATTTCAGGACATGTTATTTTGGGCAAAAAAACCTGATGTCTCTGGGCTCCAGTACTCTCAACTGTGAAATAAGAAAATACTTTACGAATGCAAAATTGGGACATAGAGTCTGACCAGGGATTCCTATGGGAGTTTCAGGTATGAGAATCAAACTAGCTCCTAGAGATTGGGTCTTACAAATGCTTGACTTGGGGCTACGATTCAAGTGAATCTAATAGAAATGGTTTAGGATATTTAAAGTGAAGATTCCACTAGACAATTTTGAGTGAATTTGGTATAGAACCTCCCACATGGTGGGGTACTGAGAATCAAATGAGGCAATGAACGGGGAGGATATTTTAAAACTGTAAAGCACCAAATAAATATTGACTATTCCAGTTATTACATTTTACTACCCTGTATTCATGTAGACATTTGCTTTGTATTTTAACCCACATTGTTACCTTTCGGACTTGAAATCCCAAACCTGTCTCTCATGTTTATGGAAGAATCTGACTTTCTGCAGTTCAAAGCCAGCCATTTTCCTGCTTCCCCAGGCACTCATGATGAGCACTAAAGGGTACAATACTCCACCCACTTATGTTGGTGATCCCTTTCCATGAAGCTTCATCCTATTTCTTTAGTTCATATGAAATATGGCTCAAAGAAAAGACTATCTCATTTATGGCCTTTCTCTTTTTTAAGTTAGGAGATTTGTTTGTATTATTTAAAATGCGTTTCCTCATTTTTATATACTATGGGCCTGACCCAAATCAAATCATCAGTTTCTAGGCTTTCTTGCCCAAGACTCCCCAGAGGCCCTTTCTCCATATTTCGGTTCTACTCCCTTCTGCCCTGCACTTCTTTCTGTTGCTGCACTCTGTGGAGTATCAGACGCTGTCCTGTAATGGTTGGGTTGGGATAGCCTGAGATAGCAGTCTGGTTGTCAGGGATGTCCATCTAGAAAAATATCAGTATGTGCAAGGAGGGAAGAAAGAAATGAAACTCACGGGCCAAACTTCACCATTATTTCTCCTTCTGAAGTAAATAAATATGACCTGATTTCAGGAACCCATGCTTCAGTCCAGGTTCATAGTAGGTTAATGCGCAGCTAAAGGGACAATACAGTTTTGGACTAAGGTAGCATGTAAATTATGACTTAAAAAATCTGTATCCTGTGGTTTTCCTTTGACTGCTCCACGGTTAATCCTCTGAAAAAAACCTTAGTGTTGAAAAAATTACTGGCTAGAGAAGAGAGAAGTTTTGAGAATTCAAGTAGACCAGAGGATTCTAGGGTCATTGCTACTTTGCAGAGGAACGACTCATCATTTTCTGGCCATAGTTTGACACTGGTGATATAACAAGATCCGGCTTCTCCTCTGTTTTCTTCAATTCCTTCAGAGGAGAGTTTTCACCTCCCATTTAGTGTTTTTAAGGCACTTGGCTCATTAGCATTGTGTGCTTTTTGTCCTATGCCTTATGTAACTAGAAGTTATTTTTATGCCAGAATACATTAATGAAGAAAGTACCACCAAGCCTACAGTTCTTCCTTTTGGTTGTCTTTTTTTTTTTTTTAATTAGAAATTTCACCTTCACAGTTTTTGTGCAGAAGATTCTATTTTCTAATCATTTTTTAGACCCGAAATATTTAATAGAGTGTGGCTTCAATCATCTCATTAGAAATCCCGTTGATGTTTGAGAAGCTTATCCAGGCTATCTGTCCCATTGCCTCACCATCAATGTACCAAAAAAGTTGAAACAGAGCAGGTGCCTGTGTGTGGATGCCCAAGATGTTTGCCTCCCTTCTCAGTTCCAGACAGCATATGGAATCCCCAGACACATTTTTAAAGTCACATTTTAAACACACATTCCTCAAAAGTAGACTAAAATAAATGGTGTGTACTTAGAGTACCTGAGACTACATCATCTGAAACATGAGTGAGAAACCTGTGGTTAGACAATGGCAAATGATTGTAGGATAAATATGGAATAGTGTTTCTTTGTTATATTTTGTATTGAAAAAAATGCATGTCTTTCCTCCTTCTTTGCAAGGCAAGATGCTTCACCCAGCATTTACCAAAGCGTGGTCTGAAAACTATCATTTTTTTCTGGATGAAAATCAGAATCCACACTTTCAGTTTCATGGCCAAGTAAGTTTGGGAAGCACTGTTACACAAAGCCAATCGCATTTATGCACTGCTGAAATTCTCAAGACTTTAATAAGCCAACAGGCTCTGTGAATTCCTCAGTTGGGGGAGGTAGCTCATACACAGCCTTCTTTTTCTATGGGGTCATTTTTAGGGCCAGTGAAACCACTTTGAAAACTGTGGACCAGCTCATTGGAAAGCCACTTATTAAGAGTGACTCATCCAGACAGATTACAGGATGAAGACAACTAACAGAAGAGCCACATTTGCACATGGAAAACACTAAACAAACACCAATGGGGCTCTTCGTGGCAAAGTTTAAAAGTGATTTTGGTCTAAATTAAATGGTTTCCAAAAACTTATCTAGAACAAATGCCTCTTGAATATGAAATGCTGGTTTTGTATTTGTAACGACTCCCTAGAAAATCAAGCTTTTAATCTAAAACTTATATAATTGGTCTGAAGAACTTCCTGTCTCCACCTTAAGAGATTCAGGAAACACAAAAGATGGCTTGAGTATATTTCCAGACAGTGACATCAGAAGACAGGAATTAGCATGATGTTAGGTGGCTGTATTTAGGAATTATCTCTACGTAGAAGTCAGTCCCTCTTCATGAAAGCCCCTAACATTTCCAGCACTCCATGCTGGTGCATATACCTTCAGGGCTGAGATGTGGGATTTTTCTAAGTATCTCCTGGCGCTTGGCTAGAAAGACTTTTCCACAGGTACTGTCTGCCAGCCTGGGCTCAAGATTCACCTGCTGGGAAATTGCCAAGCACAGCTTTAGGCCTCGAAGGAGAATAACTTGATGGTGTCAAAAGACAAATGAAGCAGAAGTTCATTAAGAAATTGCAATGCAAAAGCAATGATAATTAAAAAGCATTCAGAAAATCTGGCAAATGAGCTTTTCAAACTAATACAGGAGGGAGAATTCCACAGGCATCGTCTTTGCCCATCTCTATGGATGGGATTTTGAGAGGCAAAACCCAACTACTGCGTTTAAAGAAAGAGGGATAATTTCAGCCAGGGGCATGAAGGGAGGCTGAGGAGCCCTCTCTGTGGGACCTTTAGCAAGAAGCTTCAGATAAAGACAATGTTCCCCGTGAGATAGTTTTAAAGGCCTTGGGTGCACAACCAGAAATTCACTGGAGGACAGGCCAGGAAAATTTCAAAAGGTTGAAAACATTTTCAATCTCTCTAATTTCTCATTATAGTTTTCTATTTTTTCCCCTTGAAGATCATAAAGCATAATGTAAAAACAAGGTAAATTGTAGCAAAGCATGATCTAGGTATGTAACTCATTCCTATAATATACAAGACTTTTAGACTTCTTTGAAATAGGCCTTTCACTTTATTATGGGGAAAATTAAGGTAATATAGAAACTAGCCTTTACAGTTTTCAATTTGTGACCATTTCCAATCATCATATCTGAATAATGTCATTCTTAAAACCACTTAGGTTTTGTCTTATGCTTTTCCAGATGTTAGTGATACAAAAGATCGCCAAGTAGTACATTTTAATTCTGAATCACCAGAAAGAATATTTTGGCTATGATATAATCACCATCATCATTATTATTATTTTAATTTAAGAACACTGGTTCCAAGGGAGAATAAGAGAAGGGGAAGGTATTCAATATTTGGTACTGAAAATAATTGTAATAAATGCTATGGCTAAATATTAGAATTCTGTTTAATATATTTTTTAAAAATTGAGAAAACATTTTAATAATTTTGCTTATCATTTGTCATTGATCTTTCTAAATGCAAGAACTTGAAAGGCTGTTGACATTTAAGAAAAAATAATGCAAGCATGTTTAGATTTCTGTACATTTCACACTTCACCAAGTGAGTATATTTAATGTAACAACAGTTCTAGTCAAAAAATAAGGAATACTCACATTAATGGACAATTTGATTTTAAAGATAAGCATAACATAGACACATTTTGATCATTGTTTTTATATTACTAAGGAAGTCCTATACCAGACTTGTGCAGAAGACAGAGAAAGACAAGCCTAGGGTTCATCCTTCAAGGACTTTATAGCCCAGTTGAGCCTATAGGCAGTAAAACTAGTAACAAAAAGAGTAAATGCAAAAAGCCAGATGAATAATAAAGACATGATTAATTAATGAAGTTCAGTGGTAAGACAGAAAGAGAACCTTGTAGCAGTGGCACGATTTGAACCTGAAATTAAAGCATAGCTGAGATTACCTTAGTTGGAGAGGTTTTCTCCAACTAAGAGGTTCTCTCCAACTAATTAGAGAGATAATCTCTACAATTCATTGCATGTGAGGGACAGAGAGAATGGTTTGGGAAAGATTGCTGCAATAAGATATGATTACTCCAATTCTGGGCCAAATGAATAATATCATTTGTTTGAAGCCAAGAGTTTCTGTAGGTCAAGGAATGAAGAGCTGTCGAGCTAAAAAGGAAAGGTGAAGCTGGACTATGGAGGGCTTTGAGTGCCAGAGCAAATCTGAACTGTTTTCAGGAAGAGTGAGTGCTGTGTGGAGAGGGAGTTGAGGGGCAGGAGGATGCAGCCAGTAGACCACTGGTGTTAGCTGATAAGCCCCTGGACCAGTAAGCTAGGCAGTAATAGTGGGCGAATGGGGGAGAGCAGGAAGCAGAGTGTGGTGAAAAGTGAGAGTGAGAGACTGGAATCTCTGCAGACTCTTTCAGAGAATGCCAGGAGTGGTTTGCTTTTCTTTTCTCCTTTTTCCCCCTTTTTGTGCATTTTTAGCCATGAGTTGACACATTCACTGGATCTTAGGGTTAGAAGTGACATTTGATCAGGTCTTCTGTTTTTAGTGAAGTTTGTTTATTCCTGTTTTGCAGACATGGTAATTAGAAACCAGGAAGACTGAGAAAGAATCAGATGTGCAGCAGCTCAGTAAGTGGTAGACCTGGAACAAGAAGCCAGTTTTCTGAGCTCCTGAAGCAAGGCCCCGCCTCCCACTTTGTCTTTCCCCAGGAGAGGAGGTATGACAGAGTGAGCAAAGGTCTTAGGCTGATTTTTTAAACTGTGTGAATATCAGTGTCTGGTATTTTATTACAATAACTTAAAACATAAAATTAAAATCACAGCATGCTCAGCCATGTATTTCCCTTCCAATGCAATACTTTTGCATACCAAAGGATCTGAGGACAGTTTTCTATTTCAAACTTTTTTTAAAAGCCACTATATATATAGGCTCTAAATGTAGAAGTTCTAATTTTTTATAAGTGATTTTTAAAATTAAAAATGTGAAAGTAAAAAAATCAATTTTAGGAAATTAATACGTTAAATGACTTGAATTTCTCTAAGGGTTCTTTGCAATGCTTTCCCATTATTACAACCTCAATATCCTGTTTTAGCAACATTTATTTAACTAGTCACATTTTACTTTTATGAGAGAGCAATAAATGTAAAAGGCATATAAAAACCACAGCCAAATGGTTGACATCTGACCTTTAATCATCTCTCAGACTCTCCTTTAGCAGCATACCACCTCCTCTTCTACATACACACAAACACACAGTGTGCATCCACCCACTTCCTAATTTACCACATATCATGATGTTGCTTAAGAAAAAAATTACTTTCTTGACCATGGGCCGCCTTTTGTTTCTCCTCACTTTTTTTTTTTTTTAACTATTTTTATTATTTTCTGTTATTTGGCCTAACGAATTACCACTTTCTTTGTGATTAAAATTAAGACTGGAGCCTCAAAAATGGTAGTAAAATGTAATTTTTTAAACTGTCACAAGATCAAGAATCAAGTAAAAAGTTTGTTTTGAATTTTGAAACTGCACTATTATAAATAATATAGTTCTTAATTTTTACCAATATATGAATAATTATCTAACCTAAACTGCACACACACACACACACACACACACACACACACACATACAGACACACAGACACACACACACATTATATATCGATTATAAACAACAGGAAATATAGATAGAATTAGTAATTAGTAGAAGGGATCTGAGAAGAGGCCCGATCGCCAATCATTTGACAGATATCAAGGTTGAAAGACATGGCTAATGTCACATGGCTACTGAGGGCAGAACTAGAAGAAAGACAGAACAGTCCTGGGCTTAACCCTGTTCACTCACAACCATGCCCCCAAATATGACATCATTTGCAGAAAGAGAATGCTGTGTCCCGAACATACAAAGGTTGAACCAGAATGTCGCACTGTTCACGGCAAACCCGGGAAAAGATCCCATCCTTGAAGCAACTTTCTTGATTGCTGCCTCTATTTCAAAAACTTGAGATGACGGGTGGCCCAACAACACTCCTCTTCTGCCTTGTTTTGTCTTCATGGGATGAAAAAGGGTAGGAAAAGTCTGGAAACCTGACCCAACTCAGTCAATAAAAAGGCTTTTGTCTGTGAACTTGACCACAAGTGACTCATTAACAGCTGATTGAAAGATTTTTGTCAGGAACTACCCCCCATCTTTTAGCAGAAACAAATAATTTGAAACAAAACAAGTACAAAGTAGAATCAATTCCCACTTCAAAATAGTGTTGTCTACTACAGGTAAAGGTGTTTATTTCCTCCTGACAAAATATTTGTTCTGGATTTACTGCTGTAAATATCCCTTTACCTAAATCCACCATTTTCTTTGTCAAAGATGAAGCCTGAAAAATTATTTGCAAGATGTCTTAAAGTGTATCCTGAATTAATAGTTCAATTAATTTTTTAAAAAACATTGTTTTTGTTTCTAGTAGATGAATAATTACACCCTACCTTGATTTCAAATAGTATTGTATTTTAATTTATTTTATTAAAGCTCAAAAGAAATTAGATTCAATTTAGTATTTTTATTATTTATTTTTAATTATAAGTATTATTTTTTTAAAAAAGTGCTTACTATGTGTGCATTGTATTTCATTTCCACAGTATTCTTCCTTAAAACACATTAATAATTTTTGACCTTTTAATAATTGACTTCAAGTCAGAAAAGGTAGTGGCATTAAACTATATTCAGCCTTTATTAATATAGCATTTAAACTCACAGAAAATGCCAGACTCAAAAATTCTGACAACGAAAATTCATTCTGATCAGCTTTGTCTCTGCCCTTTGTAAGGGTTGCAAGAAAACTGGAATATCTTCTGTTAAATATTCTGAAATATCACCAGTAGCATCCATCTGTTAAGTTAAAAGTCTTTTCATCATATTTACTTTTTATCTTTAAAAAGGGCATAGGCCCTCTGCCTCTCCAGCTTGAGGTGTGAGAGGATCCACAAATGAAAACACACTATCATCATTAGACTTGAAGTTCTAGAGACAATCTCATTCCAAGGGAATTAAAATAATGAATTACATTTTGTCCTGGTAGTTTTTGTGGTGTGGTATTTCAAATTGGCTGAAAGTCACTACCGTACAATCCTCATACATATTTCAGTATTAGTCTGCAACTCCATATTCCTTTAAGATTCTGCTATTCTATCTCAGTTGGTATGAACAAGAGCTAAGCCTTCAGCCCTGGGCTAGCAGCATGGGCAAGTGATTCAGATGAAGGGCTTGATTAACAGACTCTGCAGTTCTGCTCTAACAAGTCAAGCATTTCCTGGAAACCCGCCCACAGATTGTGGGACTATTTTTAGTAGCTCACCTCCCAGTAAATGTTAGCTATTAGATATCCAGATATCCATGCCTCTTTCACATGCAGTAAAATAGAACATAAAAGGGTGTAATTGAATGATTACAGCTAAAACCTGTTATCAGGAGCCATAGGGTCTCTCTCTTTCTGCTGAGACTCTGGGACACAGCCCCAGAAGGGCCTTGTCCCTCTTCACTGCCTGGGGAAACACGCATGCACTACACCCCCTGTGCTGCTGTTCTGCAGACACAGAGTAACCTCAAAAGCAGGTGCCTTGCAGATGCAGTGTAACCTCAAAAGCAGGAATCATTGGAACTGTTTTCTGTTCATGCATGGAGTGTATAAAGGAAAGGCAAAAGAATTCACATATTTGGACATCTACTTGTGTATTCTGTAATTTTCATAACCATGAGAGCTAGGTAGTTACCATTATTTTCATTTTACTAATGAGCAAAGTTTACTGCTATGGTCTGAATTTTTGTGTCTTCCCAAAATTCTTATGTTGAAACCTAATCGCCAATATTATGGTATTATGCAGTGGGACATTTGGGAGGTGATTAGGTCATTAAGGCAGAGGTCCCATGATGGGATTAGTGCTCTGATGAAAAGAGGCTCCAAAAAGCCTTCCCTCTTTCACCATGTGAGGACATGGCTGGAAGATGCCATCTGTGAACCAGAAAGTGGACCCTCACCGTCCCTGAATCTGTTGCCATTCTGATTTTGGGCTTCCTAGTCTTCAAAACTAACAGAAATAAATTTCCGTTTTTATAAGCCAAAAACTTATGGTGTTTTTTTAGAGCAGTCTGAATGGACCAAGATATTTACAAATCAGCCAAAATCAGCAATTGCCCCAAGACTTATGGCTAACGAGCAGTCTCAAAGTTGGGTTTAAACTCAGCCCATATTTCCCTCTTACACTCTGCTCTTTGATGGGGGACAGAATAGCAGACTGTATAACTAGGGTGGCTGAGTAATTTATTGTGCAAACCAATACATGTCTAAGGGACAAGCGGAAGTGCTGTTAATAAAAACACTGGGACAACAAGCCTAACCTGTAAGGGGCTTGGGTGAACCAGAATGTATGCTTGTTCTGTCCCTAATCCTGCCTTGCTCATGCCAGCAGAGCCAAGACTAAAGGTAAATGCCCAGTTGAAAGTTTCTAGCCCACTGCTCAGGGTGGAGACAGCTTATGCCAGAATCCTGCCATAGGTCCCTTGGGCAATAGGGAATGAAGCATTTAAGAATATTATATTTAAGACAAGATTTTAGGCATGAAGTTTCTATTTTATTTTATTTAACTCAGAGAGGATCCATCATGCAGAAAGTATTATTTACAGCTGTGCCCCTAACTCCTTAGAGGCAGTGAAACTACATCATTGGACTGCCAGTCACTTTCATTAGGTTTATTGAGTTAACACAAAAATATCTAACGTTTATTGACTAGCCATGTGCCAAACAATATGCAAAGTGATTTACTTACATTATCTCATTAAATCCTCTATGAGGTAAGTAAATTTATGGCCCCATTTTACAGACAAGAAAACTCAGGCACAGAGAAATTTGCTGGAGAACACACACAGAGTAAGTGGCTCAGTTGTATTCAGACAGAGGATTCCGCCTCCATAGCCTGCATTCTTCATTATGACACAGGGCCATGTGTGTTGTGTTGGTCTTGAAACTAGAAGGGTCACAGAGTGATGTGACCTCACAAAGCTTGTATATTATTGAAGAGAGGCTTTTTTTATATCACCACCTCAACTAACACCTCAGTGTTTGTAGGAAGACATCATGTGTGTATTTTTACAAATACTAAATGTCAAATGAGTGACACAGTACACTCTGTCATATCATGGTGCTTTGTGGATAGAGATAAGATGGCATATGCTGAGGGAATATATTGATATTTATCTTCTTAAATATTCATCTCATTCTCCCAGGTAGCATGGGAAGCCTTGCAAAGGATGGTCCTGCAGTTCTTTAAAGCCCTGGCACTTGGCACATTGTAAACACAGATAACTCTGTGCTTTATGACTGAAGCTGTGAATTGAACCACAGAGCATTCAGAGCAGAGAAAGTCTCTGGGGGTTACATGCAAGGCCTGGGAGGCTTGAAGAAATTTGAACTGAGACTTGAGGTTGGGAAAAAGGCTTTGAAAAAATGAAGGAGAAAGATTAAGGGTATCCCAGGTGAGAGAAACAAATTAAATAAATGAACTCAGGTGGGAGTTTTGAGGGGAATGTAAAGAAAGGATGTCTGGATTGAGTTGTGTTAAAAAAGACTGAATGAGAAAGGAAGATTATGAGGTCTTTGGTGTTAAGATGCCAATTGGTCCATATTTCATAAAATAAGAGCATCCTCCTGATCTAGTACTACAGGGTGTTAGGGCCCACAAAGCAGTACCCCCAAATTAAGGCCTTAGAAGCAAAAGTTTTTATCTGACCTTCGCCTGCCCCATCTCTCAGTCCCATTCTCCTCCAAGGCTAGCCATAGAAACTAGCATCCCCCAGGCAGGTCACAGAAACCAGAATTGCTTTTTCCCCTCGAGCTAGCCATAAAACCTAAAAATATTACTCAACCTTCCTCCACCTTTCTGTGCAAAAACTGGCCATAAAGAAATTATCTTATTGATCTTGTTCAGGTCATAAGATCATTCCAGAGAGAGTCCTGCCCCACCTCTAAGAGGGAAAGAATGTACACTCAGAGAGATCAAGAAGAATCTAACCAAATAGGCCTTGATGCATTTTCCCATAAGAAGAAAAGATCTAATTAACATTTGATCATAACTTTTGTGTCCAATTATATTTCTACACTGCTGTTTATACTTTGTTGAACCTAAGTATAAAAATTGACAATTTTTCTTGTATTTCGGAGTCTTCATTCAAAGGCTCCTGTGTATACATGTTAAATACATTTGTATGCCTTTTCTCCAATTAATATACCTTTTGTGACTTGATTTTTCAGTGAATCTTTAAAGGGCCAAGGGGAACCTTCCCCTTGAACCCTACAAGTGCTAGAATCCTACTCTTCGTCCCTCATTGGAGGCTGAGTGGTTCTTCTGGGATCATAAATTGAACCAGAAATCTCATCTGCTTTATCAAGAGAGCACTGTAGTCATTTGACAAAGAATCTTGTAACAGCTGCTAGCCAATTTTTATCTGATTTGGAAGGACATTGGATGTCTTTAGGGGGTTCTGAGAAGGAAAGCATTATGGCAAAATTAAATGGAACAGTGATGTAAGAATTTTTCTTTTTATTTTCTAGGAGGAAAAAGGAAAGTTGTGACATATGGAGAAATAGATGTTTGAGGATTATAGGGAAGACAATGTTTCAAAACTATTCATGGAGAGCTGCCTGATATTGCTTCTGTGTTCCTCAGCATCGTGGACTATTTTAGACCATAGACACTGGAACAGAGAGCAATGAGGAAGGTTGAATTCTTAATGGCTGTTTATCTCAGGCAAAGCTTTTTCTGTCTTTCCTTATACTCCGCAAGTTTCCAAGCTGAAAAATTGAAGCTTACAAAACTTTACAAATTTATGAAGGGCGAAGACTACATTTTCTTTGAATTCCTACAGTATCTGGCATAGGAATGGTTAATCAAGTATACATAGACCTCCACATCAAAAGGGAGAGTATGGTAGATACCCAGTAGCTAGTCAATATTAGCAGTTCAGTAAGCAAACAAAGTGAGGTGTGGAGGTAAGAGTCTAAGTGCCTGAAGTCATACTAGACTGTGGTGCTCACAGGCCTTTAATGCCTTCTGGGAAGGGACAGTTACTTTGTGATGAGTTTCTGAGATAAAGCCATTTTAGAACCAAAACTTTTTTATTTTGCACATAGTTTAAAAAATATACAAGTTACGATTGTTATAATTAATGACTCAACCACATAGAAAGCACCCTTCCATTTAAACCCTGAAATATGACCATGGTTCTGAAAGCAAATGAGAATTCCCTGTAAGTGGGAAAACATTCTCACAAAACCTATGCATGTTTTTGTTTTAGACGGAGCCTTTTTCAGAGTCCTAGACCTGGCTCTATCTATGAAATGAGAGCAGTTAAAGAAGCCTGTACGTTAAAAGTTTATGTTTAGAGATGGCACCACAGGAAGGAAACAGAAATTATACTGGCCCAAGAGGCAGTTAGTACTAAAGGAAAATGGATATCCACTTTGTTCTCATAAAAATGGAATATATTTAAAGAATATAATTAAAGACATAATGTTTTGACATACATATACATAGTAAAATAATTACTACAGAAGGCCAGGCGCAGTGGCTCTCACCTGTAATCCCAGCATTTTGGGAGGCTGAGGCAAGCGAATCACAAGGTCAAGAGATCGAGACCATCCTGGCCAATATGGTGAAACCTCATCTCTACTAAAAATACAAAAATTAGCCGGACATGACAGCGCACACCTGTAGTCCAAGCTACTCAGGAGGCTGAGGCGGGAGAATCGCTTGAACCCAGGAGGCAGAGATTGCTGTGAGCCGAGATCACACCACTGCATTCTAGCCTGGCGACAGAGCAAGAATCCATGTAAAAATAATAATAATTATAATAATTACTACAGAAAAGCAAATTGGCATAACCATTTTCTCACAGTTTGTATGTGTGGTAAGAACATCTGAGATCTAATCTTTAGCAGATATTCAGTATAAAACAGTATTATTATTCTCCTCTTTCTTTACCTCTGGTCATATTCATCCTATGTAACTGCAACTTTGTACCCTTTGCTCAGCATTTCTCCTGTTTTCTCACCTCCTTGCCTCTGGTAACCACTGTTCTACCCACTGCTTCTATGTATTGGACTTTTTTAGATTCTCCATAGAAGTGAGATCATATACTTCTTAATAACTCTTTAAGGTATCAGTATTATTGGAATCTGTATCAGTTAATATGGGCTAGCTTATGCCATAGTGCCAAAATACCCCCAGTGTCTCAATGCCTTGGAACAGCAAGGGTTTATTTCTTGGTCACATTGCATGGCAGTTGTGGATTGACTGAGGCTCTGCTCTGCACCGTGGTGGCCCCAAATCTCAAGTAGAGCACCCCCTATCTGAAAACATGCTAGTGATGAGACCAGGGAGAAAGTAAGGCAGAGCACAAAAGGACTCAAGGCTTCTGTGTGGCGGTGATCATATTGCTTCGGCTTACTATTAGCTGCTGTGAATCACATGCCGAACCTTACTTCAAAGGTACAGGAAAGTATAACCCTGTCCTAGTGGAAGACAATGGATATGGGTAGCAAGTAATCCAATCTTTCACAGAGTCTGTAAATAATGGATGCTTTTAGAATTTAGTAATCTGAGTAATGAAAAAAAGTCAAATGATTCCTATATATTTCATTCCGTAACTGTTTATTAGATTCTTTCAATATCAGGCAGTACACTAACCACTATATAATAAGGCAAATAAATAGATAATATGTTAATATGTCCAAGTGTTTGCATTGAGAGGAATACGTTTTATTTTTCTGGAAAAAAAAAAAAAAGCCATGTTTAAGTTAATTCATTTCCCAAAGACAAAGCAAAGCTACCATGTTGCCTGTATTAGTTCCGTATTGCTGACGGACAAATTATTGCAAGCTTAGTAGCTATAAAATACCACAAATTTATTATTTCATAGTTTCTGTTTGGCAGAATCTTGGCATGACATAACCAAATTCTCTGCTCAGGGTCTCAGCAGGCTAAATGAAGGTGTCAGCCCAGGCTATGGTTCTCGTTTGAGTTTCAGCTCAGTGATTGTTGGACATATCCATTTCCATGTAGTTGTGGGACTGAGGTCCTGTTTTCTTGCAGAGAGGTTCTGACCAAGGACCTCTCTCAGCTTCCAGAGCTTACCCCCAGTTCCTTAGTACATGGCCTTCATAGGCAGCTCACAGTATGGATGCCTGCTGTCTTCCAGGTCAGTCAGAGCATATACCTCTGACTTCCACTTCTTCAACCAGCTGGAGAAAACTCTCTGGCTTTGAAATGTTCATGTGCTTAGATCAGGCTCACCAAGTAATAGCTCTAATTTAAGGACAGCTTCTTAGGGACCCTAGTCACATCTCCAAAATTCTTTCACAGCAGCAACTAGATGGGCATTTGATTAAACTCCTGAGAAAAATGTGTGTGTGTGTCAGGGGCTGGGAAGTTTGGAGGTCTCTTAAAATTCTGTCTACCCCCTGGCTTTACGGCAGAATGGTTGTCAGTGTAAAAAAAAAAAAGTAATAGCTTTCCCTCACCCATCACAAGTTTTATGGCTGAGACCTCTATGACAAAAGACAGATTAACAAGAGAAAAGCACATATTTTTATTTAATACAAGTTTTATGTGACATGGTAGCCTTCAGAAACAAAGACCCAAAAGAAAAGGGAAAACTATATTTTTATGGACAGTCATGCAGAGGTATGATTAGAGAACAAAAGAGGATGATCTAATGATAATAAACTGGGGAAACTTAAGAAAGGCTCTCTGCCCCAGTGCTTCTTGATATCTCTGTGACATTCTTTTTCCTAGGAATATGGAGGACTTCTCTGGAATGAGAGTTTCATGACCTATTTTCAGGGGAGGTTTTATGGCTCGCTTCAGGGGAAAAGGTACAAGAAGAATTCTTTCTATGCGTTGTTTCCTCACATGCTAGGGTGCCATATTTTGGTGTAGCATGTCCTAAATGCTGTTATTTTGATTTGCCTATGGCAGGGTTGATGAGGTAAGGCCTGTTCTAGAGTCATGTGACTTTCCTGGGTAAGAACTGTAATTATTACGAGGAGTATCTTTTGAGGACATTTGTGATGGGTTTGATCGGTGACTGATGAAATCCCAGTTCTATGCTCCCAAGCTGGATTCTTTTCAAGCAACACGGAAATTATTGAATCCTTTAAATTCCTAGAGGGTTACTGCAGTAGAGTCCTGGCCAGAAGCAGACAATGTTTTCAAACTAGGTAACTGAAGAGAATTTAATAAACAGTCTTTTTTTATTTAGGTGTGGGCAGAGTGTAGCAAGTCAATAGGGGATCATTATTTCTCCTAGGCTGAAAAGGGGCAGGGGAGAGCTGGGCTGGGAACCTGGAGAGGGAAGTTGTGTGGAAAGGGCTATGACAGGAGCTATAGGCTTTGGTAGAAAGATTCCACCAGTCCATGGAAACTAGGCAGGAAGGTAGAGGGGAACAAATAGCCTAATCTCTTCCTCTAACCCTCTTATCTCTAGCCAAGAGGGCAAAAGAGCCTGTTGGTCCAGTCCTCAGAGGTCAGCTTCATGAGGCAAGAACAGGGTGGAGATAGGTAGGGAGGAGGTATAGAAGGGCAAACAAAAACATAGATAGTATGATTACTAAAGACATATTTCTTGGCTGTGGTCAGGGTCAGCCTCTGTTGTGACTCACAGATGAAAGTCTCTTTATCTGTGCTTCATAAAGTGTTTTAGCTAGCTTGGTTATAACTCTGTCTGGTTATGCAATCTTATTAACATATATGTCTCATTCTTGCTATTTTGTGAGCTTCCTGAGAGCAAGGGCCATGTCTTATTCATCTTTATACATGCAGTGCTTATGTTCTCGGCCCACAGTAGATGATTAATGAATGCTTGTGGGATTATGAAGATATGAACTCAATGGTGAACAATTATCAAAGTCCTATAAATAAATTGGGTAATATGGGCATAAGCAAATGTACAACATTCTTATTGCTTTCTAAGACATTCTATTACATATGGGCTGATAGAGTTAGAAGATATGCTTACCATTGCTACAACAAATCTCCTGATACTATGAAAATTTGATGTTCTACTTTCATTTTCTACTTAATGGTCATTAGTTTCCAGTTGTACTACACATTCCATTTAATGAGCACTAGAATCTATCAACAGAGAAGGAGGAAGAGTAAATCAGGGCAAATGAGACCACTCAGAGCTACTAGTCATCAGACTCAGTTGGCTGTCTTCAGAGTCAATGACTTTGGGATAAGATGGGATGCTTTACCTTCCTGACATTGTCACATGTGGTTCTGGTTGCCAAACAGGGAGTAGAGTATGCTCAGTCTATGAAAAAAGCTGTTTTCTTCTGTTTTACTTTTTGACATTTTCAAAGCGTTAGATAAGGATAAACGTGGTCGGCTTGTTGCATAATTGTTTTTGTTCACGTAGAATCATATGCTGAAGAATCACAGGGACTGACAGTCAGGGGAAAAATGTAAATGTCATAATTTTGTTAATTACTTTAGCATGTGTTTCTTCCACATGTCTGAAAGCAAATGTAATTGAGGGTTGTGGTTTCTGGGTCATGGCCAAAAGTACAATGTGACTAACAACTGAGGAAAATATCATGGGATATCATGTGGAGGAGGATCTGTTATCTTTTTCCCCCCTGCTAAAGTAAAGATTTTTCAATATTTAAGGATGTTACTAGAGTATGACAAGAAGAATGATACAAATTGAATCTTTGGATTGGTATTTTTTATCAGATAAAAACAAACATATAAAATGCAGTTTTAAGTTCAGTGGCTGTTACATTCCATCCTAGAGTTTTCTATGTCAAAAAGTGGATTTGCGAACAAGAAAATAGCTCTTTCAATTCTTTAAACATTTCAATGATGATAGGGGTCTTTCTCAAGCAAACGAATCTCAGGAAATTCAAATACTAGTATGAAACCATAATCTCCCTTCACTTTGTTGCTTCAAAGCCTAATAACTCTATTGAGAACTCCTGAAAACCAGTGGGTGATCTGACCCCAAGGCTTCATATATTATTTCTTATTTTTATGACAGGAATTTCACAATTTCAAGGCAAGGTTAAAAAACAGTCTATTTTCTCTCTTAAGCAAGTGATCAGGTTACTTTATGAACAAAGCAAAAGGCCGAGCTCACATGAAGCAGTCTTGAGATCTTCCTGGTTTGGGATGGACTGCAAATGCTATTAGTATATTTCCTGGTATTTTAGATACCTATGAATTGCACAGTAATGAAATCTTTGAACAGCGAGCATCTGGTAGCCAGAGCCCATAAAGACTTTCCCATATTATACAGAACATGCTAGTTTTGAGACTGTTCTCTCATTGTTTTATACTATTTATTTTTCTCTTTATTTCCCCACGTTTGGGAGTCACAAATATTTTTTGTCATGTTTATCACTGATTGTACACAGGTGACTAAACTGGTCATCTGCAGGTCCAGCAGGTTGTGAGAAGTGACTGGGTGATGTATATTCATTCCCCTTTCACTCCCGTATCCAACACTCCATCCCCGTCTCTGCCCACTAGCCTCATAACTGCTGGCTGTAAACTGCAGAAGCAAATGGAAAGCCTGGCCTACCAATGGATTGAGGGGTGCTGGGACTCAGAAAACAATACCCCCAAATGAAGTCCTCAGAAGAAAAAGGTTTTCTCTGACCTTCTCCTGCCCTCCTGTTTCATAGTCCCATTCTCCCCGGAGGACTATCATAGAAACTAGAATCTCTTTTCTACAAGGCAGGCCATAGAAACCAGAACCCCTTTTCCCCAAAGCCAGCCAAAAAACCTAAAAACATTACTTTTACTTTATCTCCACATCTTTCTGTGTAAAAACTGGCCGTAAATTATCTGATATACCTTGTTTGACTGTAGGTCATAAGACCCCCATTCCAGAGAGGGTCCTGCCTCATACCCAGAAGGTAGGAATACATATGTAGAGGGGTCAAGAAAAATCCAGACAGACAGGCCTTGCTGGGATTCTTCACTCGATCTATTAGCATTAGATCATACCCTTCTTGTCCAATCATATTTCTACACAATCATCCGTACTTTGTTTAACCTAGGCATAAAATGATCAATTTCTTCTGTATCTTTGGGTCTCTATTCTGAAGGTTCTTGTGTATGCACATTAAATAAATGTGTAAGCCTTTTCTCCAATTAATCTACTGTTTGCAAGTTGATTTTTAAAGAAACTTCGGAGGACCAAGAGGAAAGCTCTCCTTTGGCCCCCTCAGAGGAAAGGCTCTAATGTGTTATTGAGAGTAATGTCAGATAAGAAAATCAAACTAGAGAGCAAAGGAAGGGAGTGAAACTGGGACAGGGGTTCTAGCTTTTTTAGGGAACTGAGTCAGGTCTATGAATGGCCTGAAATATTATCCAGATACCTGCTTGTATTATCCCATATACTATTAATTTCTTTTTTCCTGAAAACAAAGCTAAAACTTACATTAAATTCAAAAAGGGTTTGGGCAATACAAAGTTTTAATATTGATTATTGTCAAGAAAGTAAGTTTAGTTAATTGTTTTATATTTTAAAAATCCAGGAGAGAAGGAGGAACGATGGAAGTAAAAAGTAATACAGGTAGGATAAATAAGAAGAAAATAGGCACTAGAGAGACACTAGCATTTTATTTCTTTTACCAGTCACCTAATGCTTGGTCTGGTGAAATGGGATCTGGAGATAGACATCGTTTCTACCAGACAATATGCATCTGTTTTAGAGATGAGACAGTGAGGGCATAGAGAAGCAGAACAATGTATGCCAGCTCACTGAGCTAGTCAGTATCAGACAGCCAGCTTTGGGGGTTGTGCTGCTCTTAATTACTCCTGGAAACCAACAAGCTCTCTTTCTTTTCTTGATATATTTTACAAGCTATATTACAAACTTAATCTGGAAGATAAAGTTACATGTCAAAATATTATCTCTGGGTGTTGTGATTATGGGTGATTTGACATTTTATTCTTATTAGCATTTTATCATAGTTAATAAACATGCCTGAATTATATAACAAAATAATTTTAAATAACTTTCACCTTTCTAAGAAATCTGTTACGTTGTTAAATCCCTCAGAAGCAACCACATTTCTACTGAACACAGGGCATCATCAAGTAAAGGCTGTAAGAGACTTGGAAGAATTTTATATTAATTTATAATGTCCACTGCCATTGTAATAAAATGTGGCTTGTTCATAATAACTAGTTATATTAATTGATAAAATCAGTGAATAAAACACAATCATATCAAAGAGTAATTACAATATAAAATTATAATATTTGTTCACCTAAATACATTTTGTTCATCTAAATTAATATCCATTAACATATTTCCTGGCTGTGTCTCCTTAGGCGCAGTGAAAGAGATGCTCATGGCAACTTCTGCTTTAGAAGTCGCCCATGTAACACCCATCATAGTGGCGATCTTCAGAGGCTGAGTCAGCCATTTGCTTATTTGCTGCAAAAGAATAAATACAAAAGAATAAATACAAAAATTTTTATTTTTCTATCAGTTTATTTGTTTAGTTACTCTCCATTGAGGCTGAGCAGTTCTCCTTTGAGGCCGGGGTCTTGGTTAGGTTTCTTTATTTCCAAACAAGGATCTGAAATTGAGTAAGTTTCCTCTTCCCTCAAATCCCAAAGTGTATGACGCTCCCTCAACCAACAAACTCAGGATAAGGCTTTTGAGACCTTCCTCTAGACTTAATTCTTCTTATAGACTCTGGACTCCTCAGAGAAAGTGCAATCCTGGGTTGCCTTTAGGTGCTCTTCCTGAGGTAGTGACCATTTGGAGGATTTTTGGAAGGCAATTTCCTAGGCACTCAAAGCTTCATTTATGCATTAGTCCTGATCACTGAAAACATGGCACGACTTGGAACTCATTATCTTGGCCTTATTTAAAAATACCTTTCCAGGCCGGGCGCGGTGGCTCACGCCTGTAATCCCAGCACTTTGGGAGGCCGAGGCGGGTGGATCACGAGGTCAAGAGATCGAGACCATCCTGGTCAACATGGTGAAACCCCGTCTCTATTAAAAACTACAAAAAATTAGCTGGGCATGGTGGCACGTGCCTGTAGTCCCAGCTACTCAGGAGGCTGAGGCAGGAGAATTGCCTGAACCCAGGAGGCGGAGGTTGCGGTGAGCCGAGATCGCGCCATTGCACTCCAGCCTGGGTAACAGGAGCGAAACTCCGTCTCAAAAAAAAAAAAAAAAAAAAAAAAGAAACCTTTCTCTAGGCTCTAATGGTAACTGTCAGTTCTTATCAAAGGATACCATGGAAAAACACCTGCCTTCTGCCTGTGTTTCCAGGTGTCATCTACTACTTAGACCAGAAGACACGATGCAAAATCTTACCGGAGAAATTTCTTACAGATTGCAATTGCACTAGAAAAGACAATCTTGCTTGAATTGAGTTGTTTCTTTTTCTCTAGTGATAAGAATACTTGTGGATGGTGAGGATGGGGTTGAATGTCTCCAGGGGCAGGCAATATGTCTTTCTACTAAAATTATCACAGGGTCGTCAGCATTCCCGAGTTGATCAGACTTAGGGAGGCTGACTCACTCTTATCAAGTTCTTCAGAGTCTAACTCGTAATCTGGAATGCCAGTGTCCTCCATCTGGGGTCTGCTTTTCCTGCCGTATTTAGATTTGCTGAAGAAACATAAGAAGCAGAGCCAAGAGGGATGAATAATTTAAAGAAAAATTTCTTACAGAACCTAGGACCCAGTACATTATTCCAGCCAGAAAACATGCATTTCTTTTTCATTCAAGAACAAATTTTTCTTTTTCTTTCCAGGACAGTGCTAGATAAAACTGCCAGCTTCAATGGCATAATATATATCTGAAATACATATATATGTATTATTTCTGTCACAACTGACAGATCACACTGTTATGGATTTTATGAATTTAAAACTCAGAAAGCAAAATTCTTTCAAGATTGGGGATTGGGAAGTACACATCAGTGTTTTCCTCATTATAAAAAAGATGATGTAACATTTCATCTCCTGTTGCTTCCACTACTAAAAAAACAAAAACAAAATACAATAAGAATGCTACAAGGAATAAAACTTTGAACATCAAACTACATAGATTTTAGAGTTCCCATATTTTTGATATTTATCCCAATGTGGCCTTAAATATCTATTCTCAGATATATTTCTCAGACTATAATTTTATTTAGTCTTTCACCTTTTTTGTTATAATCTTTTCAAATCATCTGTGGACAGATGTAAGGCAAAGAACCCAAGATTCAGACAAACAAGCACACAAACCAGCCATTTTCCCAGTCTCTCTCTTTCATATTTGAGTTTCCTATGGTCTGTTGGCTAAAAACAGAAGTACCCACTTATTCAAGTTTTCTGCTGGTCAAGTGAGAGATACCATAAATTTTATAGTAAAATATAATTTAAATTTGAAGAACATTATTAGAAGCCAAATTCTATTCTCTAGAATGCTCAGTAAATGGAGTAGTGTGGTTAAAGAAATATTTTAACTGAGTTATTAATATAAGGTATAAATCATATATATTTCATGTAACATGCATAATGTATATTATAGATAATATATGTAGGGGTGTGTGTGTGTGTAGTATAGTGTAGTATAAATAGATCTTAGGCTAAGGTCTACACAGATTTTGCATTTGTTCCGGACAATGAATCATTGGTGAGAGCTGGGAGAAAACTAATCCTTTGGACTTTTACATTCTGGTTTCCTTTCTAAATAATTAGAGGTCTAAACTATTAAGCAGAGATGCCTATGATACTCTATGTTCTGTGTAAATTAAACAAATAAAACAGTATGTGGTCTACATATACATAAATTCTTATATTCGTTGTTTTGTTGCCAATTTGAAATAAAGAAGGATACATTTCTTATGGCTCATGTATATAAACCTTAACTTCCTCTTGCTGCTTCCATTTCTCTAAGAGTCTTCAGTCTCTATTTCTAGAAGCTTCTTGAATAAGGCATTAGGAATAGATAATTCATTACATCCATTTCCAAGTATGAATGTGTGAAACAGGGAAGAGCTGATGACCTGATACCGTTAACAAAAATAAAACACTACATGTTTAATCCCATTTTGTTTTCCTATCACAGGAAACTGGGGAGGGAATCACGTTTCAGTAGTGAAGAACAAAGGCAGTTTTTGGGGATTTACATATGCTATCTCTCACAAAGTTAAAAAATATTTCCTTTACTGAAACACTACAATAAAGACACAAACATGCACAATGGGTGGAGTGGATTAACAAGTTTGTGTCATGTTAATTATATATATTTCAATAAAGGTATTTTTGGAATTGGTTTTATGGACGTAAAAAATAAATTACAAGTTAACTAAATTATATTGAGGATGCAAAGAATTTTGGAAATAATTTTAGATGTAATCAGTCTTTTGAAAATAAAATGAAACCAATTAAACATGAATGACAAAACATGGGGACAGAAGGTCTCCATCTTGATGCTCTTTTCTTAATCCATTCAGACCACTGAGAACTCATGAACACTGGTCCAGTACCTGAAGATAAGGCTGGACTCACTTTCCTGGAAAAATCATTCTATAATTTGATAACTTGGATTAATGGAACAATAATATCAATGAAGAATATTACATTTATTTCTTTTCATGTGGTTAGGAGTAGTCAATGCAGTAATTTAGAGGATTTTTCAGGGCGGATAACTGTCCTTAGAATCTTAGGGCCCATCCATGTCCTTTGTGTTTCCCCTTCTGGCAAAAAAACCGTGACAAACAAGGGGTGCCTGTTGGAAAAAAGAAGTGGTAGAATGGTGAGGATGTTGGTAGGAGAGGGTTAAGTCTGGGCAGCATGACCAACGTTGCCCATTTCTCAGATCAGATGGGCATAGATTCACATTCCAACTCTGACACTTACAAGTTGTGCAATTTTGACCAGGCTGAAAAAACAAAAACAAAAAAACAGGTTACTCCCATTCCTCTAAACTTCAGATTTTTTTAGATAGCAGAAGGGAGAACTGTTTCTTCCTCCTGAATCATTGACCAACAACACCAACACTGATTCAGAACGTAAAATATACTTGGTGTTAATCTGCTACAGAAAACCTTCCCTGGTATGCTAGCTCCTTTACTGAAGCTATTCAGGAAAATATCACTAAGCAAAGGAAGTTAAGATATCATTACCATACTGTCGTCATCAATACATTCAGAAGTTGATCTGCATTTGGTAAGGCATCTGTCTTTCCAGATTTAACACAAGCCACCCTGGCAGTGGAAAAAAATAGAAAACACCTGGATAACCAAAAGGGCCTAGGCAGTCCTTTGTAATTCTTCAGACAGGGCCATCTGTATGTGACTTTGCATACCCACAATGCCATAATGAATAATTAGCACTGATTAAAAAGGCATGAGAAACCTTTCTAGAGCAATTTCTATAGAGGAATTGTAGAGTTTCCCAGACTGATAGTTTGTGGTCATCACCACTTCTGAGGAAGCTAGAGTTCACGAAGCACTCCCACGAAGCCCCACATTGACCCAGAAATTGAACTGTGACAAAAAGTAAATTTTCTTCCAAAGAAAAAGAGAGTTGAAAGATAAAAATATTTTTTCTTCTAATTGATAACTTTGAGCACTTAATATGTTCAACGCACTATGTTAGACCACCTGGGAAGTATAGCCTGTATAAAACTCAACCTTTTTTCTCCAGAAACTTAACTAGCGAATGTGAAGGGCCCAACAGTAATTTTAATTCCAACTAGAATGAGGGTAAGCACGGGAGGTTGGTTAGAAGTTCGAAGATGGGACCAGCAGGTGACCTCTTAGAATAAGAGCATAGGGAAGCTTGAGGAAGTAAGTGGCACTTGATGTAGACCTTGATAGATCATAAAATTTTGAGAGAGGAGTGGAAGAGGAAAGAAAAAGTAAAGACTTTCTTAGTTGAAAGGAACAGTGTAAAAAAAGGTTAAGTTTTGCTCCCTTGAGGGGATATTGCCTCCACAGAAAATGCATGGGATCAGAGACAGATTAGGGTGGGGAGAAGAAGTTAGAGAGTTCAGAGCAATCAAGGTAGATGCAATTGACTTTCCCTTAGGCTTTCACCATTTCCAGACAAGCATCCCCTACAATTTCCAACTGTAAGCTCTGAAATTCTGTGCCTGAGGCTTTCTGTAGCTGCAAGAATCTCTGCAGCTCATTGAAGAGAAGGCTACAAAGGTGGAAGAGTTAATGACTTTTAGAGGCAGTCCTAGGATAAAATCACTCTTGTTCCCTTCTCCATAGTTTGAATAATTTTGAGACGTGTTTAGCACTGGGTTCTAAGCAATACTGAGCCCTAATTACCCTTGAGGTACCCAGTTTGACAACATATCTTTTACTGGCTTTCTTTCCATCACTGTATCACCTCCACTCCCCTATTGACACTTCTTGAAATCATCTCCCAAATAAACTATTTGCACTCCCATCCCTGTCTCAATGTCTGCTTCTGGAGGAATTCCTACCTGCGAATATTTCATATTTCAATTTTTTTTCTCCATGTGTCATATTCTGGAGATCTTACTCTAGATCAGATGTTCTAGAGTGATTTTTCTTCCCAGGGGAAAGAAAATGTCCTAAGGGACATTTGGCAATTTCTGGAAACATTTTTATTTGTCATAATCATGGAAGAGTAGGTACCACCTGCATTTAGTGGGTGGAGAGCAGGAATACTGCTAAACATACTCCAATGAACAGGATGGTCTCACACAACAAAGAATTATGTGACCCAAAATGTCAATAGTGCCAAGGCTGAGAAACCCTTCTCTAGATTTATCCAGTTTAGATGACAAATTTGAAATCTTGAAATCTTTGTACTTTCCACTAGCCCTAAAATGCAGCAAACTACAAAGCTATTTATTAAGAAATATTTAATGATGGATCAATAAGGTACAAAGAGATAAAAAGATATAATCCCTAAGTTTCTACTTTGTCAGAAAACAGCAACATCTTATCACTAGAGAGCAAATATTTGACTCATCTGCCTGATTATTTGACAAGTATCCTGTAGAGTCATGTTCATTGAGAGGTGATCTTATTTCGCATCACTGGCAAAGATATTCTATTTTCTTATCTTCTTTAATTTTCTTCATAGTGTGTTTGCACCTTGAGTAGCTGTTAAGATAAAGCAATCCAACATTATTAAGTCCTTGGGGAGCATTTATCATAGGAGTAAATTTGCAGAAAAGTGTCTTTTCTAGTTTTGAACCCAATAAAGAGCTAAATGCTGTTTGAATCAGATTAAAAAAATAGATTAACATTATCCACCTCAAAAATCACAACAAACAGCAGATTACAAGCATATTTAGAGCCTTCTTGCTGAAGAGAATAAAGATTTATTGCCGACTGTGAAGGGGCAGATTTGACGACTGATAGAAAAATCACAGCGCTTTGTCAGTTCACCTAAGTAATAATTCATCAAAGAAATGTGTTGATGAGTTCAGTCTGGTTTGAATTTAAATTATAGTTAATTCTTGGGAAACAGCTGAAGTACCTGAGCCTCATTAAAAAACTCCAGCACCCTATCTAAGGATATAAACAATCCTTCTTATGTTATATAACTAATATTATCAAAAATAGCAAGAATACTCATGCTCAGAGATGAATAAAGGCTGGCTATATTTACCTTGAGAAAAACACATCTGGGTGCTCATGAAAGTCTGGTAAATACCTCAAAAATTTGATCTGAGTTCACTTCTGCAATAGATGCTCAATAAAGCAGATAAGGGGTTCAGATGAGTCTTTACCACAAAGAAAAATAACAAGGGTTGGTTGATCAACTTTCTCTGATAATTATTGTTCAGTGAGAAAAGATAAAATGTGATATTTTCTCTGGTAAGCATTACACCCTTAGGCCACCCCAGTCTAAAGACCCTCTGTGCTGCTGATGAATTGATGGAATTTGACAAGCCATTGTGTGTATCTGGCAGCCAGGTGTCTTGGTGTGGGTGAGACAGGAGCTAGCAGAGTTGATACATGGGAATATTACTCCCAGATGTTCTCCAAAGGGAAAGAACAACTTTCTTTCAACAAGGACAACCTGTCCTTTCAAGATGAGTCCTATGCCATATGTGCTGCAGTTAGTTAGCTCTCTGAGAAGCAGCAAAGCATCATGGATGCCATTTTGCCAGGAAAACACATAAGCATCTGTAATAGTTTCTGTCCTATTTCTTAGGAATACCCGTGGCCTGTGCCTGGAGGTCATTCAAGGCAAATGAAAGAAAGAAATTTTATGATGTTGGGGAGATAAAGAAGAAGGAACACAGTGAAGATGCATGGTGTTGATTTTAAACTGAAGAGAAACCTAACCAAGTGAAGCCCGTCACAATCAGTTATAGCCCTTGCTATAAAAGCCTCTATGGAAAAAATACAACCAACAGTTAATATCTCATGCCAGTGCTCTAATATCTATAGCCTGTCAGATCTCAAACGCTTGCATGTCAATTGGAAACAAGTATTAGTCTGACGATATTTTTGTTTACATTTAAGAAACTTAAAGTTTGCAATATGAGTTGCATTAAGAAAGTTTTCTCAATTTGTCAATTCCACAAATTTTTTAGCATTCTTTAAGTTTTCTGAACTCAGTAATCCAATGTTTGTCTTCATAATTGATTTTATATTTCTAGATTACACATCCTGAAAATGACACAAACAGTATGTAGAACTGCACTTACAAAATCCAAATCCTTGGGTAATGGAACAATTTAGGAAAAACACAACAGATATTGAATAAACACAGTTCATTCTATGTATATTTCAAGGGAAGAAACCTAAGCTGTGACCTTATGGTCCTCTAGTACTCTATCCTGTAGACAGTATCTAATAGATAAGTTTGATTTATCTCTTTTTATGATCAAAATTATTTTATTCATGATATTAAATAATTGTTATTTAATATTGTTTATTAATAATATAATATAATATTATAAGTATTTAATAATTAATATTCTATTAAAGAAAACTATCATTGCTTAACTGTCAGAAAATAAACAAATTGATACGCTTTTATTTCCCATTGCTGTTTTTAGCCTTCCATCTTCTCAAAAGCAGAAGAAAAATATAACTTTCTTTTATGAAAAGCAGTTTCTATTGCAGATTCTGGCTAAGATAGTCTTGGAGAATGCTGATAAAATTCCAGTTACTTCAAACTCATCATTTCAGGTTATATAAACCTATCTTTCTGTAAAATTTTTGATACTATAATGAAAAAATTATGTTCAACTCCTGAGATTTAAAAACCGGTAACCAATTTAACTCAAGCAGTATTACTTTCGCATTGTTCTGTATTAAAATATTTGTTAATTTATAAAAATATCCAAAAGCTTTTGTAATTTTCTTTCAAGGATGAAATATGATGGATTAACTTTGCCCACAGCAATCCCATTCATATATATATTTACATATAAGAGATATATATAATATATATTGCATATATATGAGATATACATGTATGTAAAAATGAATAGGATTCATTAAGATATATATACATATATATACGCATATATATCTTAATTTTGCTTTGAAGCTTATGTCAGTTTTAAATTTATTGTCTTTCAACTTCAAATATATGCTTTCCTATTCTGCTTTATGAAAATGGAACTGGACCCTGTAAACTTTTCTTCTCTGCCAGTGCGTATGATATTTGGCTTCATTAATGGAAGACTGGTTCTGGTTGCCTACTTTTTAATTCAGTGTGGGAATATATCAGCTCCAGCCACATTTTCAGGTTTGGTTTTATGCAATCATGAGCAGCTTCTGAGAAGCTCTAGGGTCTGTTGTAACTTTGGTTAAGCCCTCAGATCACACCCTCTTTAAAGAAATCTGAATCTCATCTCAGTCTTGGGGAAATCCTAACCTAAGTGTCCAGCCAATTTTTTTTTTTTTCAACAGGATCTTACTCTCACCCAGGCTGGAATACAGTGATGTAAATATAACTCACTGCAGCCTCAAGCTCCTGGATTCCCTGAGGGGAAACTCTTGCCTCTACATTTTTAATTTTAAAAATTCCCTTTGGAATTTTATATAGTGATCCCTATTTATTAAACGTTTCTGACAATGAAGAAGACACAGACATTAAGAAGCTCATTCTTAAAAAGAAGCTTTTTTAGGAGAAAAAGACTTATAGACAAGCAAATTTTACTATTAGAGTATGATAGACATTGCTATAGAAGAATGTATACAATGGTATACATTGGTACAATGTATACAATGATACAATGATAGTACCTCATGTTGGATGGGATTAAGGGTGGGGATCAAACAGACTTTACAGAGAAGTTGTAAGTAAGCTGAGTCTTCAAGGATGCAAAGAGGAATGGTCCATGTAGCTTAGGAAGGAGATGGCAATGCAGACTGAGACAAAAGTTAGATGTCGTCAAGAAAACATGTATATAAAGCAAATCAAGGCAAACTTGAGAAATACCAAATAGTTCAGCACTGCTCTAATCTGTGTGTGTGTGTGTGTGTGTGTGTGTGTGTGTGTGTGTGTGTTTATTGTGGAATGGTAATGTAGTGAAGGGAGGTGGCAACCTTGAGAACAGTGCAAAATGAGCCTGGAGGGGTAGGCTAACTCCAGACTAGAAAGGACTTTCTATGTAATGCTAAAAAATTTGAATTTCATTTCATAGCAATTACAAACCCAAAGAATACAAAGGAAATTAACATATACAAGAAAGATAAAAGCCATTTGTTTTATGCACCTTCACTATGTGGAATCCACTATTGAAGGATTTAATAAATTGAAATCCTCAGGCTTGGACTGAGGTTAAAAGAGGGGAGATGATCATATATGAAATACTTAAGCATTAGGAAGTAACACAAAGCATTAAGTTAAATGGCAAAGACCAAAATGTTCGTTAGAGGCTGAAGGTGAGAGAGGTTAGAGTAATTATGGAGAAGATGGAACTTGGGCAGGGTCCTAGAGCACTGGAGGGACTGCATTTTAGGAAAAGATCAGAATGCGCAAGCCTTTTAGACCAGGGGAAGCATGACCACAGAACGGCCTGGCAGCAGGAGGGAGCCTGAGCTGAAAGGGGAAGTTGAGAGAGAAGGTTAAGATAGGAAGACAGAGAGCTTCTGGAAAGGTAAACCTAAGGCACTGTGTCTCTACCTCCCCTTGCCACAACCATGCCACCTCTCTATTCCTGCTGAGCCCAGAGGCAGCGCCAGTTCTCTCTCAATCCATTGCTCAATGAGCCATTTGGAATCAGGAGTTTATTCTCTAGGATACCATTATAAGTTTTTGAATGGTGAATTTTTGATTATACAGATTTTTTCTGATTGCATAGTTGTAGATGACTGATAGAAGGGAGGATCCCAATGTGGAAGCCAGAAAATGCTGAAATTTCCTTTTATATGTAAGTTGTAATTTTATGTAAGTTTCCTTTTATGTCTAAGTTATATGTTTATATGTAAGTTGAAATTTCCTTTTATATATAAGGTGTTGAGAGGTTACATGCTTCAGCTGTTAGTTTGAAAAACATAAGGCATATTTACATTAAATTTACATTGATTTTTATCTCCAAAAGAAACAATGCCAATGCATGCCAAATGCCATAAATCAGAATGTCATGCTGAAAAAGTATTGTTTCACATTTCATTTTTCTTCCTTAGGATGTGACTGACCTCAGACACAGGAATTCAGACATCTTACTGCCTGCCTTTTTGCCATTAAGAAAACAGATACTGGCTCCCCAAACCCAGGATTAAGAAAGAAGCTGGAAGAACTCTCAGAATAGTTTTCAAGACCATGAGTGCCCTTGCCAAAACTCAGTGGAAAAGTCTCTAGAGAAACAGAGGTCATAGAAGTTTAAAGGTTTGGTTATTTTTTAAAGTTTTTACTACCTTCCCAGTAAATATTGCCTTAATTCTTCATTCTTACTAGCAAATTGTCATTTAGCACCCAATAATTCTCTGATTAAAGCCTAGAGAGAGAGTTATTATTTTCAGGGATGAGTAAATTTAACTGCCTTGCTCTCTCTCACAACTTTGCAAAGTAGCTCAGGGATCAAAGCTCTTCTCATTTTCCCCCCAAATATATTCCTCTTTTATTGTATAACATAAAATCTTAACTACTGAGAATCAAGTGTACCATAAGAGAAAAATACCTCATGACAAAGTAGTTGCACAGTGGAAACAACCCTAGGTGTAAACTCTAGGCTTGGTTCTACGAAGGAGTGACTAATTCTTTGACTCTCAAAAAGCTTTTTAACCTCTTTGTCTTCTCTTTAATTAATAAATGTGAATAAAGGACTTTTTATCTATATAAGACTGTTATCAGGATGACATGAGATGATAGATATTGAGAGTGGTTTTCAAACATGTTCCTTGTAGGAACATAAGAAATTCTTCTCTGTTACTGTAATTTACAGTTTCCCTCATGTACCGTTATGATCAAGAAATCTAGATGCCAGTGCTGGAAATATTTCCCTTATGTAATGACATAGTTTCATGGTGGTATTTTCAGTGGACTGTACATGTTACTGCCCCAATTGCCTTTACAGTGGTATGCCAGCCAGCAGACCAATGATCTTCTGCATGGTTGCATCTTCATCTTCATTCATTTAACAAATATTTATTGAATGCCTACTATGTGCCAGGCATTGTTTTATGTACTGAAAATAATGCGTAGAGATGATGTGTCTTCTTTCCTGTAGCTTTCATTCTAATTAGAAAAGACATAAACAAGTAAATAAGCAGTATGCCAGGTGATTTTAAGTGTAATAAAGAAAAATAAAGCAGAAAAGGAGAATATTAAGCAGGAGTCAGCAAACTATGGCCAACTGACCACATCTGGCCTGCTGCCTGGTTTTGTAAATAAAGCTTTACTGGAACATAGCCTCAACCACTTATTTATATTTTTCTCATTAGCTGCTTTAATTTAAATAGTTAAGACACAGACCTGGTCCACAAAGCCTAAAATACTTATCCTATGGCCCTTTACAAACAAATTTAAGGTTCTTGATGTTGGCCATTGAAGGTTGTTTCAAGGACTTTGGCTTTGATGCTGAGTGAAATGTAATGACAATGATGGGAATAACTTACTCTAACTTATGTTTTAGAAGTATTACCCTGGCACCTGTGATGGGAATAGACTCAGGAGCAAGGGTGGAAGCTCAGGACAGCTTTGAATGTGGCCCAATACAAATTCATAAACTTTCTTAAAACATTATGAGATTTTTTTTTGATTTTTTTTTTTTTAACTTATCAGCTATCATTAGTGTTAATGTATTTTATGTGTGGCCGAAGACAAATCTTTTTCTTCCAATGTGGCCGAGGGAAGTCAAAAGAATGGGCAGCCCTGATTTAGATAGTGATTGCAGTGATGCAGAGCAGGGAGATCACCATAGAGTAGTAAAGATAAGAATGAGGCAGTAAGATTGGTTCCTGGATGTATTTTTGAAGTTAACATAGTAAAGGATTATGGCTTAAAGGGCTAGAAAGATGGAACCTCCATCAATTGAAGTGGGGTGGCCACTAGAGAAGCATGTTTGGGATGGAAATTAGCAGTTTGGTTTGCACATAGTAGGTTTGAGATATCATGTGGCTATTGAACTAGCCATGCCAACAAAGGCAGGAGACTATGTAAGTTCAGAATTCAGAGGTGGGGTCTAGGCTGGACATAAAAATCTCATAGTTACCAACATATAGGTGAGGTTTAATACCATTAGATAGAACAAAGTCATCAAGACAGCATTTTTTGTTGTTGTTGTTCCATTCAATTTGTCAGTTAATGCTCAGATGGCTTCTTTATTTGCTGGACTGTTTTTGTAGGCAGAGTTTTTGATTGTAGTGCACATGCTTTTTGCCGATTTCTTGATAGGTTTTTGAGTCATTGTCCTGATATTACTTTTAGCTTGAAATAAGTAGGAAATTTTGTAAGAGAATTTTATAAGTTAAAAATGATATTTTGGGCCTAGTTTTGAAAAACAAAAATCCTGTAAAATGTGTGTTTGCTTCAAGAAATCAGAATCATGTTACCCAGACACACTTTTTCTCGGAATGAGTAAAGTGAAGATGATAAGTTACATTTATTAAATACCTACTAGGTTCCAGTGATTTTACAAACAATTGTTCATTCCAGGGCTCTGTTTTTGAATTTGCAAAACTGAGATGGCATTACTCTAATATTTCTACCATTTTTTTGCTTCCAGATGGAAATTCAATAAGGACAGTTTCTGTCTCTTGCTATTTCAACATCTCTCATGTCAGAGAAAAATTGAAAATAAAATTCCAAATTAGTGAAAACATATTCCTGACTTTCATGAGTTCACTTTCAGGTCACTTCTAAATCGGCGTTCTATTTATTGGAACAGGTTGGTTCATTCCACTAATTGCTGTTCTCTTTCTAAGGCTTAATAAAATTCCACAAAGCATCAACCTGAAGAATCCATGCCAAAAAAGCTCATCATCACTGGTCATTAGAGAAATGCAAATCAAAACCGCAATTAGATACCATCTCACTCCAGTTAGAATGGCGATTATTAAAAAGTTAGGAAACAACAGATGCTGGTGAGGCTGTGGAGAAATGGGAACACTTTTACACTGTTGGTTGGAGTATAAATTAATTCAACCATTGTGGAAGACAGTGCAGTGATTCCTCAAGGATCTAGAGCCAGAAATACCATTTGACCCAGCAATCCTATCACTGGGTATATACCCAAAGTATTATAAATCATTCTCTTATAAAGACACATGTACACATGTTTATTGCAGCACTGTTTACAATAATAAAGACTTGCAACCAACCCAAATGTCCATCAGTGATAGACTGGATAAAGAAAACATGGCACATATACACCATGGAATACTGTGCAGCTGTAAAAAAGAATGAGTTCATGTCCATTGCAGGGATATGGATGAAGCTGGAAGCCATCATTCTCAGCAAACTAACACAGGAACAGAAAACCAAACACTGCATGTTCTCACTCATAAATGGAAGTTGAACAGTGAGAACATATGAACACAGGGAAGGGAACATCACACACCGGGGCCTGTAGAGGGTGGTTGAGGGGCAAGGGGAGCGATAGCATTAGGAGAAATACCTAATGCATGTGGGGCTTAAAGCCTAGATGATCGGTTGATAGGTGAAGCAAACCACCATGGCACGTGTATACCTATGTAACAAACCTGCATATTCTGTACATGTATCCCAGAACATAAAGTAAAATAAAATAACCCCAAAAATTGGATTATTTGTGGCCATGGACTATGCGAGAATGGAGAACACAGTGTAAATTTTTCAGCTCTCTTGATTAAAATACACATAGTTGAGAATGTAAAGAAATACAATCTGCTCACGGATCATCAATCTGGAATCACTCCTCATTACCTAGAGCCAGGTTTCTCTGGCACCACTGGCACTCTGGGCCAGAAAATTTTTGCTTTAGGGGGCTGTGCAATATAGGATGTTTAGCAACATCTTTGGTCTCTACCCCTACGTGCCACAAGCAAACCCCTCTCATCTAGTTGTGACAGGCAAAAATATCTCCAGAGATTGCCAAATGCTTTCTGGGGTTGGGGGTTGGGTGTGGGAAGAGTTGATAACCTAGAGGGTAAGCTCTATTTCTTTAGTGTATGATTGAAAATCCTCTGGGGTTTCAATCCTCAAACTTTTCAAAACTGTCCCCCTAAAAATCTACCTTAAGATGCCTAGTCAACTCACTATTCTAAAAGTTTTGCTTCTTCTGGAGTTCATGTCTTTGTAAATGCACCTCCCTCTGCCTTTGGAATTTGATTTTTTTTTCTTTTAGCCAAGTGCCATCAATACTTATAAAACCTGACAAAATCCTTTGAGCTTCTTGAAATCCTAACATCAAGTCAAAATTTGGACTGGGGCTAGTCTAGTTCTCATTTTACAGCTGAAGACAATGAGGCCAGAGGGGACATTGCTTGCCAAGGTCATAGAGGTTATGCCGAGAGTAGGGAGTTGAGGTCCAAAACTCTGCCTCTGAATCTTCTGTGCTTTCTTTCATGCCTGCTTCCCAGATGTTTCTGGTCTCATTTTGCTTTCAACTTTCTCCTGAAAATTTTGTTCTTATCATTCATTTTAGTAATGAGAGCCCTGCCTGTAATAAACATAAACATATCATTGAATATGTGTGAGGTACAAGGTTACTTACAGAGACCAAACAGAAGAAAATAGTCCACTTCATAGGTTTATCACAACTCAGTAATAAAAAACTTACATTTATGGAGAAGGACTTTTTAAAACTCATTGATTTATTCAAGAAAAGTTTCTTACATCAGCACTGTCCAATGGAAATATGAGCTATACGTGCAAATATATCTAGTAGCCTCATTAAACAATTTAAAAAAAGGTGAACTTAATCTAATTAACGTATATGATTTAGCTCATTACATCCTAAATGTTATAATTTCCACATGTAATCACTATGAAAATGATGAAAGAGGTATTGTACATTCTTTTATCTATATCAAGCCTTTGCAATCTGGTGTGTATTTTATTCTTACACACATCTCAGAGCAGAGTAGACATATTTCAATGCTCAGGGTGCTAGTGGCTGCTGAGTTGCATAGCATGACCTCACATCTATTTTTCTATCTCATGGTTGCTGTTGTGTTTAAACTGCTTTATCGTTAAAACAAAACCCAGTCTTCTCCCCATACAGCTGCTTCTCCTAACTCGCCATCTGCACTAAGGCCAGCAGCAACCATTTGAGCCAGAGGCTCCTGCAGCATCTCGGCTTGGTCCCTATCTTGGGTTTTGTTCATACACCCACATCCAAAAGATCTTCAACCTCTGTCAATTTTGACACATATTTTCTCAAATGACTTCTTTTTGATAATCCCATGGTTACCACCTCACTTCGGGTTTCACAGGACTTCCTATCCCATTTTCCTAACTGGAACCTCTTGCCTGTCCACGCATTCTCCACACTGCTGTCCGTGCAGCACGGGAGCACAGACCTGACTGTGTCATTCCTCAAACCTCTCATAGATATCAGGAATCAATTCTAACCCCTGGCCCTGTGTTCAGGGAAGCAACCAAGTGTATGCAATCATTCTTCAGCCTTCTCCTTCCAGTTTCCCCAAGCATACCTTGTTTCCAGTGTTGCAGGACACTCTCTGTCTCCTAAGGACTCTGCACTTTTTCACTTTTTCTTGGAGCTTTGTCCCTCTGTCTGGGGAGTTCTTCACCCTCTTTTCCCCTTCTTTGCTTGTGGAGCTCTTACTTAACTTTTATGACAAATGTCACCTGGAAACTCCTCTGAGAGGCCCTGCAGGCTTGTTCTTCCTCTCTCCCTTCCACATCCTTTGTGGTCCCTTGTGTGTGTATGTGTGTGTGTGTGTGTTGAAGAACATTAGTTCTAATTTGCACTTCTAATACACTAGGAAATTCACCCTCTGATTCTTTCTATGCCCCCTTCTGCTCTGTTAACACTAGCAAAAAAAAAATTATTTCTTTTCTTTAATGAATTAATTTAGAGGGAATTGTTCACTTATTTAGTGGACAAGTGTCCTTTAAAAATAAAAGAGCCCTCAAATTGCCTTAGTACATGTCACCACAACAAAATGATGTCCATTTCTTTGTGTTAATGTTAGTAGAAGAGCAGGTTGTACTAAAAATATATGTATGTGCAATATTTGTTTTCAATAGTTTATAAACCTCATGAAAGCAGATCTTATGTTTTATTTATCTTTGTGACTCAGGATTCAGAACCCAGAAGACGGACTAGACTATAATAGGAACTCCACAAATGTCTCTTTTGAGTTGATATCACTATGTGAGATTCAAAATGAGTCATGGTCTATTGGGTTTCCTCTTCATCCTTGAATCCAAAACACATCCTCCACTCTCAGAGTCAGGAGCCCAGACACACCCACATGCTCTAACACCTACACAAGTACAGGCGCAGATATGCAGATGCAGGAGCACAGGCATAGAAGGGGGGCAATTTGGTTAAAACTAAACCCACCTTGAGTAACCTTTTCATAACCCTGGCTAGAAGGAAACTATTAAACTGTCCAATACCCAGTTTTAGAAAATATTTTGAACTACATTTTTAATCAAATTTTTAGAAAAGAGTTATTAATAAATTGAAATAGTGACTTTCTGGGGTTTTAACTTTTCCAATTTCCCAGACTCAAAGTTTGGTGCTGACCAGTGGACTGTTAAAATAACCAAGTCAACTAGGAGAAGAAGAAATGGGAATCATTGATAAATATCACATAAAATTATAAATTTTATTTATTATTTCCATATTTTGTTATTTAATTATAGCTAATGCTATTTTTAGAAATTGAGTTTGGGAATTGGCAGTATCTGGTAGCATATCTTTAAGGAGAAATAGGATTAAGTAACTTGCAACTTGCTCCCAGGGAGTTTGGTGATGGGACATGTTGATGATATTTAGTTGGGTCCACCAACTAGAGTGAAAACAAAACACAAAGGTAATATCGTCATCTGGAAAGCATATTTTCATTCTTTGAACACCTTCCTGTGGCCAAGGCTAAAATGAATGCATTGGAGGTTTTCTTTAAATAGACATTCTTAATAATATTTGAGCAGCTGGTACAGTAGCCGTCAATGCATGACCCTCATGATTTCATGTTTTATTTGAGGGCTAAAATTAGCCTTTTATTAAAATATGAAAAATAAAAGGATATAACACTCAATAGTGATTTTTTTCACACAGCGTAAATTCAAATTATTTTTTATTTAGAATATTTTATATGTTAAATATAAATCTCTTATGTTTGAAATTAGTAAAAGTCAGTAATGAATGTATAAAAGACGTTCTCAGTTTGGATCCTGAATTCACTTTTGCCATTAGTATTTTCAAGGTTTTTTTTTGGTTTTGTTTTTTTGTACACATCTACAACCCAGACATAATGTCTCACTTGACCCAGATTTAGGACCCAGTTCTTTCAAAAGAGTCAGGGAGGGTTTTTTTCTTATCTGCACATTGATGTAAGCACTGCTTCGTGTAAATGGTAATTACTTCTGTGTGGCACCAATTCTAGATAATTCTAGTTACTTGCTTTTGACTGGAGAACAAAGACACAAAAACACACAAAGACACAATCTAGGTGGGGTTACTTGGTTCAAGGACTTTTTGAAAAATCAGGCCCAAAGGGGTATTGTTACTTGGTTCCTTGGTTTGTTTGTTTTTCTTCTAGAGATTGTGAAGTCAAAAAAAGATTGAGAGAAATGGAGGATGGTACTAACATTACTGAATTCATGTCGTGTTAGGCATCGTGTTAGGTTTTTTACATAAATTATTTCAATGTATAAAATTGTTGTGGGTTAAGTGTTATTTTTAGCCCCAATCTTCAATTCTAACAATAAAGAAAATGAGCTCTGGAAAGATTGTCACTTGTCTAAGGTCCCAGAGCTAACATGTCTTAGAGCTGGAATTCAGCTCATTGCCCCAACTGGAGCATATGACCTCCCCCGATGCCAAGACTGAGTCCCATAATGGAATAAACTACATATGTGCAGTTCACAAACAGTTAATTTAAGCAAATGTTAGTAGACACACACAATGGGGACTGGAGCTGGCTTGTACCAGCTCAGAGGAGCTGATAGTTAAGTTTTCAAGTGCCAGTTGTTTTACACAGACATTATTACAAGTTAAATATTATAAACTTAAAATTTAATAAATTACATTTTTAAAATGTAATAAAATTCAAAACTTCTAACTCTCTTATTTTTCTCCGTCTTACCATTATCTGTGTTCTTGAGGTTATTAATGTCTCTTGCGTCTATTAGGTGGAAAAACCATATAATGGTGTACAACTCCACATTTAATGTCTTTCCCTTGTTGCTTGAAATTGTTCCCCATCAATTGTCCCCAACCCCAGAGAGGAAATTGTTCATGCTTACCAGCACACCACTGTGCATAGTTCTTATAAATAATGTGCATACTATGATTGTTTTATGGTTTCTCTTTGTATGAATTCATGAACATTCAACACGTATTTACTTAGCAATCATGGTGTGCCAGGTATTGCTGGACACACTTCCTCAAGCATTACCTTGTTTATATCTCTTAAAATAGCTTAGAGGTAGATCTCATTGTTTTTATTTTTCAGATTAAAACCTCAGATTTAAAGTAGTTCAGTAACTTTCCTAAGGTCACAGAGCTAGTCAGTAGTGGAGCACAGGCTTGACTCCACATTGTGTGAATCTGTACTTAACACCACAGCTGCAGTGACTTATTGTGTGAACAGCCCAGAGCAGGGTCATAGTCAAGGGAAAACACTTTATTAAGGCTCTGCTGCTTCTTTATCTGTTGTACTATATTAATTTGAGTAAATAACGTATCCATTTGAATGCAACATGACAGACTATAATGTTGAATAGAAAAATGAAGACTAGAGTAAGAGAGGCTGAGGGGAAAAAGGACAAAACAAGTGGTTATTCAGACTAGCTGTCTCATGCAAAGAAAATATTTTTAATGTTCTTGTACCACAAACTGGGTGATACAGTCACAATATTCTGAACACACAGTTTACCCATTAAGAATTTTACTAAGAACAAAAAGAACTGATGACACCCTTTTTAAAAATCATAGTAAGGTTGACTTCATTCAGGACCTTCATGGTAGATATTGAGACCACTGAAATGTGATTTTGCAATGGGAGAGAGAGCTAGGACTAGAATCTGATTATAGCTTGGAAAAGTAGGAATTTATAGCTAAGGAGCAGGGTAGGGGTCAGTGATGGAAAATTACCAAGAGGAAACATCAAGGGTAAGAACAATTACGGTTAAATCAACCTAACAGGATTCTCACTGAAGACAAGTCAAAGTGATTAGATATCACCTAGACGATGATAGAAGATAAGGAAGCCGATCAAACACTGTAGATGATCAGATATTGAGGTCGGGGAAGGACTCTTTCATTATTGACTCAGCAGGGTTCTTTGCTAATGCTGGATTTTACAAAGAAGTACATAGATGAGCTTAGGAAAGGTTCAGCAATTTGGCCAAGCAAAGGAATCTTTGTCAGTCTCATGCTCTTGTCCTTTGAACACTGTAAGACCATTTCTTCATTTGGTTGACTTGTGGTTCATTATAGTGCTGTTCTAGAGTTGATTATGCTATGCAATGCTCACCTGTTACTTTGTAATATAGAGTCAAAGTATATCTGTGTGTATATAATACATAAATATATTATATACATTTTCTAATATATCTTCAAAGTAGAAGCTTTAGAGGGGCTTAAATGGAAAATCTTAGTTTTTATCATTTCCAGCAGGCAATTTCATAGGTCAGATACACAAACCCCAGCATCTCAGTAGTTTAATATAACACCACTGGGTGAACAAGGTTTTCTACTTGCAGACATCATAATCTGATGCAGGTCAGGTGTTAGTGGTTTGGTGGTTCTCTGGTGATGTCTCAGGAATTCAGCTGCTTGAGTTTTCCAAAGACTCCATTTCAGAGTTCTTCACTTCCAGCCAAGGCATCAGTGGAGAATTTGCATCTGTTCTTAGCTGCTTCAGATCAGACTCCCATTCAGATTCTTACCACTGAGCTTCAGCTAACTACACACCTAACTGCAAGGGAGACTGGGAAATGTCAGGAAGCACATGGACAATTGGTGCCAGGGTTGGTCTCTTCCATGTTCCTATAGTATACAAAGCTTTCTTTTATTCCATCCACTCTTATTTTACTTTCTAGTCAAAGTAGATTTCTCTCTGCCAAACATAGCAGAAGAAATGAAGTGTGACTCATTAAGAATATATCTATTCTTTTTTCTAATGGCAAGATTTAGACAATACAATTTGAAATCAAGTTGACAGAGAACAGTCAGCGTCATTGAGCTGCTTCGCTTGCAGAGCGTTCTCTGAAAAGAAGGCTGTCAGATTTTTCATTATGCTTGCTCCTTAGCATTAAAATCAGAGAGCTCTAAAAGAACATTAGAGAAATTTGTCATGGTATCTTTTTATATTAGTCAACAAACCATGCCATTTACTGAAGCTTAACTTTCTTCTTTGTGTATTTTATGTAAATTTCTTCCTCCTTTAATTGGCAACATTACAAGTTATTGTAGGAGAATATTTAACATTTACTCATTTTAGTGGCCTCTTGGACATTGTCTTTTTAGAACTCCCAAGGCCCAGTGTAAAATTTGGCCTTATAAGTGAATAAATAGCCACTCCTCCAGAGTAGCTAAACCATCATTAAATATTAACACAGGGTTTATGTGACCCATTTCTGTGTTTTGTTTCAAACTTCACACCAAGCACAGTTAAAAGATAGAGAATGATTTGCCAGGAATTAAGAGGGTTCCTGGAACTCAGTACTTTCAAAGCTAAAACCAGGAAAATTCTAGACAAACTACAATGAGTTGGTCACATTCAGTGTTCTTTGAAGCACAGTTTTGATTTCTTGTACTTGAATTAGTATTGGTATCTCAGGTTCCATTCCCTGTTCTATGAATGGGGCAGAGACACTATAAGGTAGTATTCAGCCATCTACAATAAGGAGAAAACAGACATTTCATCCAAAGGAATTTCTGATAAGTATGTTTGGGAAAATGAAGGTTTCATCTTAGAAGAGAAAATTTACCATAAATGTCAGCCCCAGTGGAAGAAGTATTCCATTTTCACAGTCGGTCTTCATACCTAAATGTTTTCTCAATTGATTTTAAATTGATTTTAAGTTTTAAATTAATTTGGTATAGCAAGCAAAACAAGTAACAACACAAAGAGAGGAACTTTTGACCTGGCAACCCAAGCTCATAGCATCCAAATTTCTCTCCAATTACCTTTTGGTGAGAGCTAGCTTGCTGCAATTTTATTTTAAGTACCCTCAACAGATAAGGTGAAAAGGTGAAACTCTTGGTGTGACATTTAAAAGTTATGATTCTGGCAAGTTTGCTCAAGAAAATCGTCCTTTGCTTTTAAAATGACCTATTCCTCCGATTTTAGTAAACATTTGCCGCTAAGTGTGGTGGCTTATGCCTGTAATCCTAGCACTTTGGGAGGGTGAGGTGGGTGGACCACCTGAGGTCAGAAGTTCGAGACCCAAGCCTAGCCAACATGGTGAAACACCCGCTCTACTAAAAATACAAAAATTAGCTGGGCATGGTGGCAGGTACCTATAATTCCAGTTACTCGGGAGGCTGAGGCAGGAGAATTGCTTGAACCTAGGTGTGGAGGTTGTAGTCAGCTGAGATCGCACCAGTGCCTGGGTGACAGAGCAAGACTTCATCTCAAAACAAAACAAACAAAAAAATTGCATTACTCTTAAATATTCTGTTTCTTATATGGAACTTAAGGTTTTGCTCTTGTTTTATCGTCCTTCTCTGGCACTGCTCTGTAGAAATTCACTGACATATTATTCTCCCTCTGCAAACACGTGTCACCAAGATAGAAAGATAAAATGTAAAATGAAGTCACAAGAAAGTTGAAATCACTTCCAAACAGTGAAGAGAGGAAAGAAAAGTTGGATTTTAGAACATGGCTTGTAATCCTTAGGTACAGTTAAGTGAGACTGTCAACCTAGACAAAAGTAGAATTGAGACATGGAAAGAAAGAGAATGAGAACTAGTGACAGCAAGTGGTGGTAGAGCTGTGAGGAGGACAGCATGAGAGAGATCAATTCGGGATTATATCATTTGTGACCTTGGATCTAGCCAGGACTCCCGTAAACCCTGGTACTTTTCAGATAATGGGAATCCATATCCCCTTTGTTCTTAAGTCAGTTTATTTTCAAACAAAAGCTCTCTAACTGAAGGAAAGGTAGCATCTTAATAATTGTTTGTATTTTTATGGCTCTTCAGAACTGTGAGGCCTGGTAAGAGACACCATCTAAATCTTGTTCCCTGGAAATGCAAAGACTTATTTATTTATTTAGGCATTCAACAAGTGTTGATTGAGTGTTTCCAGGAGGTGGAGAGAAAGGGGGAAGGGTATGAAGGGCCCAGGCTCTGGGGTGGAAGTTCCTCCGCTTCTATATTGTCCTGACCTTCCCATTCTTCTGTCACTTAACTCATAAGAGGATTGTTTTAAAGATTAAATCAAGTTTACACACTTAAAATTTAAACGTTAAAAATAGCAGGTACTTTATAACTTTTAGCAATCATTACAATTGGTATCACTACTATTGATACTATCTTTCAAATATACAAAGCCTTTTGATAGATGCTCTCTGATGCAAGTGGGGAAGGGTAGGAGAAGGTGACTTGACAACAAGGAATTGCCAGTGTGGGTTGTAAATAAACACACACTTAGTTAATGGGTCATAGTAATTAGTATTTTAATAATATTTAGGATAATTTAAAAATATAGAATTTTTCAAAATGCATTCAAATGTGAACTATTTAAATAAGAGATTTAAAAAAGAAATGTATAGTGCTTGTCATTTTAAAATAATCATATGACTTTATTTACCTTCTTATTATAAAAGATAGCAAATTATATCCACTGTTCCATAGCTTTCATTTTTCATTTAATACCCATGACATGACAGAAAGTTGCCTTGATTTTTATTTTACAGCTGCTTTGTATTTAATTGATTGGAAACACCCTAATCTGTATAACCAATGTGCTATGGATGGCCATTTGGGTTGTAGCTGAACTCAGATTATTACAGACAATACTATAACAAATCATCTTCTATGCATGTCATTTACACATGTACAAGTATAGCTCTGGAAAATGATATTGCTTTGTCTAAGACTACACACATTTGTAATATGGATAATTATTGCCTACTTGTCCTCCATAGGGTATCTGACCAATAGTGAATGAGGATGTTTACTTGCCGATAGCGTCTCCCAAAGTGTTAATCAAAATTTCAAATGCTTTCCCTTTTGACAGGTGAAAAAAGGGTACCACATTGTAGATTTTGCCTTTATTTCTCTAATTGCTGTTGAAGTTGAGCATCTTTTCATATGTTTAAAAGTCATTATATTTCCTTTTCTGTGAACTAGTCTGCTCTGATCAGCTTCTACTGGTCTTTTCTTTTTCCAGGAATTTTTTTTTTTTTTTTGTAAAATTGGGAGATAAACACAGTCTATGAAAGAACAGCAAACAGATTTTTTGTTTGGTTGTTTGATTTTTTTTGTACATAAAGTATATTTACCTTGCATAATACAAAATTTATAAATAAAATTCATAAATTTTTCCTTTTATAGTTTATGTGTTATTTCCAGTCAATCTGAATGGTCTTTACCTGTGTAGGGTATAAAGAGGTAGTGTTTTCTTTTGCTTTAATGTTTTTTCACATTCAAATTATGGTGTGTTAGGTATTGAACCTGGTGTGCAGTGGGAAGGACATAACCATCCCAGTATCACTTACTGAATTGCTACATTTAGTATAAAATGAGTTACTATTTGTGTTTCAGTCTATTTCAGGGCCTTCTATTTTTGTTGCAATCTTTTTTTTTTAAATAACTTAGAGGAGCATGGTATTTAATAGTAAAGCTTAAAACATCCCAGCACTGGACATGGCCTGGAGTTGAAGCAGCAAGAATGTGTAACAGACCCCCATGAAGATTCACATGGCAAAGTCGAAGAGGAAGGTGGCCATCAAACAGGAGAGCTTCAGTCAGAGCAAAGCCCAGAATTGCACAGCAAAAGAGCTTCTGCTTGGGAGATGGGTTCTGGCATAGCCAACCAGCCAGCATCCACTCTTCCAATGGTGGGACCTGAACCAGCCATACTGACTCTGGTGGCCTTAGCACCAATAAACTTGTCACTTTGTCAATGCCCTAGGAGACAACACAGGTCTAGAACTGTCATTTGGCCACCTTGAATGGGGAGCTGTTGTAGGAAGGCTGTTTAGAAGATCTTCAGCCTACTCAGGAAGGAGGCAGATAGAGGCCTGATTAGACCTCTGGTAAAAAAGTGGATCAGAGCTGGAGAAATGAGTAGCATCGTGGAGTTGGTATCAGTTCAACCTGCACTTCCACTGCCTTGCTGCCCTGTGTGGTCCCCAGCCCTCATCCCTCTCACATTAGTCTCTCTTAGTCCATGTGTCAGTGTGCACCTGTTTAAAATAGTAAACCTTTCTAATCTGTTTAAATATTTAGTTGATTTAGTATTTGCTTATTGTTTTTTACTTTCAGAGCTTTACTGGCCACTCATCTAACTTTTTATGCAAACTTTTAAAAATTATCTTGTCTAGTCACACTCTCCCCACAAAAAAAAAATTGGTATTTTTATTAGCATGCCATTAAATTTAGAAATTAACTTTTGGAGAATCCATATCTTTACAATGCAAGGGTGTCCAGTTCAAGAACACAGTGTGTATTTCTATTTGCTTAAATCTAGTTTGGGGTCTTTGAAAGCTTTAACATATTGATTCATATAGGTGTTATTCACTCTTGCTAGGTTTATTTCAAAGCATTTTTCTTTTTGTGTCACTTTTGTAAATGAGGGATAGTGTCATTTTTGGTTTTCTAACCATACAGTCATATATCTACAAGTAGATGTTACATTAGATTCTTGGTATATTGAAAACCGAATTATTTTAAAAATTGTATAATTCTAAATTCTTTGTCTTCTCAGTATTGATTAGTGTCTCTAGTACAATACTAAATAATAAGGGAATTTTTGTCTTATTTCTAACCTGTACTAGATTATACACAAATGAGCTGGTTAAATAGGCTTTAAGAATATCTTTATGTCTGATGCTAGAGTTTGAAGCCCACAAAGCAGGCAGTTAGGGAGAGAAGATGAATGTAAAGAAGAGAGTGAGAACAAGCTAGAACCAACAAGCACGATCTGGGACTCATGAGGATGGATAAAAGCACATGCCAATTCTCAGGAGACGCTGGCAACCTTCGCCTCAGAGCTAAACAGATACCTGCCCCAGGAGTCAGGGAAGCTGAAAGGCAATCCCGGGGACGGTGGAGCAGTTGCAGTACTGGCTACTGTCTCCTGCAATTGCAGTGAGCAAGCATACCCGTACAACATGTATGAGCTACAGAATGGCTACTGCTCCATTTCTGCCCTCCAAATCTTACGTAAGAATCTTTCTGTCTTAACTGGAAACCTAAAGGGAAGGGAATTTTGGGAAGCCAACTTGTTTAAACAAAGCTAGTAGCACATTATAGAGTGACTATACTAATTTAGTGGGCCTGTTCTAACATTTGGTTTCATTAAGCATGCTATTTCCTACTTCCTATAAAATAGATAAGAGTTTTTGTTCATTGCTTTTTTTTGTTCAAATGTATATTTAGCATTTATTGAGATAATAATAAGCTATTTATCTTTGATCCTTTAATGTGGTGAAAATACATAGATATAAGATATTCAACCATCCTTAGATTCTTGGAATAATCTCCATTTATTGGAGTTAATTATTATTCTAAATGTACTACTGAATTCCCTTTGCTGATATTTTACTTAGAAGTTTTCATTTATGAAGCTAACAAATGGAATTTTTCTATAGATTTTCTATATTTTCTGAAGTATATTTTAGTAAATTTTATCTAGGTTTTTAAAATTTTTTAGGTAGAGTTGGCCGAAGGAATCTTAAATTTCTCTCCTAATATTCACCATTTCTACAGTTATTTTTCTCTTATTTCACATTATCTGGTAGTTTCTGTTGTTTTCCTCCATTTTTGGTTAATTTTTCTTTTTTTTAAATATATATATATATTTTTTTTTTGAGAACAGAGTTTCTTTTTTTTCCATTTATTTATTTTATTGCATTTTAGGTTTTGGGGTACATGTGAAGAACATGCAAGATTGTTGCATAGGTACATAAATGGCAATGTGGTTTGCTGCCTTCCTCCCCTTCACCTATATCTGGCATTTCTCCCCTTCTTATCCCTCCTCGATTCCCCACCCCCTGCTGTCCCTCCCCTATTTCCCCCATCACAAACCCCAGTGTGTGATGCTCCCCTCCCTGTGTCCATGTATTCTCATTGTTCAACACCCGCCTATGAGTGAGAACATGCGGGTGTTTGATTTTCTGTTCTTGTGTCAGTTTGCTGAGAATGATGGTTTCCAGATTCATCCACATCCCTACAAAGGACTCAAGCCTGCTTGAGATTTATCTGTCAGTTACACAGTTTTTATATTTTCTGTTTTCTTTTTTTGTTTGTTTGTTACTTCACATATCTTTCATAACTTTGACCTTCCCCTGCTTTCCTTCCATTTTTTTCAACCTTATAGATTGGATGTTTCTTGGCTTTAAAATTATTTATTTTATTTAAAAAATTTTTATTTTAGGTGTAAGGGTACATGTGAAGGTTTGCTGCATAGGTAAACAATGTGTCACAGGGATTTGTTGTACATATTATTTCATCACCCAAGTATTAAGCCCACCCTCAAGTAGATCCCAGTGTTCGTTGTTTCCTTTGTGTTTATAAATTCTCATCACTTAGCTCCCACTTATAGGTGAGAATATGCAGCGTTTTTTTTTTTTTTCTTATGTTAGTTTGCTAAGGATAGCCTCCAGCTCTATCCATGTTCCTGCAGAAGACACAATCCTTTTCTTTTTAATGACTGCATAATATTCCATGGTGTATATGTACCACATTTTCTTTATCCAGTCTATTATTGATGGGCATTTAGGTTGATTCCATGTCTTTGCTATTGTGACTAGTGCTGCAATGAACATTTGAGTGCATGTGTCTTTATGGTAGAATTCTTTATATTCCTCTGGGTGTATACCCAATAATGGGATTACTGGGTCGTATGATAGTTCTGCTTTTAACTCTGAGGAATTGCCATACTGATTTCAACAATGGTTAAAGTAATTTCCACTCTCACAAACAGTGTGTAAGTTTTCCCTTTTCTCTGCAACTGCCAGCATCTGTTACTTTTGACTTTTTAATAGTAGGGATTGGAGCTGGTATGAGATGATCTCATTGTGGTTTTGATTTGCTTTTCCATAACAATGAGTGATACTGAGCTTTCTTCATATGCTTGCTGGCCACATGTATATATTTTTTTGAGAAGTGTCTGTTCCTGTCCTTTGCCCACTTTTTAATGGGGTTTTTTTTTTCTCTTGTAAAGTTGTCTAAGTTCTTTACAGATGCTAGATATTAGACCTTTGTCAGATGCATAGTTTGAGGTTTTTTTTCCCATCCTGTAGGTTGTCTGTTTACTATGTTGATAGTTTCTTTTGCTGTGCAGATGCAGAGGCTCTTAAGTTTAATTAAATCCCACTTGTCAACTTTTGCTTTTGTTGCAATTGCTTTTGGGGTCTTTTTCATGAAATCTTTTCCCATGCCTATGTCCAGGATAATTTTACCTAGGTTGTCTTCCAGGGTTTTTATAGTTTTGGGTTTTACATTTAAGTCTGCAATCCATCTTGAGTAGATTTTTGTATATGGTGTAAGGAAAAGGTCCAACTTAAATCAACTGCATATGACTAACCAGTTATCTCAGCATCATTTATTGAATACGGAGTCTTTTCACCATTGCTTGTTTTTGCAGCTTTGTTGAAGGTCAGATGGTGGTAGATGTGCAGCCTTATTTCTTGGCTTTCTATTCTGTTCTATTGGCTTGACTTTGTTTTTGTCTTTCTCTTTTCTTGAGGTAATAATTAAGTCCATAAGTTTCCCTTTGAGTGTTTAGTGTTTATCATAGTTCCATTACGTAGTGTTTTACTCATCATGTTTCCTAAAAATGCTGAGATTTTGGTTTATATTTTTTCTGAGAAAAGTTTTTTTTAATGTCCAGTTGAAAGGATCTTTTGGTTTTCAGTTTTTGTTATTTGTGTCTTTTTGTTTGCATTGTAATTGAAGAATATTGTCTATACTATTTATCCTTTTATAAATTATTGATGTTTTCATATGTGCTGACTTTTATTCATTTTGTAATTGTTTCATGGACTTTTGTAAAAACATTCTCTATTTTCAGGATGGTATTTGAATTTCATCAATCAGATAAACTGTTTAATTATACAGTTTAGTTTTTCTATAAATATTCTTATATTTTATTAAGGCAATTACTACAGACTTAAAAGCAGGTGAACTAAAGACCTCTTATAGTAGTTTTTAAAAATCCATTTTTCTATTTTTTTCCTGTAATTTATATTTCATGAATATTCGTGATATATTGCTTGGTGGAATGTCATATCTCCACCTTAAATTATACTCTTTAGCATTATAAAGTGCCATTATTTGCCTTGTTAATTCTTTTTTTGGCCTACATTCTACTATTAAGATTTTAATCCTTGCGTCTTTTGTTCTCTCTTTTCAAAGTTTGTTGATTTTGTTTTTCACCTTTCCAAATCACTTTGTTTTAGGTATATTTCTTTTTAATTACTTAAATGGACACATCTTCTTGATTCTGCTAACAAATAATTAATAAGTCAATTATAAGTACAATTTGTTTTAAATGGAAATGTACACCAAAAATGCCTCACTTCAATTAGCCCCAGATGTTGTATGTGGTTCTAAAGACTTATTATGCATTGGAATCATCGGTGGGCCATGTTAAAACACAGATTGCTGGGCTCCACCCCCAGAGCTTCTGATTCAGTAGGACTGGGGCAGTTCTAACAGGTTCACAGGTGATGCTAATGCTGCTGTTACAATGATCAGGTTTTGAAAAACACTGGTACAATAAAGTGGAAAGACCTATCCTATTGATCTTTACCAAATTCAAAGATACTTTTGCTTTTCAAAACATCAGTAACTTGAACAAATGAGTCAGAGTTCATTTTGATAATATCTACTTTGATAAGAGTAACAGAGCCAAAAAGACAGTAAGGAAGGGGTGTGTGTTTGATAACCTCTAAGTTTTTTTTTATTTTAAGAGCTCACAGTCTTCTTGTTTCTGAGGGGTAATCTTTAGCTCAACTAGATTACAGATGTTATACTGGTAGGCAGGGCAAGTTTCATGGCCATGGGACCTGCGCAGTTACACTTGGTTTAATGCTCTTCTGTCTCTGTCTTACGATTCTTAATATGTGAACAAGAGGTCCTCACATTTTTTATTTTGCGCTGGACCTCAGAAATTATGTAGAATGTCCTGTTAACGGTAACTGTATTTCACTGACATATTCCCAGTGCCTGGAAGGCTGCCTGGCAGATATTTATGGATGAATACTGTACCCATGTTCTCCTAAGAAACTGGATAAATAATTTAGATATAGAACTGTGGTCCTTAAAGTTTAATATATATAAAAATCATCTAGGCTAATTTGGTTTTGTTAAAGTACAGATCCTAGGCCCCAGTGCCAAGGATCCAAAATTCAGGGTGGTATGAAGTGAGGCCTGATGGAGTTATATTTTAAAATAATTATCTTCTATGATATAGATGCTAAAAGTCTTTGATCCATAGTTAAAGGAAAACCCATATCGAACAGAACTAAATTACTTTAATCTTGCAGATCTCACCTGGTGGTTTTCACATAACTTTCACCTCTGGGGTAAGGACAGGATTACATTCATCTAGCTTACTCTTCCTTGTCCTCCAGAATTCAGCTCAGCAATTATTTTATCAATGAAATTTTTCTTGACATTGTTTTTCCTACTTCCCTCAGCTATTCTTTGTTTCTGCTTCTCTTGCTTAGTGGACATTAATCTTTTATTATGTCTCTCAGCATTTTTTTCTTCTGCCAGTAACTGCACCCCAAATTTCATCTGGGTACAATTTTTTCTCTCTCTCCCAGTCGTGGTGCTCCAAGCAGAGTTGGTTGCTCCCCTGAATCAGAGTCCAAACATGGCTATTTTGGTCAGTTAGAACATCACATTCCCCTCATCATGTCAATTTGTTAAAGATGAGCAAATGGCCCAATCAGAGATAATAAAAAGTAATAACATTTTATTGGAAGTTGATGAAGAATGAACTTTCAGTTACACTTGAAATAAAACAGAGAAAAATGAATTCATCTTGCCTGCATATGGAGCCTAAAAGTGAGGCCAACCATTGAAAGACAGAAGATTCCAGAGATGAAAAGACCTGGCTCTTTTGATATTACTTGAGCCCCAAAGCTAGCTGTGAATAAATTTAGCTCCACCCATGAGCCTGTTAGTTATAGAAGTCAATACGTTTCCACTTTCCACAATCTATTTGCCATAGATTTTTCTGTAGCCAAAACAATCCTAACTAATATACATAGGAAAGAGTAACTGAGAAATACCCTAGGACTTATTCCACCAAATTATAACCATGGTTTCCCTTTTCATCTTCAAACCTACTCCATATATACCACCCTCTACCCTTACTATTTTCTGAGCAACTTTAGAGCAAGGAATATATTCATTTAATTCCATATCCCCAGCAATTATCAAAATATATTACAGATATTGGGTACACAAATAATATTTGTTGAATAAAGAAAAAAAAGTTAAATGTTCTATTTGCCAGTGAGCTTTCTGAGAAGAGAGGAATTAAGATGTTTGTCATTTTTATGACTTAGCTGTGTTCTCATCCTTTCTTCTTGGATATGTTTTTCTTTATAGTGTACCTTTTAAATCATTCTCATTTTAAGTAAATCTCTTGACACTTTGTCCTTTAATTTTTATTTTTAGGCAATAGCCCGTTTCTCTTTCAGTTGTGTCATACAACCACCTGTGTTATTACTTACTCAGTTTTTTTTTTTTTTTTTGTCTTTGATTACATTATGTAGGTTTTTTCTTTTTTGGTAGCAGTTCAGAATCATTCAGACTGTTTTCTATAACCATTTCCACCCACTTAGGAGATCTCATACTCCATTTACTTCCTGACACCTGGGAATAGATGTTTACTATCTATCCTTCAATGTGTGTCCAAGGCTGTTTCTCTACCAAACTCAGAGCACAACTGAGTGATACTATTTCCTACAACTCTTTCCACAGATTAGGAAAATAAACAGATAACCTGCCATTCTGCAATCATTTAATTAGCAAAAATATATCCAATGGGCATTACATGCCTGATTCTAAAGTAGTTGCTCTAAAGGATACAAAGATGAAAAGCACTGGGCTCTGCCCTTTGGGAACTATGGCGGAGGAGACCAAAGTCAACATACTGCAAGACAAAGTAAAAAAAATTGCTACTTGAGTATATAAGAACTCAAAAAGAAATGAAAGAGGAATGATTATTTTAGGCTTGGGACCCAGAGATGATTCAATCTGGACTGTGATCATTTTAAAGGTGAGAGCATGGTGTCAGTGGAGGGAACACTAAGAGTAAAGGTATGGAAGTCTCTGCCTTCATTCAATGTTTCATGTTTTTGGTGGACAATATAGCTATTAGAATAAAATGCAGAGAGGGACATGGTGAGAAGTGAGATCAGAAAAGGCAGAATATTAGTTTTTCTATTGCTGCTGTAACAACCGCAAACAGAGTGGCATGAAACAACACAGATTTGTTATCTTACATTTCTGTAGGTCAGAAATGTAATACTGGTCTTTGAGCTCATATTAAGGTGCCAACAGGGTTGTGCTTCCTTCTGGAGCCTTGTGGGAGAGCTCATTTACCTGTCTTTTCCAGCTTCTTGAGGCCCCATTTCCCTCCCTCCATCTTCAAATCTCTCTGACCACTTTTATTAGTCTGTTCTCACTCTGCTAATGAAGACATGCCCAAGACTGGGTAATTTATAAAGGAAAGAGGTTTAATTGACTTACAGTTCAGCATGGCTGAAAAGTCCTCACAATCATGGCAGAAGGCAAATGAGGAGCAAAGCCACATTTTACATGGTGACTGTCAAGAGAGCATGTGCAGGAAAACTCCCTTTTATAAAACCATCAGATTTCGTGAGACTTATTCTCTATCGTGAGAACAGTCTAGAGGAAACCACCCTTATGATTCAATTAGCTCCACCTGGGCCCACTCTTGACGTGTGGGGATTATTACAATTCAAGTGAGATTTAAGTGGGGACACAGCCAAAGCATATTACCGCATATTGTTGCATTTCCCTCTGATCAAAACCAGGAAAGGTCTTCACTTTTCATGAGATTAGACTGGGCCTACCTGGAAAATCTAGGATAATCCAGGATAATCCTCCCATCTCAAAATCCTTAACTTAATCATATCCACAAACCCCCTTTTTCCGTGTAAGGTGACATTCACAGGTTTCAAGAATTAGAAGACGGATGTCTTTGCAGGAGGCTTAGGGGGAGCATTTTCTGCCTACCACAGGTATTAGAAATCATAAAGAACTTTGCCAAAATTGTTTCAACAACATATTTCAGGGTTGGTAACGTAGTATTACTCTGAAAACAGCAAATGCAATTAGAACAGGTCAAAGCTGATAGTTTGAAATAATCCATCCTAAATGATATTGGAAGCTGTGAACTCATGGACAATCAAATTGTGTTTAAACACGTGCTCAGTTCTTGCATTCACCTCTGTATTTACTATGGTTGTTTGCAAACAAATCAATAGGCAAGATTTATAATTTGCACATTAATTTGAGTCTTTGTTTTCCTTTCAGCTAATGCCATTAGTGATACAGATGTCACACTGAGGATTTCTGAAGTAGGAAAAGAAAAGTTAGGAATACATCTTTTAAAGCATATAGGTACAAAAACTCTAGCAGACATAATGTTATTCTATAATTTATCAAAGAACTTCCACAAATACAAGGAAATTTTTGTTGAATTTAATTTGGTTTATTCATTCAGCCACGTTGCTTTTAAACTAACAATTTTTAAGCAATGGCAATATACAAAGAATTTACATACCTTTGTTCTTTAATTAATTAGCTAAACAGATATTTATCAAGAGCCTGCTATGTACCAGGCACGTTTAGCCACTCTGAATAAATAGGAAACAGAATAGGCAGAAATCCCTGCCATCGTGTAATAGAGTGAATAGACAATATACAAGAAAACTCAGTAAATTATGTAGTATTTCAGACTGTGATAAGTACAAAAGAAAAATATTAAAGTAGGGGAGAGCAGTATGAAATATTAGGGGTGTGGAAATTTCCGATGGTGAAGTTTTGGAGAAAATGATTTTCAAATAAAGACCTACAGGAAATGGGTTGATCTTATGGCTCCAGTTTTCATGATAGAAATCTGAAGCCTAACAGGCTCCAATCGACTGGTCCCAGTTCTCCTGGCCTCTGGGATCCTTCCTCCCCCAGCTGCCACCCACTCTGAAAAACACCAGGAAGGGCAGCGGGCAAAGCAAACATTAGTCAGCTGCAGACTCTCTCCTGGAGGAGCTTCTGGGGCTGGGGAGGAAGACAGGGCACAGATCACTGTAATCTGTGGTACCGAGTGATTTGTAAAGCACCATGACGAGTCAGTGGAAACTGAGAAGTGCTTAAGCAGGAGTTCTGTTTATCACTGAGAATGGCAAAGGGCCAGAAAAGCATTCAATCGATAGAATCCTCAAAACAGTTTTTCAGAAAACAAGCTGGTCACAGCTGCCTTTTGATTTTTTTTTCTGTTCTTGTGATATGAAGCAAAAACCGAAAGCAAATGAGAGAAAAGACAAGCTTCCATGTAGCATCTTGTAACAGCTGCATTATTTGAAGCTTGTGAGTGAAGAAGGGTCAGGGTTTTGGCCACTTTTGGTTAGCGTTCCTCCAAACGCAGCAGGCTCCACATGTACGCTGGCAGCCAGAAGCTGCCATTTGGAAACAGAGGGGCCTTGTCTGGCATCTTATTCCTTATGTGCTTGCCTGTCAGTCAGCCTTCAGCCACCTGTGTTCTTTCCATTATGTTTTTGTTTCTTGTAATAAAGTGGATTTTCTTTCTTTGAGAATGAGCATAAAGATACCCAGAAAATAAAACCAGGTGCCTCTTTGCAAGGCTCCTCAAGCAAGCACACAGATGAGGCATCTCAGCCTCTCCTGTAGCTTTCCCGAGAGGAAAATGCTGCTGCTGACATGAATAGCAGAGGCCAGACAATGATTCTTAGGGAAGATAAACAGCCTTCCATTCCCTCCTGATGGCTCCCACTCCTTTCCTTGATGACTGATTCTGGAGCAAAAGGTCACGGGATAATTCTGCACCTGCAGCCTGGGAGGACCATACTCAGTCCTCAGAAAGGCTGTCCCATAATTGATGCTAATTATTATTGAGTCAAATGCATCATTTCATTGAGGGGCAGGTGGGAGACTCCGTCACTGTCAAGGCCATTATACCAAGAACAAGTTTAGAATTCTTTGCACACATGTGCCTATACCCAAGAAGTCCCAAGTGTTGTATGCAGGTGGTTCCTAAGGAATATATAATCAAAAATTTCTTTAATTCTATAATGATATGTTCAGGACTCAGGTGAATGACAAATGCTACCCAGTACCCAGGGACAGAATATTGAGTGGTGGAGCATGATTTATTCATAAGAGCTTGAAATCTACTGCTGGGCCTTTGGGTTGCATGTGAGAGTTTGTACCCAGCCATCTGCACTCTGAGAGAGGTTAACAACAGCTCTCGGGACCTTGGAACCCTCTGGGAATTTGCTTCTATGGATATTCATCTTCTTTCTGGTGACTTTTATGAAAGGATAGACCCAGCGAGGAAAATGAAGAAAAGAGAGGAAATGAAAGGAAATGCATTCATGCATTCAGATCTAGGTAGAGAATGAGTGGATTTAGCTGAATGCCAGACTGTATATGGGGACTTTCACTTGATATTAACCACCCTTTGTTTTGGAGAAGAGTTTAAAAAATGTTATTTTTTTCTTGCTTTAATTCATCATTTCTACTTTTCTCCCTATAGAGTATAACTTAATAGTTTTTAAAGATTTTTCATGTATCAAAATAACATTGCAAAAGTGTACAGTGATACATGGTATTCACATTTACAACTTTATTCTGAATTTTGATTGTTGTACTTGTAAAAACACAACAATAGTCCTTACACCAACTATTGATTGGATAAAAAAGGGCCTACATTTTCACTTATTTATCCAAAAACTATTATACTCAGACCATTTTTGGGCATTTATTCTGGGTTCTGACACAAAGATAGGAAAGGCCTTATCCTCATTTTTATGACAGTACTTTAAAGATGATGCTTTACTTTCTTCTAACTTGCATTATTTCTAATGAGAGCTCTAATGCCATCCTTATCTTTATATCCTGGCATGTAATATGTCTTTTCTTCTCAGGCTGCGTTAAAATTTTTTCTGTTTATTACAGGCTATAGGCAATTTAATTATGTTAGGCCTCCGTGTAAATTTCTTCAAGCTCTTTTGTTCAATCCCATTGAGCTTTTTGGATCATTTTCATCTAATTTAGAATTTTTTTGTTCTTAATTCTTCAGTTATATTTCTGTCCTCTTCTTTCAATGCAGGGACTGCAAACCACATATATGCTCAAAGTGGGACTGCAGTTTGCTGATGGTCTATTCATGTTTTTCATTCTCTTTTCTTTCCATATTTTATTTTTTGATCATTTTCATTGCTAGAACTTTAAATGCACTAATATTTTTTCTAATGTTTAATCCATTGTTAATCTCATTTTCTAGATATTGTTTAGCTCTAGAAGTACTATTTGTCTTTTTAATACTTGTACATCTCTTTTAATATGTTCATGCTTTTTTTTACCTTTTTGAATATATGGACTATAATTATAATAACTGTTTTTATGTCCTTATCTACCAATTTTATCATATGTGTAATTTCTGGATCTGTTTCCACTAGTTAGTTTTTCTCGTTACATTCCTTTGTGAATAAGGAATATTTCTTTAAATATCCTGGAGTTCTGCTTTAAGATATAGTTAAGTTATTTGGAAACATATTGATCTTTTCGAGGCTTGCTTTTTTGCTTTGTTAGATATACATGCCAGCTCTTTGAGTTAGGGCTAATTTGGCTTCACTACCGAGGCAATACTTTTCTGAGTTCTCTATTGCTGCCCTTTGTATTACAAAAATATTTCACTCTGGCTAGTGTGTCATGAACTATCTCTGGTCTTGTGTGATCTCCAGAAATTGTTCCAACTGCTTCAGAGTTTTTTTTTTCCCCCCAAGACTAGTCATTTGCTTACAATAATGTGCTGACAGTTTTTAGACTTGAGAAAAACTCTGTCTTCAGAACTCTCTCTCCTTTCTGGCCCTCCATCCTGGAAATTCTAGCCACCTTGACCTCTCCAAATCCTCCACTCTGTGCTTTCAATTCTGAACTTGCTTCTGAATTACCTGGGTACCCATTAAACTGGAGATTCTGAAACCACACACACTACCTGAATTGTAATTCTGAAGATGAGGCCCAGAATTCAGTAGGCTCATTTGCTCCCAATAATGCTACTGACTTATGAGAACCATAGCCCTGATGAAACCTTTCTCCAAGTTTATCAGTCACCAAATCCAGCAGTTTTCTCTGGGCTTCAGCCTCCTTGACTTTGCCTGTGTTATAGTATCTTCATGCTCTCCTTTTGGATGTCTTAGTACTAAAAAAAAAAAAAACACACACACAAAAAAAAACAAAAACCAAAAAAAAGGAATTTACTAGTTATCTGAGTTCAATAATAGTCCACATACTGTCAAGGAGAGAAAGAACTTGAGGTGGGGCTTAAGAGACTCAAATCTTAGACTGTCCAGCACTACTGACTTGCTCTAGGATGCTGCATGACACTGTTTCCCCCATCTGCCAAATGAACAGTAGTAATTAAATCCACCTTACCAAGTGGCTGTAATGACCAAATGAAAATGGATACAAATGCATATACGTAGTATAAAGATCTCTCAACTTTTCTTACATGTGTTCCATTTCTTTGTCCTTTCCTTCTTCATTCCAACAATATTCCTCAGGGAGATATTCCAGCTTATTCATTCTGTCTTCTGCTATTCCCAATGTACCACTCAGCACATTTATTGAGTTGCTTTTATTTTTAACTTCTGTGAGCATGTTTGTCTAAGATGTTTCTTTTTCACGAAATCCTTTTCTTGTCTTATAAATGCACTATCATCTAAAAGCTCTCTGAGATATAAATTGTACCTGTATGTTAGTTGTCTTCTGTTTGCTCTTCTCACTCTGCTGCTTGGGCATACTGTTATTTAGTGAATATGAGGACTCTTTTCTGGTGCTGTTTTTTCTCAAATCCTCAATAATTGCTGATGGTTCATATTTGCGTATGATAATCAATGTTTAATTGTTTGTGAACATATGTTCTGATTAAAGTAGGCTTCTCTGAAAATTGAAAGGACAGGAATGTGGTCTGTCAGCTTGTAAAGATTCTTTCAGAGTGTGGGAGCTCTCTGCTAATTCAGTAGTCTTAAATTAGTTGGGGTACTTTCCTACTTTTCAAGGCCTAATATTTATTCTGGGAGCCTTTAATGCCAAAAATACACACTTCGGGAAGTAATGTATTTATGGCTTTAGCATGTGCAAGCTGAAGTCCATTGCTCTTCTTTCCCTCCCTGTCTCCCTCCCTCCCTCCTTCCCTTTCTTCCTCTTTCTCTCTTTCTTTCTTTTCTTTTCTTTTCTTTTTTTTTCCTTCCTTCCTTCCTTCCTTCCTTCCTTCCTTCCTTCCTTCCTTCCTTCCTTCTTGCTTTTTTCTTTCTTGCTTGCTTGCTTTTTTCTTTCTTTCCTTTCTTTCTTCAGTTTCCTTATAGGTGAAGTTTTTTTAGGCCTTACACTGTTTTTTTCTATATTTCCAACACTAGTGTGAAGAACTTTATCTTGAAAGATCACTCACATTATTAAATGCCTAGGTTTTCCTTGGAGGTAGTTTACAAAAAGGATATTTGGGAGACTTAAAATCCTGTCTCAAAAAAGAAAATAAAAATAAATTAAGTAGTAGAAAAGATGTATGTATGTGCTCAGTTCTCATGATAATATAATCTTTACCCTAGTACCTCTAATTTTAATAATCAAAGGAAAAAAAGTTAAATGAGTTAAATAAATTATTGGAGAATAGTTTTCTAAATCTGTTCCCAAAGTTTGAATGTGTGCTTATTTAGAACCTGTGACTCCGTTTACATGATTGTTTTATAGGTCACTTATCCAATCTCAAAATTAATTAGTAAGTTGACAAAGTTGATTAAAACAAGAAATTATAAAAATCATAATTATAATAATGATACATACATGTTATTTCAATGTGTGTGTGTGTATATATATATGTTCTTGTGCCAATCTTTTGATTAGGAGCCATTTTTTTAGGATGCAGATACGTTGTTTGTAATTCTAATTTACCTGGCTTACATGGAACATATCCATAAGACATCATCTGTGTTTTCCGGTTTTCGCCACTCTCAAGTTAACAAGAATGTAAAGCCATCTGAGTGGATATTTCTTCTGTATCTTTATAATTTGCATCCTTTCCAACCATTCAAAGTTGCCTACACCACACTTCTTTTGCAATAATTATTTAACAATTCTTGTTTTTTCAATACTTCAAAAATCTTTTTTATTGAAACGACTCCCTCTTTGCACTCCCATTTCATTTGTTTATGTACTATTTAAATTGTAGAGTTACAATAAGTACAGTAGGCATAAACACTTTGGGAACTAAGATACCTAATGCTTATAAGAATACAGTTTGGCTGGTGGACACAAAAATGCAGGAGCAAGTGGAATTTCAGCTGTGAGTGTTCAGAGACCATGAGCATCAGGCTATGTTTAAAGTGGGAAGAGAGATCTTCCCACATATTTGATCTGACAATGTTCAGTGGACACCGGTTAAAAATGCTTTAGTATAAATAGGTCATTGTCATTTATTCTACACAATAGTTCTAGGCATTCTATCAGACTCTCAGGATATAGAGATTGACATGATGAAAAATAACAGTTAAAACACACAAACACACAATAAGATATAATGAAAAGCTCATTTATTACATGTACGTACATAAAGTATGTACATAAAATATGTACATACATGTAATAAATAGGGCACCATAAATAATAAAGAAAAACTAATTGGTTAGAAAATGACCTTGGGAAAATTGATTAAGTATATGGAGAAAAAATAACACTGAATTCCTACCTATTGCCACAAACAATGGTAGGGTCCACATGAATTAAATACCAAAATATGAAAGACAAACCTGAGAGTTAGTAAAAGAAAATATAAACGAATATCTTTTTGACTAAGAGATGAGGTGGGGAATAACTTTGTAAAAAAACTTCAAAAAGTACAAACTATAAGGTAAACTATTGACTGTTTTACATCAAAATAAATTTTCTGTTCGGTAAGGGATTTAAGGGACTAGGTAATGGACATGTGGAAAAATGGGAGAATATATTTCAGATGTCTAAGTCTAACTCTGGAAATTTCTTCATATATAAAATACTCAAGAAACCCCTGAGAATCATCAGCATTAACAAAAAGGCAGTAATCCTAAAATAAGTATGCACTGTGATATAGAAAAGAAGAACCCCCAAAGGCTGAGAAGTCTGTAAAATGAATCTTACATACATGAGTAACCAGAGAAATTCAAAATGAAAAACAAAATGCCATTTTACATGGTTAGACAGCTAAAAATTTGGAAGGTAATTAATGCCAAGTGTTGGAAAGGACATTGGCATATCCATATTCTCATATACTTCTGGTAGGAGGGGAGAGAGGCTCAGCTATTTTGGAGAGCATTTTTGGACTACTTAGTCAAATTAAACATGTGGGTTTCCTGTGGCCCAGCAATGCAGCTTTTAGGAGGGAGTTATATTTATACACACTCATACACACATACATATATACATATAATATTTGTATACATAAGACATATATTATATATATGTACATATATCCATTGTACACACACACACACACACACACACTCTCACATACAAATTCTCACAAGTTCTAAAGGGACTTGTAAATGAATGCTTGTTATTTAGTTATTGTGGTGATAAGAATTTGGAAGCAATCAGTAAAATGTCCTTGTGAGGATAAATAGTCAAATTGTGGAAGCTGTATTAAAGAGAACATTATGCTCTAGTTAGAAAAAATTGATTAAATATATACATGGTACCATGAACAGATCTTAAAAATATAATATTGAATAAACAAATCAAAACACAGAATATGCTTAATTGACAAATTAAAACAGAATAAACATAGCAACTTTTAATAAAAATTTTAAATACACGCACATGAAACAGAAAACAATTTACAAGGACATGTGTGAATATGAGGGTGCATCTGAGACATTATGCAGGTTGCCTGTGAGATCGCAGAGAGAAATTGGAGTGTATTAGAGATAAAGGGTTTAAACAAGTAAGTAAACAAATTGGTACTAGGTGTTGGATAGTTTTGTGAGAACAAAGTGAGATAATGTGCAATAAACTCAGAAGTAAAATTAACTTTGCTCTCCTCACACAAGGTCCCAAATATTTATAAGAAAAGAGGCCTCAATAAAACAAAAATTTAATTCACTGAGAACTCACCAGAAGACTAAGTACTCAAAATAACAGAAGATAGCAAGTGCAGCATGCTAACGGAGAATTTGGGAGAAATACCTCACCTTTGGAAGACTCCCTGGAAGGATTGACACATAATTCTGAAAGGTGAATGTGAATTATCCAGATGAGGTGAATGAAAAGTAACAAAAAAGAAAGAAAACTGGGATGTTTTTCAGTAAGAAAAGATATTTATAACGTATGGTTGCATTTATGGATTATAGTCACGTAAATTAGTTTAGTAAAGATTTTGTCCTGATCTTAGATATCAACATTAGAATGTATTTGCTGAGCATTTCTTATGTGAAATGATGTTTGAAATTCTAAAATATTTGTGGGAAATTCAGACATTCCTATGTGGCTGTAGTCACTATATCAGTTAGAAATTGCATTTGGCTGTAAGAGACCTGTACAACAGTGTGTTAAAAAGGATAGAGATTTATTTATTCCTCTTTCACATAGAGGAAATGTAGAAGCACATGGTTCAGGGCTGCTGTGGTATGGTCAGTTATCACTGTAATGGTTAGTTTTATGTGTCCACTTGACTAGGCCATGGAGGGCCTAGGTATTTTGTCAAGTATTATTCTGGGTGTGCCGTGAGGGTATCTGGGTGTGCCGTGATGAGATTAACATTTAAATCGGTAGGCTGAGTAAAGCAAACTGTCCTCCCTAAAGTTTCTAGGCCTTTTACAATCAGTTGAAGGTCTGAATAGAACCAAAAGGCTAAATGAGAAATGCCATTCAAGAGTTGCCTTCAAGCAGGGACATCAGTCTTCTCTCTACTTAAACCGAAACATCAGTTCTTCCTGGGACTTGAGGCCGTTGGACTTCAGAGTGAAAGTGAAGTCCAACAGTTGGCTATCCTGGGTCCCCAGCTTGTTGATTGCTCATCTTGGGACTTGTCAACCCTCATAACCTCATGAGACCAATTGTTTATAGTAAATCTCTCTCTCTCTTTTTATCTCTTTATCCTCTCTTCCTCCCCCTCCTCTTCCCTTCTCCTTTTCTCCCTCTCTCCCTCATTCTCTCTCTCTCACTTTCTTTTAAATGCTGACTTTTATTGTGGAGCTCCAGCCCTCAATTTTTTGTTCCAAGCAGCAAGCTGAAGAAACATGGGAGGGCTGACATCCAGCCAAATTAGCTCACCCTACGCCTTCTGCTGCAACTTACTGGCCAGATCTTTGTCATGTGGCCTCTTTATCTGAAAAGGAAGCTAAAAAATGCAGTTTCTCAGTTGGGTGCACTGCCATTCCCACACCCAATAGAAAACAGAGTTCTGCTCAGGAAGAAGTAAAGATTGTACATTGTATAGACATCTTTCAGTCTTTCTCACAGCAACTAATGCCGTTTGGCACACAGTAAACATTCCATAAATATGAATTGAATCAAAAATTTTAAATTTACATAAAATTATCCGTTTCTCATAAAATTGTAAAGAAACAAACTATTGAGCTCTGAGTTCTATTACTCTACTCTGTTCATAAATTTGTGTAAAATATGAATTCTAAAGAAATGTTGAATGACTTTTAAGTGCTGAGAATTTTTCAAATTATGTTAATGAATTATTATAGAATAGTCTTCTTAGAGAACAACTGGTAAAATTGTATCAGACAGATAATAGTCATATAAATATATAAATTATTTAAATGTAAATCAATTCTTCTAAGTTGTTCTAGCATATTTGAAAAGTTATATATTTTTAATAAGTTCAAACAGCCCTCTTCTGTCTTACGATATTGTTCTAAGAAAAATGTTCTTTATCTAAAGTAAAACCTAAATTTCAGCTAGGGCTCTGGGTAATCATAAAATACAAATGGATGAATGCTATCTCATGGAAGTTTTGCCTGATTAGATATACTCAGTCTTACCCTAATATGTAAAATATGTATATTTCAGACATTTAAAGTATGATATATGCTTTCAGTATTAATTGGTGTTTATGTTGAATATTTTAAGTTTTTTATTTTTTCAGGTTTTTCTGAGCAAGATAGAATAGCAGAACTTAATGATATGCATCTTGATATTCTATGCTCAGAGAAGAAGTGAGTCAATATACTAATTCATTTGTCATATTGATACATCAGAAGTCAGTTATACTTAAACACACACACACAGACATACACACACATAGCTCTTGATGACATGAGGTTAAAAGCAAAAATGATCAAGCTAGATAGCTCACTTATGGAAAAGAGAGAACTCAATCACTGCAGAAATGACACTTTCTGATTTTGAAAAGTTCACAGGTGGGTCGACTCTGCTTCTTCCCTGAGACAGTTCCCAGTTCCAGGGATGCACATTGCTGGTTCTGCAGGTGCCAGCAGAAGGATCTCCAGGGCAGCAGAATCCCATGGCAACACAGCAGATAAAAATGACTCAGTCTTCTGCTGCCAAAGGTCTTTGCCAGTCTATGAAGAGCAAGGACGTCAGTTGTGATTCAGTCCTTGGTATTAATAGAGGGGAATCATATTGTTCATCTATAAATGCCATTTACCCATTCTTCATATTCATTGGTCTGTATTCCTTTTCCCTATTTAACCAAATATTGACATCCTTTACCAGCTATCCCACAATGAGTCTGAAAATCTGTGATGTAAGAAGTAGTCATTGCAATTAGATTATTGCAATAATAATAATAATATGGCATGTCATTCTTCAGAAAGAAGTGATGTAGTTACCTAAAAAGTTATTAATTTCTCAAATTTTTGCTGAACAACTTTCTCATTTAACACAAAACAGTAGAATATAAATATTAGCGTTTGAAAACAATAGGAAATGTGTTTTTCTACCTTGTATGCATTTCACATTGGTGATAATATTCGATTCTATGTAAAATGCCAGTATTTCACCTTGAATTACTATGGTTCAATTTTTGGACTTTATTTATAAAACAATATATTAACAGTATTCCCTTTGTCCCTATTGCTCCTTTTGATGCCCTTGCCATCAACTGACATGACGAAAGCTACCTTTAAGTGACAAAATCAAACCAAATGCTCAGTTCCTTGCCATTCTGTAATTCAGATCAATATCATGACCCTATTTTTGATACTAGCTCTAAACATATTTTGTGGCAGAAACCTAATTTGAGATAATAAAACAAATGTAACATAACTACTATCTGGTATTTTCTTTCACCATTTGGTCCTGAATTTTAGACACGAAATGGTAACTAAAATCAAACTTCATGAGTCAGTTTGGCTAAAGTTTAGAACAAAGTTTCAGGATTTCCTACTTTTTTTTCATGACAAAGCGATATATTCCACGTCACTCTCATGTCAATATCCTAGCAAAGGAGGTAAAATTTAGTATTGCCGCCCGCATAGCCAAGTCAATTCTAAGCAAAAAGAACAAAGCGGGGGGCATCACACTACCAGACTTCAAACTATACTACAAGGCTACAGTAATCAAAACAGCATGGTACTGGTACCAAAACAGAGATATAGACCAATGGAACAGAACAGAGGTCTCGGAGGCAACACAACATATCTACAACCATCTGATCTTTGACAAACCAGACGAAAACAAGCAATGGGGAAAGGATTCCCTGTTCAATAAATGGTGTTGGGAAAGCTGGCTAGCCATGTGCAGAAAGCAGAAACTGGACCCCTTCCTGACACCTTACACGAAAATTAACTCCAGATGGATTAAAGACTTAAACATAAGACCTAACACCATAAAAACCCTAGAAGAAAATCTAGGCAAAACCATTCAGTACGTAGGTGTAGGCAAGGACTTCATGACCAAAACACCAAAATCATTGACAACAAAAGCCAGAATAGACAAATGGGACCTAATCAAACTCCACAGCTTCTGCACAGCAAAAGAAACAATCATTAGAGTGAATCGGCAACCAACAGATTGGGAAAAAATTTTTGCAGTTTACCCATCTGACAAAGGGCTGATATCCAAAATTTACCAAGAACTAAAACAGATTTACAAGAAAAAACTAACAAGCCCATTCAAAAGTGGGCAAAGGATATGAACAGACACTTTACAAAAGAAGACATATGTGAGGCCAACAAACATATGAAAAAATGTTCATCATCACTGGTCACCAGAGAAATGCAAATCAAAACTACATTGAGATACCATCTCACGCCAGTTAGAATGGCTATCATTAAAAAATCTGGAGACAACAGATGCTGGAGAGGATGTGGAGAAATAGGAACACTTTTACGCTGTTGGTGGGAGTGTAAATTAGTTCAACCATCGTGGAAGACAGTGTGGCGATTCCTCAAGGACATAGAAATAGAAATTCCATTTGACCCAGCAATCCCATTACTAGGTATATACCCAAAGGATTACAAATCGTTCTACTATAAGGACACGTGCACACGAATGTTCATTGCAGCACTGTTTACAATAGCAAAGACCTGGAACCAACCCAAATGCCCATCGATGATAGACTGGATAGGGAAAATGTGGCACATATACACCACGGAATATTATGCAGTCATCAAAAACGATGAGTTAGGGTCCTTTGTAGGGACATGGATGAACCTGGAAACCATCATTCTCAGCAAACTGACAGAAGAGCAGAAAATCAAACACCGCATGTTCTCACTCATAGGCGGGTGTTGAACAATGAGAACACATGGACACAGGGAGGGGAGCACTACACACTGGGGTCAGTTGGGGGGAAATAGGGGAGGGAGGGTGGGGGGTGGGAAGCTGGGGAGAGATAGCAAGGGGAGAAATGCCAGGTGTAGGTGATGGGGAGGAAGGCAGCAAATCACACTGCCATGTGTGTTCCTATGCAACAATTTTGCATGTTCTTCACATGTACCCCAAAACCTAAAATGCAATAAAATAAATAAATGGGAAAAAAAATTTAGTATTGCCCTTCATCAAATTCGACAAGGGAGTATATGAATGGAAATTGAAGAGACTTACATAGAGAAGTTGAAACATGTTTTTGCCAAATAATATCCCTGACAGCTGTACGGTTTTTCACTGCCTCCTTTGGGATACTCAATAACCAATATATGACTTGGCCATGTAAGTATTCCAGGTCTGAGGATTGACCCCAAAATATTTACCTTGTAGTTGATCACTCAGAACAACTATGTTAAAGAATAGTCAGTCATTTTGGATTCTTGTCATGCAATTAAGTCAGGTGTAATTAGAACAATAGCTCTGTCCACACTTGGGATGCCAATTACTTCTTACACTGCCCTCTGCTGGCAGGCTTTGTTCACCCAGTCTCACAGGTATGGTTAGTTGCTCCTTTGTCAAGGTCAGTTGAGCCAGCCTCTACTCAAAGCTGTTAAAGTCTTGTCTGGGGCTGGCAGTGGCTCATGCCCATAAGTAATCCTAACACTTTGTGAGGCTGAGCCAGGCAGATCACAAGGTCAGGAGTTCGAGACCAGCCTGACCAATTGGGTGAAACCCCATCTGTACTAAAAAAACAAAAATTAGTCCTGCATGTTGGCGCACGCCTGTAATCCCAGCTACTCAAAAGGTTGAAGCAGGAGAATTGCTTGAGCCTGGGAGGCAGAGGTTGCAATGAGCCGAGATTGTGCCATTGCACTCCAGCCTTGACAATAGAGCAAGACACGTTCTTAAAAGAAAAAAAAAAAAGTCTTCTGTAAATTAGTGTCCTCTTCAATAGCTCATTCTCTTGGGTAGTGATTCTCAAAGTGTGCTCCCCAGACCGGCAGCATCTGCACCACCTGCAACTTGTTAGAAATGCACATTTTGGGGCCTGCCACAGACCCTCTGCATAATGAATTCTCGAGGTGATGAGCAGGAATCTCAATCTTGTTTTAATAAGCTCTTCGCATGATTCCAATGCCCACTAACATTATAGAACCATTGTCATGTTTTGGCCAGTAGTTAGAATTCTTCAGAAACATCTGTACCTCTAACAGTGATTTACTAGAACCTAACTTAGCCTCCACAAACACCAGAATCATTGTATTTTATTCAAAAGTGATACCACAGTTGATCTTTTCTTTTCTTTTTTTAAATTGTACTTTAGATTCTGGGGTACATGTGCAGATTATGTAGGATTGTTGCATAGGTACACATATGGCAATGTGGTTTGCTGCCTCCATCCCCCCGTCACCTATATCTGGCATTTCTCCCCATGTTATCCCTCCCTGACCTCCCCACTCCTCAAGTGTCCTGCCCTTGGCACCCCCTCAACAGACCCCAGTATGTGATGCTCCCCTCCCTGTGTCCATGTGTTCTCATTGTTCAACACCCGACTCTGGGTGTTTTGATTTTCTGTTCTTGTGTCAGTTTGCTGTGAATCATGGTTTCCAGATTCATCCATGTCCCTACAAAGGACACAAACTCATCGTTTTTTATGGCTGTATAGTATTTCATGGTGTATATATGCCACGTTTTCCTTGTCCAGTCTATCGTCGATGGGCATTTGGGTTGGTTCCAGGTCTTTGCTATTGTAAACAGTGCCGTTATGAACATACCTGTTCATATGGATTTATAACAGTTGATCTTTTTTTTGCAGTTAATCCTTTATCACTTAAATTAACTAATGTATTCTTCTGTTGTTAGGATATGAAACAGAAAATAATCCTTATCAAAAGTATCAAAAGTAGAATCGGCTCTTCACAAAAACTCAAACAAAACAGTAGTGTATGAAGCAGAAAGTATTTTCACCTTTCTCCATCTTTCTCATGTAAATATAACTGTCACAAATAGCCTACCATGTCAATGCATATAATTATTCTCTCCTCTTGTTAAGAGCAGCACAACCCATTCTGTTTAGGGCAAAATCAATCCAACCACTTGCTATTGATAAATACATATATTGTTTCCTGTTTTTAGTAGTTGCAAAGTGTTGCATTGAGCATCTGTGTTACACATCTCTGCTTACACCTGTATTTCTATAGTATAAATCCCCAGATAGTAAGTTTGTCAGTCAAAAAAATCATATATGCATTAGCATATTTCTTATTTTCTGTATTACTGATGCTCTGGCATCTGGAGTGCTGCTGATCCACAGTTTGCCCTTCCCAAGGTGAGCTTATTCCTAGACATAGCAAAAAAGCAACCATTGGTTGGTTTGTATATCAAAAGTATGCCTTTTCTTTCTTTTTTCTTTTTCTTTTTTTTTTTTTTTGCCTAAAAATGTGCTTTTGATGTGCAAACCAACCAATACCAAGTCCATACTCTTAACCACCTATTCTAACTGGCTCTTACACTCCAGGAGGCAATATTCCTCTGCCCAAATTATCCCAGGGCTAGGTACCAGGCAACTAGAGACAACCCCTATTTCTCAGAGCCCACTGAAATTATTCAAGCTACCTAGTCCTAAGCCCGCTCAGCTTGCTTCCCTTGACTTGCCCATTCCTTCCTGTGAAGACCATAACAAAGTCTGTGGCTCATGCTTTCCTCTTGCTTCTTCTGACACCTGCCTGACCTGGGTGCTGCCTAGGTGGCCCTGTGTGGTTTGACATGTTACTCTTCTTGGGAACTGTGAGCAACAAATTGTCTTTTCGATAGCGCCTTCTCTTGATCTGCTAGCCTCACCATCCTCAAATAAAAATAAAATCTTGGGCATATTTAAAAACAATATATGAAACACTATGGTGTTGTATTACAGAAAAGTTAAGGTCACAAACTTTGGTGCTAAACTATATTGGTTTAAATTTCACTGTCTCTGCTTCCTAGTTGTGTAATTTTTCTTTTTTAACTAGGTAAGCTATTGGACCTCTCCATGACTCAGTTTTCACGTCTGTAAAGTGGGGAAGAAAAATAACAATATCTACCTCACAGAGTCATTGTAAAAATTAAATGTTAATAAACATAAAATATTTATGGCATACTTATATGCAATGTATTATGCATAATAAATACTTACCATCATTCTTATTGATAAAAATGCCTAATTGACCTCAAAAAGTTGAAACAATTTACTATTTATAAAGAATATCCATGAGAAACTATTTATCTATGTTCTCAAAAACACTTAATAGTTGTATAATATCAACACTTCAAATCATTTTCCATCTAATAAATGAAAATGTTGATCCCATTAGCATTGCGTTACTACTGGGGTAATACATTTTTGGTAAATGTTTGATTCTTTAATCTCTTTTTGTAAATTATGTATTTGCTCTCTTCACATGGTTTGGTTGTCATTTCACTAGTGACTCTTACTTCAATATTTAAAATGGAAAATATTTTTGTGACCATGTCTTAACATTTTTATGTCATCTTTAGTCAAAAAAACATTTAAAATTTTATACGGCTGACTGGTCATTGTTTTTCCTTTATGGTTTCTTTGCTTTGTTTATTTAAAAATTCTCATTTAAAAAATATTCTTATAGTAATGTTCCTTTGCTTATAATTCAATCCCTCTGAGTTCTGAGCATCTTAAGACAGGAACTGTGTTCATATTTAGGCAAACCAATGTCAGTGCGGTCATACAAATTCCCTGAAATATTCCTAGTTTAACTACCCCCAGCATCACACCACCCCCTTTTTGGAACTCTTCCATGTACAAAATATGGAACAGAAACTCTTACCACAGGAATTTCTCAATAGAAAGTTTATATTTAAGAGATTTGCCCATCTTGAGCATGGACACAGTAATTCATTTGAAATTTGAGTGATCTATGGTAACAAACGAAGGCCAAATTGGTTTTTGTTCTGGCCCTCACTTGGCTAACTAAATAATGTCCTCTATGGATCTTTTCCAAAAGGCCCAGTCATGCCAACCATTTCTACAGATTACAGGTAGCCAGCTTACCAATGGGGGTCTTCCAGTTTGGGTTTTTTTTTTTCCTCTCCTTTTTAAAATTAATACTAAAACTGTTGCTTTACTGCAAAGTCATTTCTAGACTCACTGGGGATTCTTTCTAATCACTATCGAAGTCACCTTCTCTATTGCATATTTGTATTAATTTATTCATTAACTTAGGAATTATATTACTAATTAGTTATAAAGGGCCTAACTTAGTAGGAGCTAGGAATACATCAATAACAGAACTCCCAATGGCAGAGATGTTTGACCTCATGAAGCATTTATCTTCATGAGGTCACAGTTAAAAACTGTATGTGTGTGTGGTGTATGTAAAATAATGCAATGTGCATATAGACAACTGGCAGGAAATGTTCACTGATTTGGATGCAGCTAATTACTTCTCTTAGCATACTATTACTATTATATATGTTTTTAAAAATATGCCCAGGCTGGAGTACAATGGCACAATATTGGCTCACTGCAACTTCCACCTCCCAGGTTCAAGTGATTCTCCTGCCTCAGCCTCCTGAGTAGCTTCGATTACAGGCGCCTGCCACATTACTTGGCTAATTTTTGTATTTTTAGTAGAGACAGTGTTTTGCCATGTTAACCAGGCTGGTTTGGAACTCCGGACCTCATGATCTGCCCACCTTGGCATCCCAAAATATTGGGATTACAGGCATGAGCCACCATGCCTGGCCACCTTATTTTTTAGAACAGTTTTAAATTTGCAGATAAATTGAACAGATAGGACAGAAGGGTTCTCATATACCTCTTTTCCATCTCTACTCTCCCATATACAATTTTCCCTACTATTAACTTCTTTCATTGTACTTGTTATAATTAATGAACCAGTATATTATTAACCAATTATCACTAACCAAAGTTTATAGTTTACACTAGGATTCGCTCTTTGTGTTGTACTATTCTGTGGGTTTTGATAAATGCATACTTTGATGTATCTGTGATTACAGCATTATATAGAATTGTTTTGCTGCTCTACAAATCCCCTTTGGTTTATCCTCCTGACAACCATTGGTATTTTTTACTGACCCTGTAGTTTTGCTTTTTCCAGAGTACCATAGAATTGGAATTCTATCATGTATATGTGTTTCAAACAGACTTCTTTCACTTTTTTGGATGTATGTATGTACTGCAGTTTGTTTGTCGGTTCACTTATTGAAGGTCTTCTTTGTTACTTGCAGTTTTTCACAATTATGAATAAGGATGCTATAACTACCCACATGGAGGTTTTTGTGTATATATGTTTTTTATCTCGTGGGAAAGTCTGAATTATTGCTGAATTGCATAATATGTTAACCTGTAAGAAACTTCCTGTCTTCCAAAGTGACCCTATTGTTTTGCACTCACACTAACGATTAGTGAGTCTTCCTTTGTTTCACACTTTTGCCAGAGTTCGACTTTGTCAGTTTTTAAGATTTTAGCCATTCTATTAAATATGTCATGGAATCTCTTTGTTGTTTTAACTTTGCAATTCCTTAGTTACATAACATATTATTTTAAAATGCAAAAATTACAGAAAAGATGATGTATTAAGCTGATATTAATCATTAACATCATATTGTCAGTTAAGGAGCCAAATATTGTATCTTTCCCTCTCTTCCCTACTCAAATATTTTCAATGACTTTCATCATCTATAAGAAGATATTAATTATTTCATATAAATTTATTTATTTTTTATGAACTAGTTTTAAAAAATTCTTATTTTAGGTTCAGGGGTACATGTGCATGTTTTTTATATAGGTAAATTCCATGTCATGGGGGCTTGATGTACACATCACTTCATCACCCATGTAATAAACACAGTACTGGACAGGTAATTTTTTTATCCTTTCCTTCTTCCCACTCTTCACCCTCAAGTAGGCCTCAGTGTCTGTTACTCCCTTCTTTGAGTCCATGTGTATCAATGTTTAGCTCCCACTCATAAGTGAGAACATGGGGTATTTGGTTATCTGTTCCTGTGTTAGTCCGTTTAGGATTATGGCCTCCAGCTCCATTTACATTGCTGTAAAGGACACAATCTCATTCTTTTTTATGGCTGTGTAGTATTTCTTGGTGTATGTGGGCCATTAACATGAGTTTTAAAACTTTTAGTTGTCTGACCTGAATTCTGTAACCAAAGTTCCTATCCCTTCCTCTTTGATTCTGCTGAAAAGTAAACTTCACTCTTTTACATTTAAAAAATGTGGACTATATTCTCTCAAAACTCTATCTCTTTGCACAGATGAATCCTTCAGCTAGAAATGCCCCTCCCCCTTAGTTTCCTCATCCTGACAAAATGTCTACATTTGGCTTGAGATTTCCTTTCTGTGATTCTTCCTTGACTCACACAAATGGGCCAGCACCCTGTAAAATTCTCTATGTCCTTCCAAGTTGACATCTGCTGACTATATGGTAAATGATCTCCTGGCTGAAGAAAAAATTTTGAAGGGGAAAATTATTTATTAACCACAATTCTTAAAGAAGTTTATTTGCCGACTAAATGAGGTAATGGGAGTTAGAATGCAGATCAGAGAAGCTAGTGCTAAATTATTTGTGTTAGAAGAGTTTTAAGGTTAGATGTGGATGAGGCTAGAGCCAAATAAGTGGATCACTAGGGTATGTGTGCTTATGGGGAAAAGCAGTGGCAGGAAAATTGGGTGCCAAGAGATAAATATCCAGCCCTTGGCATTTACATAGAAACTTGGCAGAAAAACAACCTGTATAAAGGGGATTGTAACACATGGAGGGGGGGTAGTATATTATCATTTTAATTTGTGTATCTAGTTATACTTAGGTAGATAGACACATTGATTGTTTATAAATGACTAATAGGGAGTGGAGGGATTGATGAGAACTCCCATTCTATTTGTTCATGTGGAATTGGGACAGCAACTGGAGAGGGAGCCAAATCTCAGAGGAGATGGCTGCATGTGGGGCATATGGAGACTGGGCCTGGGGCTCCCAGGATTGGCAAAGATTTTTATGCCTCCAGTATGGCTCAAAAGCAGCAAAGCCATCAGAGCTGAAGTTCTGTGGTTTGAAAAATGAAAACTCTTGTATTAGTAATAACTACATGCATCTGTAACAGTTGATCCATGTGACCCCTCCTGGCTCACTGGTGATGTGTAAGACCCTGGGCATGGATATAACCTTGGGTATATGCGTATGAGTGAGAAACGACCTATAATGACTGGGGTAGCATTTCCCACCAGTCCCTCAGGATGGGGTCCCAGAGTCATATTTAAGTCAATTTGAAGAAGAAAAGGAAAGGCAAAATAAAGTTGTCATTATCTGCTGATGATATACTTATGTATAAAGAAAATCCTAGCTTCACTAAGTATAAACTTTCATTTGGCTTCTCTCAGTGAAATTTGTTTATTTCTCTTAGCAGTAACACGTGAAAACACACATGAAGTACAGGTAAGTATGCATGAAAATACACATGAAGTACAGCACATCTCAATGCTGCAGATGAAGGAGATATTTGAGTAACCACATCTGAAAATCAGAAATTTAAAATGTTCCAAAATCCAAAGTATTTTTAGCTATAACATGGCACTTAAAGGAAATGCTCATTGAGACATTTTGCATTTTGGATCTTGGCTTAGGGGTGCTCATTCAGTAAATATAATGCAAATATTCTAAAATCTGGAAAAAAACGTGAAATTTGAAACACTTCGGGTCCCAAGCATTTCAGATAAAAGATGCCCAACTTATATCACCTAAGGAAGCTTACCTGAGCCTTAGTATCTAAGCCGATATTCCATGGCCCAAGTCCTTCACCGTTATTAGAAAACTTGGCATCACCGAAGGCCCCCAGGGAAACAAGAGCTCTCTTATTAGAGAAGAAACTACAGGGACTATGAGGTTGCCTCCCAGGAGCTAGTTATGGTCCAAACCTTTCTTTGGAATGGTAACTCAGACTTGCTGAGTTATTCCTTTGCTACATGGTACATAAATAAGTTATGTATATTTATACAGAGGCTACACCACATCTACAAGAATCAGTATGTTTAAATCTTAAAAATCCAGTGCTAACAGACAAAGCAAGCTCGAAGAAAATAGGTACAATGAAAACCTATTTATATAAAGTTTAAAACATGTAAAACATTGTGATCTGTAGAAAGCATATTAAAATTTGAGGACCATTCTGAAAGAAATTGGTGATAGGTTGATTCAGGCATATATTCTCTGAGTCTCAATGTTGCAGATGAAGGAAATATTTAGGATCTGGAGGAAGGTCTTGTTATTGACTAAAGAAATACATGCTAGAATGTAGGTAAATAGGGAGACTTTTAAACAAATTTCACCAACCACACAAGTATTATGGAGCTAGTCCTGGCCTGCTGAAAGTGAAAGGGCTAATAAATGACACATTTTCATTGGTGTTGCCAAATCACAGAAATTAAAGATATATTATATGGTGATAATTGTCCTAGGATTAAATTTATAATCCACTTAGAACCCTCTAGACTGAAACCCCCAGTGAATTACAATTGGCTCAAAGCCTAATTGGCAGATGCACACATAGAGGAAAACTCCCATTCTGCAATGGAGGCTTGGGGAATGATTTTTTAGTTTGAAGTACAGGAAAAGAGTTCACTCCATGTCTACTAATACCCGAGAAGGGGACGGTGAAGTATGATTTGGGGGATACTAGGAAAGCAGAGATATATAGCACCCATCAACCATGGAAAAGAAATTAGACCTTGTCTTGAAAGCAGAAGTCAGAGAGAACACATCCTTGCCAGTCATACAAGGTACAGTTCAAATAAACTCAGGCTAGTCTGCCAAGGAGGAATGGCACTGTTCCCCATACTAAGAAATGGCATGCTATAATTTCAACCAATTTGACATTGATGAAGAATGATGGATTATAAAATTATATGTACTAGCATCTAGAATATCTAAATTCCATTTCTTAAGCTGTAATTGTGTGAGTGTGTGTGTGTATGTGTGTGCACATGAATTCAATTTAAACTTTTCTATGACTAAGGTTATGATTGATTATGTGGTGCCAGGAACAGCTAGTTAAATTTTCTAAGTCCAGGTTTTGTCACATTACAACTGGGGAGAATATAGAATGCTACCTGATAATAACAATGATAAGAACCAAGACATTTTGGACACTGACCATGTGCCAGGCACCTTGTTAACCACTTTACATGTGTTTTGTAATTTGCTGCTCACAATAGCTTTATAAGGTAGTTGCTATTGTTAACTCAGTTTTACAGATGAGTAAACACAGAGAAGTTGAATAAGATGACCAAAGTCATACAGGTCGTGGAGCTTTGCATTCATGTTTGCCGGATTCTAAATCTCAGGCCGTTCTTAATGACAATATGTAACATTAGCTCTTGTTAGTCAACTTTGCTATTTGCATGCCAAACAATTTCAGTTTGTTAAAAGTGCCTATTGGAAAATAAGAATGTTCACACTGGGTCAGACGTGGTGGCTCACGCCTGTAATCCCAACACTTTGGAAGGCTGAGGCTGGTGGATCACCTGAGGTCAGGAGTTCAAGACAAACCTGGCCAACACGGTGAAACCCCATCTCTACTAAAAATACAAAATATTAGCCAGATGTGGTGGTATGTGCCTGTAGTCCTAGCTACAGGGGAAGCTGAGACAGGAGAATCGCTTGGACCCAAGACGTGAAGGTTGCAGTGAGCCAAGATCACACCACTGCATTCCGGCCTGGGTGATAGTTCAAGACTGTTTCCCCCACCAAAAAAAATATTCACACAGGACGATTTACTTCATAAAATTCTATCAGTCTGAATTATATTAGGACATATCTAATTTTTTTCAGGAAATAAAGTAAGGATAATGGGAGAAATATAACTTATCATTATTGTACAGTCTATTGAGCCCCTGCCCCCATACCCTATTGGGTTAGAGAGCAGAGCTCATGAGTGCTGGAAAGATCATGAGTGCTGCAGCTCTTGCTGTGCTGCCTTTCAAAGTGCAGAATACAAATGGATAAAAATATAGAGTTTTTAGAATTTTACATTAGAATGAAGAGAAAGAAGGTTGATAGTACTGACGTGTAAGAGTGACAATGAATCTACCACTCTAGAGTCTAACCTCTCTGCTCAGTGTTGTTCATGAATTTTCATATCTAATCGTCACTAAAAACTGGGTAGCATTGTTGCTTTAACTTTGCCCCTGATAAAATTGAGACACAGTGAGAAAACGTAACTTACCGAAGGTCATGTCCCAGCAGTATGACTTGGGGAGGCAGGCTCCTACCCATGTGCAGCATGCCCTCTGCTTAATCATAATCATCAAACTAAGAAACATTCTTCTCCTATGAATGCGACTTGGCTTTTTGGGGTAAAGATGAGGGGTGGAGAAGACTCATCTGTAAAGATATAAATGTAGTCATTCACAAAGTCCTGTATTTAAAAAAAAGGGAATATTGGTGATACATTGAATTAATCTCTTTGTAATGTAGTCAAAATAAATAAGAAACACACTTATTTGAGAAGCTGGGGAGCCAGACAAAGAACTCTCCACATCACAAGAGAATCCAATGAAGTAGTTACTGGTAGAAAAATAGACAGCAAAACCTGAGCCCTTAGGTTCCTTGGGGAGGGACCATGGGGGACCCTGGGATTAATTAACTAAGAAAGGAAACAAGTATCTTGGAAAGGGGCCTTTCCCCCTTCCTAAATGATCTACTCAGCATACCCTCAGTGTTTTTATTTTCCTATTATTTCCTTCATTCCTAGGGCTGCCTTGCTATCCTGACTGGTTCAGTGATAATGGTTTGAGACAAAAATGATAGTTTTTTTTTTTTTGCCATTATTATAGTTTCTACATTTATTGATTCATTCAACTCTTTGTTAAATCCTTAAAGTGTGCCAAGCAGTCTTCTCAGTGCTCGGAGTATGAAAAATGAACAAGACAAAGTTTCTGCCCCCATTGGGTGCATGTCTAAATGGGAGAAGACAGGAAATAAATAATAAAAGATGGAGCCCTAGATAGTGGCAAGTGCTACGAAGGAAATAAAGCACTCCTCTGTGAAGGGGAAATGTGAGCAGAGACTTTATGTTGTGGGGAATTGAATAATAGGGTAAAAGCTGGGAGAAGCTTACAGGCGGAAGGATTAGCCCAGGTACAATGCAAGGCAGGAATCAACTTGATGAGTTTGCTGTGTAAAAGGATTATGGTGTTTATTAGGTTATGTCATGATTCTTTTTTTAAAAATAACTTTCATTCAGGGGCACATGTGTAGGTTTGTTACATAGGTAAACTTGTATAAAGGGGGTATGTTGTACAGAATATTGCATCACCCAGGAATTAAACCTAGTACTCAATAGTTATTTTTCCTGATTCTTCTCCTCCTCCCACCCTCCACCATCCATTAGGCCCTAGTGTGTTGTTTCCCTCTATGTGTCCATGTGTTCTCATCAGTTAGCTCTGGCTTAAATGTGAGAACATGTGGTATTTGGTTTTCTGTTCCTACATTAGTTTGCTAAGGATGATAGCCTCCAGCTCCATGTCCCTACAAAGGATATGATATTCTTTTTATAGTCATGTAGTAGTCCATGGTGTATATGTACCACATTTTCTTTACCCAGTCCATTGTTGATGGGCATTTATGTTGATTCCATGTCTTTGCTATTGTGAATAGTACTGTATGCATGTGTCATTATAATAGAACGATTTCTATTCCTTTGGGTATATACTTAGTAATGGAATTGCTGGGTCGAATAGTATTTCTGTCTTCAGGTCTTTGAAAAATTGCCACACTGTCTTCCTCAACGGTTGAACTAATTTACACTTCCACCAATAGCGTATAAGCATTTCTTTTTCTCACAGTCTCACTAGCATCTTTTATTTTTTTGACTTTTTTTGACTCCTTATAGATGCTGGACATTAGACCTTTGTTAGATGCACAGTTTGTGAAAATTTTCTACTATTCTGTAGGTTGTCTGTTTACTCTATTGATAGCTTCTTTTGCTGTGCAGTAGTTCTTTAGCTTAGATCCCATTTGTCCTTTTTTTTTTTTTTTTTTGAGACGGAGTTTCGCTCTTGTTACCCAGACTGGAGTGCAATGGCATGATCTCGGCTCACTGCAACCTCCGCCTCCTGGGTTCAGGCAATTCTCCTGCCTCAGCCTCCTGAGTAGCTGGGATTACAGGCATGCGCCACCATGCCCAGCTAATTTTTTGTAGTTTTAGTAGAGACGGGGTTTCACCATGTTGACCAGGATGGTCTTGATCTCTTGACCTCGTGATCCACCCGCCTCGGCCTCCCAAAGTGCTGGGATTACAGGCGTGAGCCACCGCGCCCGGCCCATTTGTCCATTTTTGATTTTGTTGCAATTGCTTTTGGCATCTTTGTCATGAAATCTTTGCTTGTGCTTATGTCCTGAATGGTATTTCCTAGGTTGTCTTCCAGGGTTTTTGTAGTTTTGGGTTTTACATTTAAGTCTTTAATCTATCTTGAGTCGGTTTTTGTATATGGTGTAAGGAAATGTCCAGTTTCAATCTTCTGTGTATGGCTAGCCAGTTATGCCAGCACCATTTATTGAATAAGATGTCCTTTTTCCATTGCTTGTTTTTATCAGCTTTGTTGTAGATCAGATAGCTGTGGGTATTTGGTCTCATTTCTGGGTTCTCTGTTCTGTTCCATTGATCTATGTGTCTGTTTCTGTACCAGTACCATGCTGTTTTGGTTAGTGTATTCCTGTTGTATAGTTTGAAGTTGGGTAGTATGATGTCTCCAGCTTTGTTCTTTTTGCTTAGGTTTGCCTTGGCTATTTGGATTCTTGTTGGGTTTCATATGAATTTTAGAATAGTTTTTTTTTTTTTTTTTTTTTTTTGCTAGTTCTGTGAAGAGTACCACTGGTAGTTTGATAGAAATAACTTTGGGCAGTATGGCCATTTTAATGATATTGGTTCTTCCTAACCATGAGCATGGAATGTTTTTTCATTTGTTTGTGTCATCTCTGATTTCTTTGAACAGTGGTTTGTAGGTCACCTTGTAGAGTTATTTTACCTCCCTGGTTAGCTGTATTCCAAGGGATTTTATTCTTTAAGTGGCTATTGTGAAAGGGAGTTTGTTCTTGATTTGCCTCTCAGCTTGACAGTTGTTAGTGTATAGGAATGCCAGTGATTTTTACACCTTGATTTTTGTATTCTGAGACTTCGCTGAAGTTGTTTATTAGCTCAAGAAGCTTTTGACCTGAGACTATGGGGGTTTTTTAGATGTAAGATAATGTCCTATCATTTGACTTTCTGTCTTCCTATTTGAATACCATTCATTTCTTTCTCTTGCCTGATTGCCCTGACAAGGACTTCCAATACTATGTTGGATAGGAATGGTGAGAGAGGGTACGCTTTTCTCGTGCGGGTTTTCAAGGGGGAATGCTTCCAGCTTTTGCCCGTACAGTATGATATTGGTTGTGGGTTTGCATAAATGGCTCTTATTATTTTGAGGTATATCCCTTCAGTGCCTCAATTCCTTACTGAGACTTTTTAACATGAATGGATGTTGAATTTTATCTAAAGCCTTTTCTGCGTCTATTGAAATAATCATGTGGTTTTGTCTTTAGTTCTGTTTATGTGATGAATCACATTTATTGCTTTGCATATGTTGAACCAACCTTGCATCTCTGAGATAACACCTACTTGATTATGGGGGATAAACTTTTTGATGTGCTGCTGGAGTTGGTTTGCCAGTATTCTGTTAAGGATTTTTGTATCAATGTTCATCAAGGATATTGGCCTAAAGTTTTCTTTTTCTTTCTTATGTCTGTTAGATTTCAGTATCAGGATTATGCCAGCTTCATAGAATAAATTAGAGAGGAGCCCCTCTTCCTGAATTTTTTTTGGAACAATTGCAGTAGAAATGGTACCAGTTCTTCTTTGTACATCTGGTGGAATTCAGCTGTGAATCTGTCTGGTCTTGGGCTTTTTTTGGTTGACAGGTTATTTATCACTGTCTCAATTTCAGGGCTTGCTGTTGGTCTATTCAGGGATTCAATTTCTTCCTAGTTCAGTCTTATCATGATTCTTTGCTTACATGGCTGTCTTCAGAAGCAGAATGTTGTGACTTAATTTTTGTTCATCTTTTATTCTTAGGTGCTAGCACAGCATTTGGGATACCTTGGTATGCAACATATATTTAACAAATGAATAAGTGAATTAGAATTATTTTTCTAGATCATGATCAAGTAAGTAATCACCTTACCCAGAACTCGGTGTTTGTTAAGATATATTAAAATTTCAACATTTTTTGTTCTTCTTTGTTCAACATTTTAAAGTTATAAATGCATCTGTGTTCATTGAGACAAAATTATGACAATAATTTTGTTACATATTTTCATTCAGTAGATAAGCCTAAGGTGTTAAATCTACTTCATTAAGAAGTATTACTAAATACCATATTAACATCATTTAGGTTTACTAATAAAATTTTCTGGAGTTTAGAGTCTATGATTAGTTTTAATAAAATGACCCTATAAAAAAGAATCTTTATATCTGATTAAATAATGTATTATAGAATACCAGTACTCTCCAGAATGATGATTAATACATTTGGAAGATATGAAGACTTATAGTGTTTTACAGTGTACTATTTGGGATTTTAAAAGCGGTTGGGTCTGGCACAATAGCCTTGAGTGCTGATAGTTTCCACATGGGAACAAAAATTCTAAGAATTCCAGAGCAACAACGTTGGTGTTATATTAGCAAAAAATAGAAATAAAAATCCCATCAGTATTGAGTAGATCTCCATGAGATACAAAATTATTGATTGATGACTAATAGAAATGCTTATTTAGCTTGCCTTTGCCTTTGTGATACTACATAGTGGCTGCCTTGTCAAGTACTCAGCAATTTGTACAAGTCTGTGGTTTCAGTTTTTGTCAGCATAATGATTTTACTTCTGTTTTCCGAGTCAATCTTTGGTAATTGCATACTGAAATCTTTGCTTTATGGGCCTCCAATATTTCACAAAGCCTGACAGCATGAATGTCTGTAGCCACCCTTCCCATGGGAAGCTCTTTCTTCTAGGACCAGAACCCAAAAAAGGAGATTCTGCTTCCCATTCTCTTCCTTACCTCTTCTCACTCTTTTAGCAGAGATCTACAATAAGAAGGAAGCCAATCACAGGGATACAATTTCTCCTCGAAACAGATTCAAATCTCAAAGGAGAGAGCCTCATTCAAACCACTAATTCTATTTTTTCTCTTATCTTCCCTTTCCAATTAAAAAAAAATGAATAGATATCAGAATGAATTTCAGGGAAAAGTTGTTGCTGTAGAATCCCAGCCAGATGACTGACAATCAAACGGTTTTTAGAAACCCTTTAGATAGATTTTGGAGTAACAAGCTCCTTAGGGAACATCCTCAATTAGAGTTAAATTCCATTCTTTTGCTTAAGTTCTGCATTGTTTCCACCCATTTACATGCAGAACTTTGTGATCTTAAATTCCACTGGGCCTCGGACTCTATTTTTATCTATTCTACAATATGGTATATGGAAAACTCATTATTTTACTTTTTTACAGGCTCCTGCTGTTAGTAATTGCTTTAGTGGCTTTACAGATAAAGATTCAGGAAAAAAATTTTCTTTTATATATAAGATATCTTTCATATTCGCAAATTTCCAGGGAGATAGATTTGAATTATTTGTTTTTTGGTATGTGATTGTAGTTCAACTGCTCAGATTCATTAAAACAAAACAAAATGAAACAAAACAAAACATTATCTTCATTGATGGTAACTTGGAAGGAAATTTTCATGTTTATGTTACATTTTTTTTTGCCAGAACTAAATAAACTTGTAAGCAAAAGTCATAAAATAAGCTTAATAAACCCTTATATTGATGCAAAGTTATTGGTCACTTGGCAATAGGATAAAAATTCAGCTCACAAAACAGCATTTTGGCTGCAATCAATGCTTATGAAAACCACAAGCAGTTTGTGTAAACCCTGCTGGATTTGGCAGCGCTGGGAGTCAGCTGTGATTCCTGAGCATAATAAATGCATTGGTTTGAATTCTCCTGTCTGTTGTATGTAAGGTTTGTCTGGAGCTCATTCAGATTCAAGATGCACTTTAAGACAAAATTAAGAGAGGAACTGAAGGAAAGAAGCAATTCTTCCATTTCGAATCTTTTTATTGTAGTGTGGACCTACTGGGTGATTGATGAACTGGACATAGATAATTTTCAGAAATGAAAATAACGTTGCTTGCATCAGATCAGATTTCACCCACAGAAATGACTAAGGCCTTACCAGAGTTGGCATTGGATGAAACCTTAGTCCTTTATGGAAAAGGAATCATCTGGCCTTCTATTTCTAAAATAGACTAAAGATTACTCATTTATTCTCTGCAATTACAGCCATCAGATCCGTTGAAATCTTGGAAGGCATGAGATGATAACAAGACTGTAACACAAATTCATATTGAAGAGCCCAGTATTTAAAAATTCCCCATGTTCACATATCGAAGGGTTACTTATGAGCTGATGCATATCACTGATAACAATATGATTATCAACTTGATGTGTGGGCAAAGAGTGAAAACAAAAGATGCATTCTACTCTTAATTGCTTGGGTTTGAATATAAGAAACATATATATATATATATATATATTTTAAAAAAGTATTCTTTAGTAAAGGTATCAATAGAATATATACAACTGGAATGAAGATCCCTTTAAGGAGGCCTTTCTTTGTTAGATGAAAAGGTCATTATTCTTTACATGTGAGAGTTAGAAAATTTAAGGTAAACTGGCCAGATTTTAGCCTGAAGCTCCGAAGACAAGGAATACCACTGGTCCTTCTTGAGCATCCCCCACTCTTGGACACTCTCCTCACCTCTCTAGTCTCCCCTTAGCTGTAAAGTTTCAGCATGGAAGTGGAGGATGCTGGAAATACTTGCAAGGTCTGCAACCACTACTGAGATACTTCTCTTCTAAAAGACATCTAAAATGTCATTTCAGATACTCTCATCTTTTGAAAAAAATTACATTAATATGTTGAATAGTAAAAGGCATTCGATTAGGATTTAGAAAGCTGAAGTTCTAGTATTTCTTTGCTGTATACTTGCCACTAAGCTTTTTAATTAGCATGAGCTTTATTTTTTTTTCTGAAAATTAAAGACACGTCCTGGCCTCATATCACAAAGTTGTTAGATGACTCAATATGAGATAAGTATCTTGTGAATCATAAGGTGCTATATAAAATGCATTTTTATTGTTGTTTACATCTAACCAATAGACCAGCAAACATGTATCATATGATTCAACAATATTATTATTTTGTGCTTTTATTTTCTTCTTCCTGGAATAGCCTTGCGAATTCTCCCTTTCTCCAGTTCCTGAATTTTTTTTTTCAATTTGTTTATATGTCATCTAACTTTCAAAAAATTGTCTCATTCCATACTGATCACTCTTACCTTTTTTATGTTTCACGACATAGCACTCAAATAAATGTGGCCTTGCAGTACTCAAAAGGTTTCTTGATCTTAACTGTAGTTTCTCAAGTAATTTTGTAAACTTTCAGCTACTTCATTTCTATGATGATGGTATGCATGTGTACTTAAAAGAGCACAGGGCAAATTTGGCTTGTCTGGCAGGAAGTTTTGCAGAAGCTGAGTTTGGCTACTGTGATCTGGAACCCTGTGTGCTGACCTTCATATACTACACTCCATATGCTATTTTTGGTTCACCATGACTCAAATATCTTTCCTCCTTGGCTAGCTGTTATCCTTAGATATCTTGTTTCTGCCTTTAGAACTTTGAATTTTTTACTTCATTCAACAAAAATGAATTTGAGTAAGAATAACTGTTTTATGGTGTGTAAGCAAAATAAGCTGGAATATCAAGAAAGATATACTTGACTGGTGTATTAGTCTGTTCTCACACTCCTAATAAAGATATATATGAGACTGAGTAATTTATAAAGAGAAGTTTAATTGACTCAGTTCTACATGGCTGGGGAGGCCTCAGGAAACTTACAATCATGGCAGAAGGCACCTCTTTACAGGGTGGCAGGAGAGAGAATGAGAGAGCCAAGTGAAGAAGAAATCTCTCATAAAACCATCAGGTATCATGAGAACTCACTCACTATCATGAGAGCAATATGGAGAAAACTTCTTCCATGATCCAATTATCCCTACCTGTTCCTACCCTTGACATGTGGGGATTATTACAATTCAAGGTAAGATTTGGGTGGGGACACAGAGCCAAACCATATCAAGTAGGAAGTAGCTTATAAACAAAGAAGAACAAGAATGCCTGCCCCGTTTACTTTTTATTCACACTTAACTGGGTGGGAGGCAGGGAGGGGGAATTGCCTTTAGTTATAAAAATAAGTCACTAAATCAAAAAATCAAAACAAAAAATAAATGTTCCCTGAGTTAATTAAGTAGCAAAATGCTCCATGAAGAGCAACATTCTAGGAAAGAATGCTCTGAGAATATTTTGTTGTATTTCTCCATGTTGCATTTGTCAGTGTTGCAATCCTATTTCTGATGAATGTGGCTGTGGTTGCCCAGAGGCCTATATTCAAATGATTCCCTGGAAATCAAAAATGTTAAACTGAAATTACAATTTTCAGCAGAATCCCCAGGCACAAATTCTGTTATTGCCATCTAGCAGCCTGTGTTCCTGTTCACGCTTCTGTGCAAATTTACAAATACCATACAGTTGCCTTCTTGGGTAATTATAGAGCCTCAAAGTATTGGAAAGAGGTAGCACTTAATAACACACATTACAAAAGCATGGTAACTTAGGAAATGAAAACACTGCTTAACAGACACCATTGTAATGGGAGCTGCACAGTGGGGTGTCCATAATAATCAGAATACATTTAATGTTATGTTCTTACGCCAACTGTAAAAAGGTTGCAAACAACAGCAGGCGAGGCAATATGTTACACTGGGTGAAAAACTGAAATAGAGAACAAAACACATTCTTGACTTATTAAGCCACATATTTTTCCTTAAAAGATGATCTAACATCATTAGTCTATTCACAGAATGAGTTGTTTTCAATTCCTGTGTATTTTGGTTATAAACCACGAAAAAAATTATCCTTATTTCAAGCTCAGTTTTAATTGAATTCTAAAACATTAATATGGTTGAATATATAAAACCCATTCCAACTGTTTAACTTTTTTGTCCATATAGACTCAGTTTGTGTTTTTTTAAGAAGCACATTTATTCCTCTTATCCAAAGAACTGTTCAAGATAATACTCCCTTTAAGTAAAATGCATGCAATTTTTAAGTACCATTGCAAGATGTGGGTGTGAGTTTTGATGGTACTGAATTTCCTGATACACTGTAGTACCACCAATAGTGCAGTTTTGGAGTGGTGAAAAATAGAATTATTCAATTTCCTTTTAAAAAAACACAAGATGACTGTGAATGCAGAGTAGTTTAGTAATTCCTTCATGTCATATGAAACAAGAGTTAGAAGCAATAACAGAAATGTATATAAAGAAAAGATTCATTTCAGTAGTGCTTTGGTATTCATATAATAAAATCAGATTCTTCAGAAGGTCTCTAAAATTAGCTAAATAGTGGTTTCTAAGTGTCTTTTCTTAAACAGAGCAACTGTATCTTACAGCTAACAGCTATAGCTTTTGCTATAGCTAGCTCTTGCTTCTTTGTCATATTGAAAAAATTTTTATAGCTTCATAAAGTCCAATCCCTGCCTACTCTAGTCATCAGCAGTAAGAATTTAATTTTATGCGCCAACACCACCAAACCATGTTCTCCACCTTCAAAAATCCCCAACAATGTCAACATGTTCTACAAATCAATACTGGTGCTATTCTCATCCCGCCAGCTGAAATGTCCATACTACTTCTACTGCAAAGCTTTGAAGTCATATTTTGTTGTCTTCCAAGAGGCTTTTTCAGGTAGTTATCTGTCCATCCCCTAATGCTTTACCTCAAATGTAGGCACAAGTTCTTTCTTAATTTTCTAAAGCATGATTAACTACAGGATGTAACTTTTTTAAAAAAAATACCTAATTGAGACTTAATTTATATTCTGTAAAATTCATCCATCTCAAGTGTGCAATTCAATGAATTTTAGAACATTTACAGAGTTGTACAATCATCATCACAATTTTAGAACATTTTCATCATCCTAAAGAAGACACCTCCTGCATATTTATAGATATCCTTCATTCACACCCTCAGCCCTAAGCAAATACTAATCTAGTTTTTGTCTATCTCTATTTTTCTTTTCTGGACATTTTATATAAATGGTGTCATACAATTTATGTTCGTATATTTTTGGTTTCTTACACTTAGCTTAACGTTTTTAAGGTTCATGTATATTGTAACAAGTGTCAGTGCTTTGTTCTTTACATTGCTGAATAGCATTTTATTATATTAATGTACTATATTTTATTTATCAATTAACAGGATTCAACATTTTAAAAACTTCAATGAATGGGGAATTCTACTTGTGGCATGCCAAGATAACAGTGTAAAAGTTGCCTCACAACTGCAAGCAATTGGAAAACAGGGCAAAACTGAAACTACTGTTTTCAGACAATAGGCTACCAGGACTACCATAATCAAGAGAGAAGAAAAAGTAATGAAGTCAGCTCTGTGATGGTCTTGGCTTTCTATGTGGAGGCACTTTTCATGTTGTGCATATTGTGGTTAAGTTGGGGGAACTCAAATTTAACACAGTAGTCTCTGAGTTGAAGAGATAGAGATCATAGGAAAGGGAGGCTGATACAGCTGGTATTTAAAAGAAAGAGCACTGGAATGAAAAAGACTACACAGAAAAAAAAGCTACAGTAACAGATATGGTTTGACTCTGTGTTCCCACCTAAATCTCATGTGGAACTGTAATTCCCAATTACAGTTGGGAATTGGTGAGGATCTTGTGGGAGATGATTGGATCATGGGGGCAGATTTCCCCCTTGCTGTTCTCGTGAGAGTGAGTTCTCACAAGTTCTAGTTGTTTAAATGTGTGTAGCACTTTCCCCTTTGCTCTCTCTCTCTCTCTCTCTCTCTCCTGTTACCATATGAATTCGTGCTTGCTTCCCATTCAGCCTTCTGTGATGATTATAAGTTTCCTGAGGCCTCCTTAAGCATGCTTCCTATACAGCCTGAAGAACTGTGAGTCAATTAAACCTCTTTTCTTTATGAATTACTCAGTCTCAGATAGTTTGTTATAGCAGTGTGAGAATAGACTAATACAGTTATCTTCCTAAAGACACCTTTGAATATTTTGCTAAAGCGTAAACATTAGAGCTCTATGAAGTAAAGCAAAGAAGTACCTGGGAGCTGTAAATGGAACATTTCTCAGGGTTCTTACAGAGCTAGAATATGTTTAAATTCTTACCAGCTAGAGTTAAGAAAACTCACCAACAGCATATACTAAGTAAAGACCCAAAAAGTCTAGTCTTAGGAATAGTGCTAAACTAGCCCTCATGTAAAGACTATTCTGGACACTCCCTAACAATGCTTTGAAACAAACCTCAAAAGGATCACTTTGATGTTAAAGTGTATTAACACCAGCCCAAGAAAAATTCAACATTCTTTAAGGGAATATAATTGAATCTAGATACTCAGCAATGTAATTCACAAAGATAAATATTCAATTAATAATTATAGTGAATAATTACTAGACACATAAAAGAAGCAAAAAGGTAACTCATAACCAAAAAGAAAACTTAGTCAATAGAAACAGAAACTACAAATGTTAGGTGTGATAAAGTTACTAAATAAGAACTTTAAAATTATTATTGGAAAAAAGCTCAATGATTTAGAGAAAACTCAAAATAGTGAGGAAAAATAGGAAATGAAAAGTAGAAATAAATGGTTCCTGTAAGGCTGAAAATAGAACATCAGAAAATAAAAATTAATGGAAGAAATACATTGCACATTAGATACTACAGAAAAAAATATTATTGGTGAATTTAAGTTATAGGAATAAAAATATTCAATTAAAGCATAGAGATTTTTAAAAATCCAATAAAATAGCTTCAGTGATCAATGAGACAACATTAAACTGTTTAAAAGCTGTATTTTTACACTCTTTCCAGAAGGAGAGAGCAAAAATATATTTGAAGAAATACCAAAAAAGTTCAAATTCAATGAAAATTATAAACAACAGATCAAAGCAGCTCAATGAAGCCCAAGCAGGATAAACACAAAGAAACAGACCAAAGTATATAATAATCAAATTCCTGAAACCCAGCAATAAAGAGAAAGCTTCAAAAGCAGGCAGAGACAAAAGGCATAGGACAGGGGTGAAAGATATTGACTTCGTAAGAAACCTTGAATAAAATAGTGTGACGTCTGAGAAGAAGCACCGTGAGCCAGAAGACAGTGGAACAATCTTCAAAAAAAATTAGCCTAGAAATCTATAGCCAGCCAAACTATCTTTCAAAGTGACAAAAAGACATATTTAAGCAAAAAAAAAATATAACAATTTGTCACTAGGAGACCTGTACTACAAGAAAATAAATTATTCAGATGGAAGAAATGAGATCAAATGAAAACTTGGATTTACACAGAAGAACGAAGAGTGAAGAGTTGCCAAAAATGGTTAACATATGAAATATTATAGAATATTTTCTTTATTGAAAAATATTTTAAGAGATAATTGAGTGTTTAAAGCAAATAGTAACAAGGGGCTTGAAGTTTTAAAGTACAGTTAGAAGAATAACATGACAACACTAGAAAGAAATAGGAAAGCATGTAGGATTCTTATATGTGCAGTACCAAAATATAATATGAAGGCAGGCTGTGAAAGTTGAAGATGCGTATTATAAACCCTACCCCAATTACAAATCAACCAATAAATTTAAAAATTATTCTAATAAGCCGTTACTGGAGATAAAATGCAACACAAAAAATGCTTGGTCAAAAGAAGTTAGGAAAGAGAAAAGAAGAGCAAGAGGTAAAGCAAATAGCAAACATCTGGCAAGATGGTGGAGTTATCCAAACATATTAACGATTATATCAAATGTAAATGGTTTAACTACTCAAATTAAAAGGCATCATTTATCAAACTGAATATAAAATACAATCCACTCATATGCAGTCTATAAGAAATCTACTTTAAATATGAAGCCATAGATAAATTCAAAATAAAAGAATGGGAAAAGGTGCACAATGCAAACACTGATTAAAAGATGAGGAATGATGATATTAATATCAGACAAAGGAGACTTCAAAACAAGGAATATGTCCAACAATGAGAAAAATCGTTAGTGATAAAAGTTAATCTGCCAAAATCATAGCTACGCTAAATATGTATTCACCTAATTACAGATCATCAAAATTCATGTGGCAAAACTGACAAAATTAAAAGGATGAATAAATGTACCATTGTTATTTAATAATATATTAAATTATTTTATTATTTAATAAAAAACTAAAAATTTTCACATTTTTCTCTCAAAAAATGATAAAATACAACACTGAAAATCAATAAGAATATTTGGACAAATACTACCAACCAACTTGACCTAATTGACCTTCCTAGAATGCCAAACAGTAGAGTACACATTCTTTTCTAGTGCTCAGGGAAAATTTACCAAAGTAGCTGATGTCTTAAAACATAAAACAAGTCTTAACAGACTCAAGCTGTCTAAAAACAGAGAGCATGTTCTCTAATCACAGTGGAAGTAAACTGGAAATATCCAACAGGCATACAGATTGGAAAGATAAAATTTATGCCGTCTTTATAAATCAACAGAAGTTAAGAAACCCTCTTCTAAATAACCCAGAGGTGAAAAAGAAAATAACATGGAAAATTTAAAAGATTTTAAAAGTAATAAGAGTGAAAACATAAGACATCAACATATGTGGGGGAAAGCTAAAGCAGTCCTTGAGGTTTATAGATTTAGACACTTGTCATGCTCATGTTGGAAAAGAAGATGGATCCAAAAAACAGTGACCTAAGTTTCTAATTCAAGAAACTAGAAGAAGAACAAATTAAATCCAAATTAAATTTAAAAAACATAAATAAAAAATAAGAGCAGAAGTTAGTAAAATAGAAAGTAAAAAAATGAACAATATAAATACAACCAACATCTATTTACTTTGAAAGATCAATAATATTTGCTGCTGTTGTTTTTACTTTAAGTTCTGTGATACATGTGCAGAACATGCAGGTTTGTTACATAGGTATATATGTGCCATGGTGGTTTGCTGCACCTATTGACCCAAGTTCCCTCCCCTCACCTCCCAACCTCCAACAAGCCCTGATGTGTGTTGTTCTCCTCCCTGTGTCCACGTGTTCTCATTGTTCAGCTCGCACTTATGAGTGAGAACATGTAGTGTTAGGTTTTCTGTTTCTGTGTTAGTTTGCTGAGAATGATGGCTTCCAGCTTCATCCATGTTTCTGCAAAGGACATGATCTTGTTCCTTTTTATGGCTGTGTAGTATCCCATGGTGTATATGTACCGTATTTTCTTTATGCAATCTATCATTGATGGGCATTTGGGTTGGTTCCATGACTTTGCTATTGTAAATAATGCTGCACTAAACATATGTGTGCATGTGTCTTTATAGCAGAATGATTTATATTCCTTTGGGTATATATCCAGTAATGGGATTGCTGGGTCAAATAGTATTTCTCGTTCTAGATCATTGAGGAATCGCTACTATCTTCCACAATGACTGAACCAATTTACATTCCCACCAACAGTGTAAAAGTGCTCCTATTTCTCCATAGCCTTGCCAGCATCTATTGTTTCTTGATCTTTTAGTAATTACCATTCTGACTGGCATGAGATGATATTTTGATTTTGATTTTGCATATCTCTAATGATCAGTGATGTTGAGCTTTTTTCATGTTTCTTGGCCACATAAATGTCGGAAAGATCTGTAATGTTGATAAATATCTAGCTCAACTCAGAGAACTAGAGACAAGGGATATGTAAAATACCAAGATTAGATGTGAAAGATGGGTCATACATATTAATTTTACATATATTTAAAGAATGAAAAATACTATGAATAACTTCATGCTAATAAGTTTGACAGCCTACATGAAATTAACAAATGCCTTTAAAGACACAAAATTACAAAAGGTATTAAAAAATAGAAAATCTGAATAGTGCTTAGCAACTAAATATTTTCATTTTTTATAAAAACTTTCCCAAAGAATATCAGAGGAACAGATAATCTTACTGCCTAATTTTATCTAACATAAAAGGGAAAAAAAACTGAAATTCTATATTTTTTTAATAGAAGGATAATACTTCCTAACTCTTTATCTGAGGCTAGCATTTCTCTTATACCAAGATCAGACCTGCACATTATAAGAAAGAAAGCAACAAATTAATATTCCTCAGAAATCCAGAGGAAAAGTCTTTGATGGTAACAAATTAAATCCAGCAACATTTAAAAACAATAAATTATGACAAAGACTGGTTAATCCCTAGATTATTTGGTTGATTTAACATTTCAAAATCACTCAGTAATTAATCTATTAACAATGTAAAGGGGAGAATCATGATTATAGATACAGAAAAGAACATCTGACAACATTCAATATGCATTCATGATAAAAATTTATGAACAAGTTAGGAATAAAATTTAATTTTTAGCCAGACACGGTGGCTCATGCCTGTAATCCCACTACTTTGGGAGGCCAAAGCAGGCGTTTCATGAGGTCAGAAGTTCAAGACCAGCCTGGCCAACAAGATGAAACCTTGTGTCTACTAAAAATACAAAAATGAGCTGGGTATGGTGGTGGGTTTCTGCAATCCCAACTACTTGGGAGGCTGAGGCAGGAGAATTGCTTGAGCCGAAGAGGCGGAGGTTTTAGTGAGCCACGATCACATCATTGCACTCCAGCCTGGGTGACAGAGCAAGACTCCGACTCAAAAAAAAAAAGGTAATTTTCTTACTCTGATAAAGGGTGCTTAAACAATCTCAGCTAACATACATAATGATTAAAGCATGAATGCTTTCTCCCCATAAACTGGGACCAAGTAAAATGATGTTGGGCTCTACCACTTCCATATAACATGTTGCTTGCATTCCTAGCCAGAACAATAAGATAAGTAAAATAAAAGACATACAGATTGGAAAGAAAAGAGTAACATTTTCTCTATTAACAGGTAACATGGTCACTTATAAAGAAAACCCTAAGAAACCTACAAAAAAACATCAACAACAAAAAAAACAACACCCTACTGGAATTAGTAGGGGAATTTAAAAAAGTCTTAGAATACAAGGTCAATAAACCAAACATAAAAATAAATTGAACTTATAAATATTAGCATTGAACCATTGAAAAATAAATTTTAAAATATTTCATTAATAATAGCATCAAAGACACCAGATATTCAGTAGTAAGTTTAATAAATTGAGTGATAAACCTGTACACTGAAAACTACAAAACATTACTTAGAGAAATTAATGAAAACCTAAATAAATAAAAAGATATAACATGTTCATAAGTTTAGGACTCACTATTAAGATGTTAATTTTCCCTAAACTCATCTATAGAATTAATAAAATTGCAATCAAAACTCCAGCAGACCTTTTTTTATAAAAGAAATTGACAAAGTGATTAATAGATTTATTTGGAACTGCACTGTTAATAGTTTTGCTATATGGTTTTCCAGATGTTTTCTGCACATGCCAAAGAACTGCTCTCAGTCCTCAATTAGGTATTAACCGGGAAGAAATCCTCTGTGGAATTAATTCATGTGAGTAACGAAAGAGATTCACAAAGATGCCAAATATATTTACATTTCATAATGAGATAAATTGGTGGAATTTTAAGAATGCGACAGACTGACTTAAAAATTTTGGTGGTATGCATATGATCTGTTTGCCCAGGGAGATGACATCATCTACTAAGGCCATTGTAGGTTGAGAGGTGGAGAATGTGCCACAAGGGCAACCCCTCTGCCTGCATTTCTCAGCAACTTAGTTTTCTCACAAGACCAAAGATGCTCTAACAATGTACTTTAAATGTGGTTTGTTTGTTTGTTTTCTCATAATGCCTCCTTTAGCACTAGTGGCTGTTTCCGAGAATATTAAGAGGGATATTTGTAAGAGCAAGAACTGCTTACATTACAAAAAATTCTCTACAATATTTCACCATTAATAACTGTGGTTTCTTTATACAACAACAACTGATTATAAAAGGCAGGCTTCATTAACATTCCTTAGTCCTGCTGAGTCTCCCCTGCAGCTCTCAGCAGTCACTCACATTTCCAAAAAGCAGGAAGGTCAAAATTCTGCGTCTCCATGTGTCAGAATCACTTCATGACTTCAACTTACCACATGGGTCTCCATTCTTGCTTCTGAAACAGAAACCCAGCAAGAATGCACTCTTTGGTTAGAACAGCCATGTTGGTAAAGCAATGCATACTAAATCTTCAGTCATTCAATCAAAAGTATTTGTGACCAGAAGAACTAAATCAACAGTGTACCAGGATGTGACTGTGGGCATGACTTAAGTATTTAACTTGTAATTTATGATACATATTCAGCCTAATTCAAAAGGAATTCTAGACAAATTATGTTAAGTAAACTTAAGGAAATGAAAGTGAATATATAAATTAAAGGGAAAATCTCAAAATAGCCCCAACCATTAAATTTAAAGAAATTTTAGACTAATTTGGATTCACAGAAAAATTATGGAGAGTACAGATTTCCCATATACCTTATACTCAGTTTCTTTTATTATTAGCATCTTCTATTAGTATGGTACATTTGTTACAATTAGTGAAACTTACTGTTAACTAAAATCTATACTTTATTCAGATTCCCTTATTTTCATCTAACACTCTTTTTTTGTTCCAGGATCCTATGCAGAATACTACGTTGCATTTAGTTGTCTTGTCTTTTTAGCTCCTCTAGACCAGGTGTCCCCAACCCCCAGGCTGCAGACTGGTAGTAATCCGTGGCCTGTTAGGAACAGGGTGCACAGCAGGAGGTGAGCCTTGGGCGAGCAAGCATTACCTTCTGAGCTCTGCCTCCTGTCATATCAGCAGCATTAGATTTTCATAGGAGGGCAAACTCCATTGTGAACTACACACGTGAGAGATCTGGGTTGCATGCTGTTTAAGAGACTCTAACTAATGCCTGATGATCTGAGGTGAAGCAGTTTCACTCCCAAACCAACCCCCAGCAACAGTGGAAAAATTGCCTCCACAAAACAGGGAAACTAGTCCCTGGTGCCAAAAAGTTTGGGGCCTGTTGCCCTGGACTATGACAGCTTTTCTGGGCCTTGAAAGTTCTGAGGAATATTGATTGGGTATTTTGTAGACTCTCTCTCAGTTGGGATTTTTCTGATTTTTCTTTTCTTTTTTTTCTTTTTTTTTTTTTTTTCTTGGACAGGAGTTATGGGTCTGGGGGAAGAAGACTAACGATATAAAGTGCTATTTTCACCACATCATATCCAGGGTACATGTTATCCACATGACTTGCCATGATTGACTTTACCCTTGGTCACCTGGCTCAGGCAATGTTTGTCAGATTGCTCTACTGTAAAGTTAGTCCATGCTGTAATTGCTGGAATAAATACTCCTTTCCACACTGTACTCTTTTCTGAGGAAGTGACTATGTGCAGTCCACATGTAAGGGACAGGGAGTTCTGCTCCACCTCCTTGAGGACAGAGTACCTACATTTTATTTGGAATTCTTCTGCACAGGAGATTTGTCTCTTCTCTCCCATTTATTTATTTGTTTAGTCATTGATTTGCTTTGGTATGAATTTCTGATTATTTATTTTATACTTTGGGTCAAAATTGAGTCCTACATTATTTATTTTGTTGCTTAAATTGTTCCAGCTTTGGGCATCCAGAGCTCTTTCAGTTGCCCCCCATGTCCCTTTGGCATATCCATGCCCCCATTGTTTGTTTTTGTTCTAATTTCATTTTGTTTATTGCCTGTTCCAGTCCTAGAAGTAGCCATTTCTCCAAAAAGTTCTGGTTCCATTTATTGAAGAATATTATCAAAAACTGAGGTATGGCTGCTGAGAAGGCTGCTCCAATTTTCGCAAAACTAATTCTCCATGTGACTGAAATGACTGGACAATTCTGTTTCACCAGTGGATTTTTAGGGCCATTTAAAAGTGCTTTGAATATGGCATTTAAAGGAGAGTACCAGACTGGCAACATCCAATTATTTCCATTGAACTTCTCCAATATCAGCCTGCTTTAGTCACATTTTAATTCTAAAATGATTGATGCAAATAATACAACATGAAGTTTAAATTTATAAAGATTATAGAAATTAGAATTGATCAACACCAAGAGTAGCGCTTCTCAGATTCTAATGTGCGTACACTGATCACCTGGAGTTCATTTAATATGTAGTTTCTCATTCAGTGGATGCTGGGTAGGACTGGAGACACTTTTGACAGCAAAATCTTAGAGCAGGAGTTGGCAAATTTTATCCTGTAAGGGGCCAGATTATACATATTTTAGGGTTGTGGGCCATATGGTCTCGGTGACAATCGTTCAGCTCCACTGTTGTAGCGTGCTGTAGGTAACACATAAAGAATAAGTGTAGCTGTGTTCTGAAAAGACTTTATGGACACCAACGTTTGACTTTCATATGATGTTTAGGTGTCACTAAGTATTAAGGTAAAAGCCATTCTTATCTCTGGGGCTATACAAAACCAGTGGCAAGCCATAGTTTGCTGACCTATTGGAACAACGGTTCCAAAACCTGGTCATATATCAACATCTTCTATAAGGAAGCTTAAAGTACAATCATGAAGGTTTGTACTTTACGAAGTACATCCAGAGGTGTGCCATGGTGTATTTTTCAAAGCTCTGTAGATGATTCTGAGTTGCAGCCAGGTTTGAGAGCCACTGTTGCACAGGGCCTTGAAAGAAAGCTCACTGCATGGCAATAACCACTCCATTTATGGATATTTCTAATAATTGTGAGTTTTTTTCCACCTACCATTATCCCTAAATTTGCCTCCTTGTAGTTTCTACCTAGTTGTTCCCTTTTCTTTCCAAAGCCATAGGGAGTACATCTGATGTATTTCTTTACAATGCTTTTCAAGTATTTGAAGTGCGCTATTATCATAGTATCTTCAAATCTTAAATCCTCTCTTTTGCAGAGTGACATCCTCATGTCCGTCAAAGGATTTGTATGCAATATATTTCCAGTTTCTTATTGCTAAGAATACACTCCTCTGGACACCCTTTATGTTCCATTTTCCCTTGTCATTTACTGTACCCAGAACAGTTTTGTTATGACCCCTGAAAAATCCCAGGACTATTGGTTCATCGGTTTGACTTTTCTACTTTCAATAAGGCCACCAAAAATTACATTAGTTCTCTCTCTTTGGGAAGTCAGTTCACATTGCCGATTTATATTGAGCTTGTTACCAACCTAAGTTCCTTAGGCTTTCTCAGGGGACTGAAGTTAAATCAGGTCTCCTTGATCCTATACCTACTAAAGGATGTTCTGAATGCCAGTGCTACATTCTGTATTTATCCCTATGAAATTTCTCCTTGTACTTTTGGTCCATCGCTCTTGCCGTTTAAAGAAACTTTTATAATCATCTGTGTTAAATTGTCATAATGCTTGTTTCCAATTATTTTATACTCTATCCCTAAAGTTTACTAGTCCCTCTCATACTGACTCCGGGCTTGGCCATGTGACTCATTTTAGCAAATGCAACAAGAGTAGATTTAACATAGCAGAGACTGGGGAAGTGATTGCAGCACTGGTTTTTCTACTTTTCAGCCGCTCTTCAAGCATGAAAGTGCAGGATAAACAAGCCCATGCTAGCCTGCTGGAGGAGAAAACATCATGGGGCACATCCCACAGGCAGTCAGCTCAAACCAACCCACAGTTCACTGCAGACACGGAAGGGAGCCTCAGTCAAGATATATTAAGCCCAGGCCAGGTCAGTAGAACTGCCCAGACAAACCCAACCTAAAACATTGACCTATAAAGCTATGAGCTAATACATGCCTGTTGTTTTAGGGGGTAGCTAGTTAATACAACATATCACATAGTAGCTATCCTTTTTGAAATCACTCACAAATTTGATGTGTTCCTGTGCCCAAATTATTGAATAGATTGTGACATAATTCTAATGTTGACATTGGTCAAGCCTCTTTGTTCAGCCAGCTACTAAATACTCTACATGCAGCCCATAATTTGCAAAAGAAAAATTGCATTGGAATAAAATAACTACATTGTAATTTTAACATATTTCTACCCCCGATTAGTTCGGAAGATCATGCTCCATTTTCTAATGTCACAGTTTTATTTTCATTCAGAATGTTTAAAATGCCTGTAAATAAATTATCTTTATTAAAAATATTAAAATATTTCTGAGAAAGGTAGTCAAATTGTTTGATATACTAGAAGTGAAAAGAGATAAACTATTGGGCAGTTGAAAAATTTCTTCAAATCTTCTTCTCATATTGATGGTTGTTGCATTTCTAAATGCAATGTGGAAGCTTTCATTTTTTTTTTTTTCATTTTAAATCCATACGTTTGCTTTCCTCCTGAAGCCCCTAACAATTATCTTCAGTCTGAAATAGAAGTGGTAAAATCATGAGTGTAAAGGTTGGGGAAAAGAATGAAAAAGATATTTCCTGCATAGTTAGTAGCAGGAAATACCAGAAATCTCATTCAAAATATTCCTTTCCCTATAGATTTCTTTTTGTTCCACCTATTATTTTTATCTTGTTTTTAAAAATCAATATCTTGTCTGCGGAGTAAAAAATGAGTACATTCCTTTTATACTCAGAATACTTGCTACCCTTTTAAAAAAGCAACAAAACCTTAGAAGAACTGTGGGATAATTGGAAACATAAAACAAATAATGTTATGATAAGACAGAATAATGTAGTGGACAAAAGAATCAGTGGAGAATCAGACATATTGGTAGGATAGCCCCATATGTCAATTACAAGCTCTGTGACTTTGGGAAACATATCTTTCAGGATTTTTGTTTCTTTATACATAGTGAAGTTAATAATACCTAACTTACTGAATTATTGTGAGGACTAAGTAAGATATGTGTAATGTATCTAGTATATTGTAATCAACAAGAAATAACGCTGTTACGAAATTAATAGAAACAGAAAATACCTAATGAGCACTTATTTTGAGCCAGATGGCTTGAATATTATGGTACCTCATGGGATCAGGAACCAAAGCTCCTTCCATTTTTTATTCTGCCGTATACAGCTTCAATTTCGGGTCTAAAATGGCAACTCAGAATTCAATTACAACATCCTTGTTCATAATAGCAACGAAATAAGGGAATATATTTTTCCCCGTTTAAGAACACTTTCCTCTTCCTCATGTAGCCACACCTAACTATAAAGGATACTGGAAAACATGCTTTTACTTTGACTGCAGTTAAAAACTAGAAATTTTGTTATTGACAGGAGAATGGATATTGAGCTAAACCAGAAATCTCTACTAAGCATACTTAACACATTAATTCTTCAACGTTTTGGTCCAAATAAGTTTTTAAAAACACATTATTTTACTTCAGTAGGTGAGGTAGAAACAAAAGCAAAAAGAAACACCACTGAAAAATTTGATCTAATTCCACAGTTTGTCTCAGGCTAGCCCACAGAAGATGTCTGATTAGAAAAGTATTTTCTTGAAGCTTGAATATTAACACACTATGGTTATTCTTTCTTTTTCCCTCCCTCCTTCCCTACATACCTTCCTCCCTCCCTCCCTCTTTTCCGTCTTTCCTTCCTTCCTTTCCTTTCTCTCACTTTCTCTCTGCTCTTTTTTTTTCTAAATAAGAACAAGAAATAACTTCTAAAAGTTCCATTCTTTAATGAAGTTCAAATATAATTTATTTTTTCCAATCTAGAGCCTACAGCAATTTGACTTTAAATAAAAACATATTATTAATCTGTAAAAAGGAAAACTAAATTAAACCTTCTCTGATGATGGATGAGGTAAACAGATTCAAAAGGCAGACTCAGGAAAGACTGCAGAAAATAGCATAACAACTAATTTCTACTTTCATTAAAAACCATGTTTAAAATATCTTAATTCATTTTTACAGTTGTTTTTTTCTTCCCATATCTTCGTATTTTATATTCTGGAATTATCTAATTTCCTGATCTCAGCATTTAATTTTCCCATCTTTGTTTATTTCTTTTGTAATATTGGGTAGTAAATGCTATAGATATAGTATTCTAGTAGCAAGAGTTCATATATTAATTTATAAGAAGTATGACTGTCTTAATAATTCACATCACATGCTATAAATCTCTATTGGTTTTCAAGGGCTGCCATAACAAATTACCACACACTTGTTGAACTAAAACAACACCAATTTCTTCTTCCATGGTTCTGGAGGTTAGAAGTTCAAAATTAAGATGTTAGTAGAGTTTTTTTTTTTTTTTTTCTGGACATTATAGGGAAGAATCCATTCCATGCCTCTCTCCTAATTTTTAGAGGCTGCTAGGAATCCTTGGTGTTCTGTGGTTTGTGGCTACATCACTCCAATTTCTATTTCTGTCTTTACGTTGACTTTTTCCTTGTGAAGCCATGGCATTTGTGATGACATTTTGGACTTACTTGGTTAATCCAGACTAGTCTCATCTCAACATTCTTAATTTAATTACATTTGCAAATACCATTTTTCAAAATAAGGTAATGTTTACAAATTGCAGAGATGAGGACTGGTTGTCTTTGAGTGGGCATTATTCAACCAACTACAATACTTTTAAGATGTTTTTTAACCCGTAATGTTTTGTGATGTTAAAATACTCAACAGTACTAGAGGTCAGCTCTTTATACTGGATGTAACATGGTTTACATGTTACTTTGTCACTTTAAAACAATTTTAATAAAATATATTTTTCACAAATAAGTAAAATTCTTGAGCCACTTTATGTGTATATCACTCAACAGTTTCAGGAGTAGAAAAAGACTTCCAAGTAACTAATCTGCAAACCATAAGCTCTCCTCACTCTGAATGTCCTTTATCTTCTCTCACAGGTACTTTAGCAAAATTTAGGACATTATAAATACAGGTGTTGATCGACTTACCACCTGTGCAACTTACAACCATTCGACTTTACGACCACAATTGCTAGCCATGACTGCTCCACGTCTGGCAGTGCAAACGTTGCCCAGCTGGGTGTACGACAGTGCGGACCAGCTTCCGGCAGCACTACCATCTCCGTGTGCACCATTTCAACTGTGCGTATAGCCTACTTAACTTACGACAAAATCGTGTTACGACCGGTCTGCGGTCCCGACTGTGGTCGTAAGTTGAGCACTAGCTGTAATAGAAAGTGGTAAAGATCATAATGCCAAGGACTTCATAGTCTTAAGTAGACATTCACCAACGTTGGGTAGAATATTCAGCTTCTCTCTTTCACTAAAACTGTAAACCTGCTAGTTTGTATGCACGTACTCAGCTGATGCGTAATTCTTTACTGGAAAATATTCAGACTGCAAAAACTCTGAGAAGTGGCAGAGAAGATTCCTCATATACAAAGCGTATTTAATTGCACTGGTATAGTTTGGCTATTTGGTTCCTCCAAATCTCATGTTGAAATGTATCCTCAGTGTTGGAGGTATTTAGGGCATGGGGACAGATCTCTCATGAACAGCGTTGTGCCTTCTCCACCCCATGGTAATGAGCAAGTTCTTGTTCTATTATTTCTGGAGATTTGGTTGTTAAAAAGAGTCTGGTGCATCTCTTCTCTTTTTGCCATGTGACATGCATGTTTCCCCCTCACCTTTCACTGTGATTGAGGCCCTCACTAGAAGCAGATGTTGGTACAACCTGCAGAATCATAAGTCAAATAAACCTCTTTCTAAAATAAATTACTCAGCCTCAGGTGTCCCTTTACAGCAATGCAAAGTAGGTTAATACATTTACTTCTTTCAATTAAAGTATTTATTAATTTTTCTATAGCTCTTCTTTCAAAATGCTTCTATTCCTCATGAAAGATGATGGTTAAAATAGTTTTTGAAATTATTTTGTGGCAGCAATTTTGATTTATTAGATGGAATAAGAAGAAGAAGAAGAAAAGGAAGAGGAAAAAAAGAGAGTTCAATGAGAAGGTTTAGATAATTCAGGCAAAAGATAGCCTGGGATGAACCAGTCTTTTCATTATGGATTGAGGGTAAAGGGCAGACTTTAGAGAGAAAGTGGAAGGAAAAAGCAAAATAAAACATGCTGAATACCTGTGATAAGGGTAAAGAGAAATTACACACTGGGAGGAATAAATTCACATGTATTTTTTAAAGTTCATTTGTCCACATCACAGGCCAAACTTGGTATTTGTCTCTCTTCTGCCAATAGCTTGAATCAGATGAAGTTGCCATGCTTGGAGCACTCAAACTTTATAGCTATTTGCATTATTATTTTTCCTTCCAAAGAGTGTAGTGGAAATAACTCACTACATTGATAATTGATAAAAGAAGCAACCAACAGTTTTATCACTTAAGAATTAAACAGAGGAATATTTACTATTTCAGTGACATCCTATAAATAGATTTCCTTAAAGATTGTAAAAGAAAGATAATTATGGCTAAGTCTAAATCAATAATATGTTGCTGATTTTTACCCTTCGGGGATGATTTTCTGTGATTCAGATTTAAAGTGAAACCAGTGTTATTACTCATAAAGGATTTGGGGTATCCACTTGGTCATGGGACCCATGTCTCACAGACTATGACCTGAAAGAAGATAGTAAGATTTAAGGAATATCTGAAGCTGAGCAATTTATTTATAAAGGAGGCTTATTTGGCTTATGATTCTACCATTTATTTTCACACATTCCATATTTCTCATGATACAATAAGAGATTCAGTTTTCTGGTTTGCCTTCATGTCAAAAGAAAGCCTGGAGAATTGATTTGGTTACTTTGTTAACAACCTCCTTTCCAAACCTGTGTTTGAAAATTGAATTCCCAGATAGTTCAGTTCACCAAACTGGCCTGGACATTGATAGTATCTTTACTTCCAAAGGATTGGTGGAAGTGATCTATGAAGAAATCTTCTTGTTTTATACGCTATCCTTTGGCAACCAACATGTGATCAGATTAAAGAACTACAGTTGCCTCTTTGAGCAGCACATTCTTCTGAAGTACAGAACTCAGAGCAGTAAAATAAGAAACTATAATTTTGGATTTTAATTCTAACTCTGTCACCAGGCAATTGTGATCCTAGGCAATCAATTGTGATCCTAGGCAAAATTTTTTTTGTCATATTGTATTTACAAAATGGGTATAATAATATGTCCTTAAGTACTTTATAGAGTAGCTAGGAAGACGTTGATATCTGTGTGTGTGAGTACTTTGAAAATCATAATAATTATATAAGAAACAAATTTTAAGTATTAAGGAGACTAGTTCAGTACTTACTTGGGGAGAAATGCAGATGTGCATGTATGTATGTATATTCGTACACAAATACACATATATATGTGTATCATGATGTACATATTTTTTGTATTTCTTTTTCTTGGTCTCTGCTCCATGCACACAAGGCTATGACTTCATTTAAGTAGTTCCATCTGGAACAAAAAGTAAAGTTGAGGAAGTAATGTGCCTCCTCAATCTTCCAGATCACATTTCCCTAGAGTTGAAGGTCTGGCATGCGTGGGAATAGTTTACAGCATTTTATAAACACACACACACACACACACACACACACACACACACACACACGCAAAACCCTTCCTGAAACAACACAAATTCCTTTGGAAAGGCATCTAGAGCCAATATTCAGCAAGTTTCAAAAAACACCTAATGTGAATCTCTACTCTTGGAGCAGCCAGCAGGATCTCTGCTTTGCTAGAGCATTTATGGGAAACACATGCAAAAAGATGCTAATTGCAGAGCACTCACAGAGTGGTGAATTTTCAATTTATTTTCCCCATATAAGATACTGAAAAGCAGTAGAATAAGTGTAACTCATAGGTCCCGAAGACAGAGATTTTACCTGTATTAGTGCAAAGTAAATTTCCCACGGAAATGGACTCTTTCCTTTGGTGGTCTCCTTTAATGATAAGCTTTGTTTTGCTGCACCCTTATCATTTGTGTGCTCAGTGGAGAAATATTAATTTTCTTCAAAAATTTTTTCTTTGTGTTTACAACTTGGCTAACAATTTGGAGCAAGAAGCCTAGCTTTCAACCTATTTCTTCTTTTGACATACTTTCCTCACTAAGACTAATCACTTATTTCAAACTTTTGATTTGAAGTGAGAGATGTGTAATGATTCCTTTCATTTGAATGTTTAGAGAGAATTGTAGGGTTATTAACTGGTCTAATATCAACATTCTTGTGTCTCAGGAAATAGGACAACCTGAAGGGAAGGGCAGAGAAAGGAGAACAATCAATTGGTGCAGCAGGCAGAACACACACATTTTAAAATTAGGTTTATTGTCTTAAATGGACTTGGTTTGTGGAACCCTCAAACAATTACATAATAACATAAAAGATTACTGATCATGGATCACCATAACAGATAAAATAATAATAAAAAGGTTTGAAATATGGCAGGAATTATCAAAGTATGACACAGAGATGCAAAGAAAGCACGTTATTAGAAAAAGAGCACTGATAGACTTGCTGGAGGCAAAGATGCTACAAACCTTCAATTTGTGAAAAATGTAATATCTCTAAGAACAATAAAAATAAATGCAATAAAATGTTGTATGCCTATATACCCATTTTCCTTTTGAGCCTAGAAGAAATAATTTTTGACTGTCTCCTGGGCCATGCAAGTATACCTGGGAATTCCATGAGATCATCCCAAGGTCATCTGCCAAGACAGCCTTTCCATCACTAATCCTGCTTCTGTGCTATGCTGGGGCATGAAGAATTCTGGAATTTTGCTGTTTCCCTAGAGACTACATGTGTCAAATATGGGACCCTCCACTCTGAGTTCAAATGTCTACTCTTATGCTGATGGGTGGGTGAGAGGACTCAACATTTTCTCAGGGACACAAACTAATGCCTCACTCTATCATTTAATTTCTAATCCTCTTCCCTCTTCCTCAACTTCATTTCAGTTGCTAGAGAGGTGTTGTCCAGTAGGATTGTGATGATGAAAATGTTCTCTATTTGTGTAATCCAATATGGTAGCCAATAGCCACAGGTGGCTTTTGAGCACTTGAAATGTCACTAGTGAAGAACTGAATTGTGAGCTTTATTAACTTTAATTAATTAAAATTTAAATAACCACTAGTGGCTAAAGGCTACCATATTGGATAGTATGACTCTAGAATCTATGTAATCTGGGGCAGGGAAAGGTTTAAAAAAAATTTCTAATCACATTTTTCAGTCTTTATTTTGTTTGTTACATATGGTTTTATTTTTTCATAATTTCAACTTTTATTTTTTATTCAGGAGGTACATGTACAGGTTTGTTACATGGATATATTGTGTGATACTGAGGTTTTTGGTATAAATGATCCTGTCACCAGGACAGTGAGCATAGTACCTGATAGTTTTTCAAGCTCATGCCCCCCTCCCTGCCTACCCTCTCTAGTAGTTTAGAGGTCTGTTGTTGCCATTTTTATGCCCACGAATACCCAATGTTTAGCACCCGCTTATAAATGAGAAAATGTAGTATTCGATTTTCTGTTTCTGTGTTAATTTGCTTAGGATAACGGCCTCTAGCTCCATCCATTTTCATGCAAAGAACATGATTTCAGTTTTGCTTATGGTTGCATAATATTCCATGCCATATATGTAACATGTTTTCTTTATCCAGTCCACCATTGATTGGTGTCTGGGTTGATTCCATGTCTGCTATTGTGACTATTGCTGCAATGAACATACAATAATGCATATGCCCTTTTGGTAAACAATTTATTTTATTTTGGATATATACCCAGAAATAGAATTGCTCATATTCTTCATTCATTAAAACCTTTTTTATTCCCTAAATTATTTAAAAATTTTTAAGTCAAGAATTGGTTTATATATTCTGCTGCATCATTCCTTTCTTCAGACAATGAATGCAGCTACCTGAATGGAGTGGACATATGTGAATGAATCAAGGTCAATCTCAATTATAAATTTTAATGTAATTGCTTCAAATTGTTATACTAACTGCATTTTTCTTAAATTTTAGTTTTGGACTAATTTACATAAAAGATTAGAAAATTTGCTTCTGAGGCAGAAAAGCATAGGGCCCTAAATTTCAATCTACTTTTTTGTTACTCCCTCATAGTGTGACCTTAGGAAAATCACTAAATTTTTTCAGAATCTTAATTTGTTAACTTAGAAAACTGGGCTAATATTTTTATTCAATAGCTGTGGTATCTCAAACTGAATAAAGTCATTCATAGTTTAGGTATCATTACTATTCTTTCATTTTTTTCTGGTATAAAATGTGTTCAATAATTTCTTGGCTGATATTAAACTTTGTTTCAATTTGTCTTCTAATAGATAATCTATCTACTTATCTATATATAATAATATTATTAAATTATTAATAATTTTATTTTCTAAATATTATTTATAAGAATTATAACATTATCAATGTGCTACTTTGTGACTGCTGTTTATTTTTAATGATTGTATATTTCTATTGGTAATGTTAGGTCAAAATTTACTTAGAGATTATATAGATAAATGTTTATAAGTACTTAGGAGTATGTAACATATATTCACATACATAGACATTGCTCAAACATGGAAGTACCTAGGAGTATATAACATATATTCAGTACATAGACATTGCTCAAACACTTTCCCTTTTGTAAAGAATTATTTAATTTGGCAATACTGAAAAAGAAAAAGAAAAAAAAATCACATCCATATCTGAATTATCAATCCTACTGCTGAAACGTTTCAGAGGGTGATACAGGTTATAGTAAACTACATTATAACTATAAGCCAGTGTAGTTATATGCCTTTAAACTCTTGAAAACAAAGACACTGAATAGGATAGATTCACAAAAGAGATGTCATGGACCCCACCTAGACTAATAAATCAAAAGGCCGTTTCATCCTGGCTTGATACTTTTGCAATAATAAGTAAACTAGTGGGTGTGTACAAGAGTAGGAGATGGCTCTAGTGAATGAAACATTGGACCCATGAAACACCACCAGGAAGCACCAAAAGGAAAAATTACAGTGATCAGGGCTAGGGTCATTCATTCATTTATGCACTTAAACATGCATATTTATTGTTGTCCATGTGATAGATCAGTGTTTGTCAATCTCTTCTCATTATCAACATTATCTTCCTGATTGTACTCCTTTCCCATGAAATTTTAGGGTCAAAGATATATTGTGTATCTGTATATGGATTTGGACCCTTTGGAGGGTTATAAGCTCTTGTATTGTCAACGTTTCTCTAACCCCCTTGGAGGTGATATCACCTCCATTGAAGATGCATATGTTATTTTGTGGAAATGTTGGAGAATCACTTCATCTGCTGATGAAGTCTGTGTCCTCAGGGTACTGAGAGTTTAGTAGGGTAGACAGACACACAAATAGGTAATTATACAAACAGGATTAGGGCTACAACAGGAGTATCAAAGAACCAACAAACTTACCCCAGCTGGGGAAACTGTCTCCCAGTTGTCATATCCAGGGAGGAGGCTTCCCTCAGCTGAGTATCCAGTGGGATGCTCCAAGGGAAGGAAACATTGAGGCTGTTTGAGCCAGTTTGGTTTTGAATAGTTTCAAAATCAAAATGATAATGTCAACCATAAAGTGGCTAAATTCAGCTTAAGATTTCCAGAGAGTAAGGGGGACACAGTAGACTTCTGTTTCAAGCTTGAAAAATGCTAAGCCGCTGCCTGAAGACGCCAGTAAGTAGAGAGGGCTGCTCTGGGGAGCCAACTGTACTTCCACTGAGAGATGATCAAGGGCTCTGATTCTCTAAAACCAGATGTGGACTTAGCAGTGGAAACATTGGCCAGGGGCTATTTAAAAAGGGATAAAGCTCAGGAGGGCTTCTTCCATGGAGCAAAACATCTGTGGCCAGAAGAACTAAAGATGGGCTGATGGATAGGAAGCCAAGGAGGCAGCCAGCAAGGGCCCTACCTGAGTGGAAGGGCTGCACTCAGAGGGCTGAAGAGTTAGGAAGACAGGAGTGCCCACAAGAAGCTGAAACATCTGCTGCATCTAGAGAAAACCAGTGCCAGATGACATCAGTGCCAGCCAAATAAAATGCATCTGCCCTTCCTTTTCTTCTCCGCCTTTCTTCTCCAGCCCAGTGGATGGAAGGAAGACGAGAAGAAGCCTAAGAGAGGGAATAAAGGAGGCAACCAATCACACACAGATTTCTCTCTGTATTAGTCTGCTTTCATGCTTTTGATAAAGACAAACCTGAGACTGGGTAATTTATAAAGAAAAAAAGGTTAAATGGACTCACAGTTCCATGAGAATGAGGAGGCCTCATAATTGTGGCCAAAGGTGAAAGGTACGTCTTACATGGTGACAGACAAGAGTGAAAAAGAATCAAGTGAAAGGGGTTTCCCCTTATAAAAACATCAGATCTTGTGAGACTTATTCACTACCATGAGACCAGTATGGGGTAAACTGCCTCCATGATTCAGTTATCTCCCCCTGGGTCCCTCACACACAGGTAGGAATTGTGGGAGCTACAATTCAAGATGATATTTGTATGGGGACATAGTTAAACCATATCACTCTCCTCAGGAGTCCAGCCTGTTGCTATAGGCCCAAGCTGGAGGAAGAAAGAAAATTCAACCTTGAATAAAGAGCAGCAGGTTTTTTCTCATGAATTACCTTCTGTGAGGTCAGTGTGTCCAACAGGGCACTATGTTGAAAGCCAGCAAACCCACCATGGGCTCTGCTGAAACAAGAGCAAGGTGACCCTCTGTTTCAGAAGTTGGAGTAAGAGTAACCAGGCCAACTGGCACATACAGCAGAGACTCAGCAGGAAGGAGAGGCTGAGTCCACAAAGTGAGGCCATTGAACTGAGAATGAGTAGATCCCAGATGAAAGGAGGTAGACATTATCCACAGAGGTACAGAATGCACACTGAGTGATGCAGACCAAACACTGCAGCCAGAGCCATCCAAAACCTGGGTGATGCTGCATGAATCAGCTGACTCTTCCCTCTATCCACAAGGTGACACCAGCTCCTTCCTCACATACCCATGTCTCCATCTTAAAGAGAAGAGTATAGAACTAAGGGACTGAGCAGTGGTCTCCCAAACTGATCACGACCTCAAGGAACTCTTTATCACACTAGTTATAAACTAGGTTGGACGTTTGCTTTCTTATACCCTGCCTCCTGGACAGTGAGAATGCCTAAGGAAAATCAGAGCAGTAATAGACAAAATAAATAAACATTTCCTTTGCCCTTGGTATTTTGATGAAGTAAATCTGTGATGCTTCCTCTGCACATTGAGCTTGGGCACTTAAATAACAGCAAAAATGTGGGACATACAGATAAAATTCTTATTTGTTCTCCACTTTTAACAAGGAAAAGGTATATTTTTCTATCGTTTGTGACTAGAATCCCTGAACCAAGTTCTCATTTTTTAATGTAGTTCCTTTCCATGCAGATCATACTATTTTTTTTACATGCCTAGTATGTTGTAGTGCTCAATGCAATGAATGATCAAACGAAGCATCTTCTACTACGGTAGTTTGTTTAAACATGATGGTTCTAGTCCTCTGGATGGCTTTGCACCTCCTGAAGTCTAGTTCCCAGTGTATTAAGCCACATAACTTAATAACAGTGCCTGCTTTTACTCTTTCTGAAATTGTTTTTAATTTCATCTACCTTTGTCTCTCCACATTTGCACTCTTCTGCTGTGCATTAGGCTTCTGAATGGAGACATTCCTCTCCATATACCTGTAAAAATCTTTTATGCATTCAAAGTAGAGCTTTGCATTAGTCTTTGCCTGGATCATTTTTTTAAGTGTCACTAAACTACTGGGCTTTCATCTTGTGCTGCTCATTGCATCTTAACTTCTTCTGGAAGTCTACTCAAGAAAACCCCAATGATAGTGTGACCACAAGGTCTGTAATCTTCCATGCCTTCTCTTTTTCCTATCTTCCTGAAATCTACTGCAATGACTATTTGCTCTACCTACCTGTGGGGACCCTTTAATAGTTACAACGTTCTGGTCAGTTAGGACAGCTGGAATCCAATAGTTCTCACCATTTCTTTTTGGTGTCAGCCAAGAAGTATTAAAGGAAAGGACTTCAATTTTCTCCTCATAATTTTGGACATGGATAACTTTTGGATAGTGGGTGGCTATGAAAATAGTATCTCTGGGAATAATGTTTCTTTTCCTTGTTCTTGTAAAAAACACCTGTTCTTTCATAACATTGGCATACTCACATTTAGCTTATACAATTTTGTGATTCATATTTTACCTGGTGCCAGACAAACTGGAAAAAAATTAGAACCACTTTAACATTTTTCTTACAAATATAAAATGTCTATTGATCACCTTGATGTATAAAATATAGACTATTAGAAAAGTGCAAATGAGAGGTCTGGAAATCTGCAGAAGCTACTGTCTGAGAAGTCAGAAGTCTGTACCCAGGTAGCTATGACCTAGGAAGCTCACTTGTGCTCTCTGAGGATCTGTTGCGTTTTTCTATAAATTAAAGCAGTTGAATTAGATCATTGTGAGGACCTTTTCTAACTGGATATGCCAAATATAATTAGATATCAACTAGCACAAGGATTGGCTAACTAAGTCCTGCAAGTAAAATCTAAATAAAGTTTTATTGGAACACAGTAACAGTTGTTAGTGTACACATTGGTTGTGGATGCTTTTGTTTCAACAGCAGCGTTGAGTAGTTGCGACTGTAACTGCATCTCTCACAAAACCTAAAATATTCACTATTTGATCACTTAGAGAAAAAGTTTGTTGACTGTCAATAGTTTTGAAGTCAGCAGAAATTGAACAATGCCATATTTTTTATTGAAGTATAAAATACACACATAAGAGTGTACATATCATAAATAAAATCACTGAATTTTAAATACCTATTTAACTAGATGCCAGGTTACAATAAAAACTCGATCATTGCTAACACTCTAGAATACCTTTTGTGCTACCTTCCAGGTGCTACTATCCCTAAGGATACCCACTATCCTGATTTCTAACATTGATTTCTATCAATACTTCATAAAAATAGAATTTCATAGTATGCTCTTTGTTGGTGAATAGCCCCTTTCACTCACATTATGATTGTGAAATGCACTAGTGGCACACGGGTGAACCAGCTCTCTGGGGGGAGAAAAGGCCTACTTTGTAGCATTTGCTGGTTTCTGTGGCACAAATGTACCCACCATGGTTGATTTCAAGGTGCCAACTTGACATCATTGAATGCAGGTTAGGAAGAGATGCTAACAGTTCTTGCTAGTGAGTGTAAGTCCATTCTGGCACACTTTGAGTTATATTGGTGAGGGTAGTTACATGTTTATTCTCATTTATGTGCAGTGTTTCATCATGTGAATGTACCGTTATTTATTTTTTATACTGTTGTTGGGTATATGAGTAATTTTCAGTTTGTGGCTTTTATGAATATTGCTGTCATTAAATTCAGTACATGTCTGTTGGTAAACCCACGCAGGTCTCTCATTTGGACATATCCCTGGAAATGGTATTGAGAGTCATTGGTATACACACGTTCAGTTTTAGTACGGGTCACCGAAGAATTTTCCAAATTAGTTTTTTCTGTTTTATATTCCCACTAGCACATATGGGACTCTGGTTACTCCAAATACTTGCCAAAACTTGGTGTTTTCTAAATTTTTTATTTTAGCCACTACGGTGTGTGTAGTGGTATCACATTTTGATTTGAACTTTAGTTTCCTTGATGGCCAATATGGTTAATGGACATTTGATACTCTTTTTTATGTGAAATATTTTGTCTTTTATTTCTGTTGGGCTTTAATTTCTTATTGATTTGTGGTGGTTCTTAAAATTAAACATATTGTGAGTAAGAGTGTTTCTTTTTATTGTTGCTAGACATGCCTCTTGCAATTATCTTTAGAAATTTTTGGAGTTGCTTTTTAATTCCCTTAATGATGTCTTTTGAAATACAGAAGTTTGATATTTTAGTATAGTCCAAATTTTTATTGTTTTATGTATGGGTACTGCTTAGTGTATTATATTAAAGAAATCTTTCCTCCAAGATCATCTAAAAGCTTCGCTTTTTGCATTTATATCTACAATATCCCCAAATTGATTTTTATATAAGGTGTAAGGTAGGGGTCCAGATTTATTTCCCATTTATTAAAAGAGCCATTCTTTTCCCACTGTACTGTAAAGCTGCCCTTATCAAAAATAAGGTGGCTCTTTTTTCTTTTCCAAGATCAGTTGTTTATTCTTGTGCTAATACTACTCTGCTTCAATTACTACAGCTTTATAACAGACTCTTTGTCTGGGAGTGTAAATCTTCCAGCTTTGTTTTTTTTCTTCAAGATGACTTGGTGGCTATTCTTGGCCCTTTGCATTTGTCCATTTACACAAATATAAATGCCACTATTTTATTGGGATTTCATTCCATTTATAGATTGTTGGTGACTATAATTATAAATTGTGTTACTTTTAAATTGTGTATTCTATTTTTTTGTTTCTAATATATAGAGGTATGCTTAATTGTTATTATTATTATTATTATTTTTTGAGACGGAGTTTCACCCTTGTTACCCAGGCTGGAGTGCAATGGCACGATCTTGGCTCACCGCAACCTCCGCCTCCTGGGTTCAGGCAATTCTCCTGCCTCAGCCTCCTGATTGGCTGGGATTACAGGCACACGCCACCATGCCCAGCTGATTTTTTGTATTTTTAGTAGAGACGGGGTTTCACCATGTCGACCAGGATGGTCTCGATCTCTTGACCTCGTGATCCACCCCTCTCGGCCACCCTGCTTAATTATTTTTTATATAGCCTTGCATCCAGCTCATTAACACTAACAGTCTATAAATTCTCTGGTTTTCTAGCTGTGTAATATTGTTTCATGCAAATAATGAAAATTTTCTTTCTTTGCTTTCCAATCCTATGTCTTTTCTTTCTTTGTCTTGCCTTATTGAACTGGTTAGTTTCACCAGTACAATTTGAATGTAAGTGACAATAGCAGATATTCGTGGCCTACACCCAAATTAAAAGGGAATTTCTTTTAGTATTTCACCATTGATATCCTTTGACTGCCCTTAATCTTTTTTCACTTTGCTTGTCAATAGGGACACAAAATGAGCCATGGTCCAATACCCAAACCACATATTACCTGAATACTCATAGAATTTCACTGTAATGCTTATTTGCCTATTTGATTGACACACATTTAAGTTACTATGATATTTCAGGAGTTAAGGAATTTTAGTGATAGTATACACAACTTTATCTTTTTCAATGGCAAGAGAGTAACAGAGGGGTTCAGATCTGAATATTCATGGAAAGTAGGGTAGATTGCTAGGACTTCTGTTTTTTTTCTGTTATTGCTGTTTGTTTGTTTTTTTGAAACAGAGTCTTGCTGTGCCGTCCAGGCTGGAGTGCAGTGACACAGCCATGGCTCACTGCAATGTCAATCTTTTTGGTTTAAGAAATCCTCCCGCCATAGTCTCTCAAAGTGTTGGGATTTCAGGCGTAAGCCTCTGTGCCCAGCAAGCTTGTGATTTTAATAGGACTCAATGCCTTTCTTTCTATCTTAAAAAACCAATTAAGTTCAGGGGTACATGTGCAAGTTTGTTTTATAGGTAAACTTGTGTCATGGGGGTTTGTTGTACAGATCATTTTTGTCACCCAGGTATTAAACCTAGTACCCAAAAGTTATATTTTTCTGATCCTTGCCTTCCTCCACCCTCCAACCTCTAGCAGGCCCCAGTGTCTGTTGTTTCCCATTATGTGTCCATGTGTTCTCATCATTTAGCTCACACTTATAAATAAGAACATGTGTTATTTGGTTTCCTGGTCTGCATTAGTTTGCTGAGGATAATGGTCTCCAGCTTTATCCATGTTCCTGCAAAATACATGATCTTGCTAATTTTTGTGTGTGTCTGCATAGTATTTCATGGTGTATATGTACCACATTTTCTTTATCCAGTCTACCATTGTTGGGCACTTAGGTTGATTCCACGTCTTTGCTATCGTGAATAGTGCTGCAATGAACATACATGTGCATGCATCTTTATGATTAAAAAATTTATATTCCTTTGGGTTTATACCCAGTAATGGAATTGCTGAGTCAAACGATAGTTTTGTTTTTAGGTCTTTGAGGAATTGTCATACTATGTTCCACAATAGTTGAATTAATTTACACTCCTACCAACAGTGTATGCACATTCCTTTTTCTGCATAATCTTGCCAACATGTGCTATTTTTTTACATTTTAGTAATAGCCATTGTGATTGATGTGAGACATGATAGTATCTCATTATGGTTTCAATTTGCATTTCTCTAATGATCACTGATGTTGAGCTTTCTTTCATATGTTTGTTGGCTGCATGTATGTCTTCTTTCGAAAAGCGTGTCTTCTTATCTTTTGCCCACTTTTTAATGGGGTTTTTGGTTTTTCTCTTTTGTAAATTTGTTTAAATTCCTTATGGATGCTGGATATAAGATCTTTGTCATATGTATAGTTTGCAAACATTTTCTCCCATTCTGTAGATTGTCTGTTTACTCTGTTGGTAGTTTCTTGTGCTGTGTAGAAGCTCTTTGGTTTAATTAGATCTCATTTGTCAACTTTTGCTTCTGTTGTAATTGTTTTTGGCATCTTTGTTAAGAAATCTTTGCCCATTTTTATGTCCAGAATGGTATTGTCAAGGTTATCTTCCAGGGTTTTTATAGCTTTAGGTTTTACATTTAAGCCTTAAGTCCATCTTGAGTTGATTTTTATATATGGTATAATGAGCCAGTACAGTTTTAATCTTTTGCATATGGCAAGCCAGTTATCCTAGCACCATTTATTGAATAAGAAAGCATTTCCTCGTTGCTTGTTTTTGTCAACTTTGTCAAATATCAGATAGTTGTAGGAGTGTGGCCTTATTTAGGGTTCTCTAATCTGTTCCATTGGTCTATGTGTTTGTTTTTGTACCAGTACCATGCTGTTTTGGTCACTGTAGCCCTGTAGTATAGTTTGAAGTCAGGTAGCTTGATGCTTCCAGCTTTGTTCTTGTTGCTTAGGTTTGCCTTGGTTATTTGGGCTCTTTTTTGGTTTCATATGAATTTTTAAAATAGGTTTTTTCTAGTCTCATGAAGACTGTCATTGATAGTTCGATGGAAATATCATTGAATCTATAAATTGCTTGGGGCAGTTGGCCATTTTAATAACATTGATTCTTTCTATCCATGAACATGGAACGTTTTTCCATTTGTTTGTGTCATCTCTGATTTCTTTATGCATTGTTTTGTAGTTCTCAATGGAGAAATCTTTCAACTCCCTGGTATTTTGTTTTTTTTTTTTGTGGCAGTTGTGAAGGAGATTGCATTCCTGATATGGTTCTCAGTTTGATGGTCATTGGTATCTAGAAATGATAGTGATTTTTGTACACTGATTTTGTATCCTGAGACTTCTCTGAAGTTGTTTATTATCTTAAGGAGCTTTTGGGTTGTGACTATGTGGTTTTCTAGATATAGAATCACATTTATAAACAGGAATAGTTTGGCTTCTCTCTTCCTATTTTGATGCCTTTTATTTCTTTCTCTTTCCTGATTATTCTATCCAGGACTTCCAATATTATGTTAGATAGCAGTGGTGAGAGATGGTATCCTTGTCTTCTGATAGTTTTCAAGGGAAATGCTTCCAGCTTTTGTCCATTCAGTATGATGATTGCTGTAGGTTTGTCATATACTGCTCTTATTATTTTGAGGTATGTTCCTTCAATGTCTAGTATTTATTGAGAGTTTTTAACATGATGGAGTGTTAAATTTTATTGGAAGACTTTTCTGAATCTATTGAGATAATAGGGTTTGTGTCCTAATTCTGTTTATGTGATGAATCACATTTATTGATTTGTGTAGGTTGAACTGACCTTGCATCCCAGGGATAAAGCCTCCTTGATCATAGTGGATTAGCTTTTTGATATGCTGCTGGGTTCAGTTTATAAATATTTTGTTGAGGATTTCTGCATCAGTGTTCATCAAGGATATTGGCCTGAAGTTTTCTTTTTTCGTTGTTGTATCTGCAAGGTTTTGGTGTCAGAATGATTCTGGCCTCTTATAATCAGTTATGGAGGTGTCTCTCTTCCTCAATTTTTTGAAATAATTTCAGTAGGAGTGGTACCAACTCTTCTTTGCATATCTGGTAGAATAGGATGTGGCTTCATAGAGTCTTGGGCTTCTTTTGGTTGCTGGCTATTTATTACGGATTCAATTTTGGAGCTTGTTATTAGTCTGTTCAGGCATTCAGTTTCTTCCAGCTTCAGTCCTGGGAAGAGTGTATGTACCCAAGAATTTATCAATTTCTTCTAGATTTTCTAGTTTGTTTTCATAATATTCTTTGATGGTTATTTGTATTTCTGTGGGATCAGTGGTAATTTCTCCTTGGTCATTTCTCACTGTGTTAATTTGGATTTTCTCTCTTTTCTTCTTTATTAGTTAGTGGTATAGATTACTAATTTTCCCAAAAAGCAAACTCCTGGATTCATTGATCTTTTGATTCCTTTTCCATGTCTCAATATAGTTTATTTCTGCTATGATTTTGCTTATTTCTTGTCTTTTGCTAGCTTTGGGGTTGGTTTGCTTTTGCTTCTCTATTTATTTTAGTTGTGAGGTTAGGTTGCTAAATTGAGATCTTTCTAACTTTTTTATGTCAGCATTTAGTGCTATAAATTTTCCTCTTAACACTGCCTTAGCTGTGTCACAGAGATTATGATATGCTATATCTTTGGTCACATTAGTTTCAAAGAACTTCTTTATTTTCTCCCTTAATTTTAATATTTACTCAAAAGTCATTCAGGAGCAGGTTATTCAATTTCCATGTGCTTGTTTGGTTTTGAACAATTTCATTAGTCTTTATTTATAATTTTATTGCACTGTGGTTTGAGAGAGTGATTGTTCTGATTTCAGTTCTTTTGCATTTGCTGAAAACTGTTTTATGTCTGACTGTGTGGTGAATTTAGAGTATGTGCCATGTAGCATGAGAAGAATGTATGTCCTGTTGTTTTTGGGTGGAGAGTTCTGCAAATGTCTGTTAAATCCATTTGGTCCATTGTGGAGTATGGGTCCTAGATATCTTTGTTAATTTTCTTCCTCGATGATCTGTCTCACATGGTCAGTGCAGTGTTGAAGTCTCTCACTAATATTGTGTGGAGTCTATGTCTCTTTGGAAGTCTCTAAGTGTTGGGTGCATATATACTTAGGATAGATATGTCTTCTTGTTGAATTGAACCCTTCACCATTATGTAATGTCCTTCTTTGTCTTTTTTTGACGTTTGCTGGTTTGAAATCTGTTTTTCTGAAATTTATATTTCAACACCTGACTTTTTTTTAAAATTTTCGTGATAGATTTTCATTCTTCCCTTTATTTTAAGCCTATGAGAGTTACTACATGTGAGATGGGTCTTTCAAAGAGAGCATACCATTGGTTTTTGGTTTATTATTCAGCTTGCCACACTTTGCCTTTTAGTCCAGTTACATTCAAGATTAGTATTTATATGTGTGGATTTGATTCTGTCATCATGATGTTAGCTGGTTATTTTGAGAGGTTTTGGTTATTGCTTTATAGTGTCTGGTCTATGTACTTCATTGTGTCTTTGTAGTGACTGGTAATTATCTTCCTTTACGTATTTAATGCTTCCTGAAGGAGCTCTTGTAAGGTAGGTCTGGTGGTAACAAATTCCTGCTGCAGCTGTTTGTCTGAAAAATGATCTTTCTCTTTTGTTTATAAAGGCTAGTTTGGCCAGATATAAAACTTCTGGTTGGAATTTTTTTCTTTCTTTCTTTCTTTTTTTTTTTTTTTTTAAAGAATACTGGACTCCAATCTCTTTTGGCTTGTAGGGTTTCTGCTGAGAAGTCCACTGTTGGTCTGATGGGTTTCCCTTTGTGGGTGACCTGACCTTTCTAGCTGTCTTTAACATTTTTTTCTTTCATTTTGATCTAGGAGAATCTGATGATTATGTGTCTTGGGGATAATCTTATGAAGTATCTTACTGGAGTTCTCTGTGTTTCCTGAATTTGAATGTTGGCCTCTCTAGCTAGGTTGGGGTAGTTCTCATGGATGATATACTGAAATATGGTTTCCAAGTTGCTTCCATTCTCTGCATTTCTTTCAGGGACACCAATGAGTCACAGGTTTGGTCTCTTTACATAATTCCATATTTCTCAGAGGTCTTGTTTATTCCTTTTCATTATTTTTTCTCTACTCTTGTCTAACTGTCTTATTTCAGAAAGCCAGTCTTTAAAGTCTGAGATTCTCTCCTTAACTTGGTCTATTTTGCTATTAATACTTGTGATTGCATTATGAAATTCTTATGGAGTGTTTTTCACCTCTATCAAGTTGATCATATTCTTTTCTGTTCTGGCTATTTTGTCTGGCACCTCTTGTATCCTTTTATGTTGATTCTTACCTTCCTTGGATTGGATTTCAATGTACTCCTTCATCTCAAAGATCTTTGTTCCCATCCATATTCCGAATTCTATTTCTGACATTTCAGCCATATCAACCTGGTTCAGAAATCCTGCTGAAGTGGTAATGTGGTCATTTGGAGGGAAAAAGGCACTCTGACTTTTTGAGTTGTCAGTTCTTGCACTTGTTCTTTCTCATTGTGGTGGGCTGGTGTTCCTCAATCTTTGATGTTGCTGAGTGTGTGTGTGTGTGTGTGTGTGTGTGTGTGTGTGTGTGTGGTATAAGATGGGTTCAGTCAACTGGTTTTGTTTCTGGAAGATTTTAGGGAGCCAAGGCTCAGCTCCCAACTTCTAGACTGCATGCTGTAACTCTGGGGGACTTGCATCAGGATCGACTGTTCTCTGGCTCCTCTAGGTTAAGAACTCACTGGTGCTGGTGGGGCTGAGGTGCCCCTTGACCACTGATTACTACACTCTGATAGGTGGTGCCAGCCAAAATGTTTCCTAGGGCAGTGGCAGTAGGACTTGTCCTTGTTTGCCTGTGCCAACAGCAGCAGCAGCATGGTGGGGTGCATCCTCACTGGCTGCAGCAGGGTGCTAGCAGGTGTCAGGGTGCCTGCCTCCACACAGGCATTCACAGTAGCAGTAAGGGTAGCACAGCTTGGGGCAGGAGTCCGTTGGCAACTATGCACACAGTCATGCTGGTGGTGGTATTAGCATGGGAGAAAGATGTTGGCAGGCTCAGGTCTGTGTGTGCCCCTGTGGCTGCCCAAGGAGGGTCTGCTATTCTCTCTATCTAGTTTCGCTCCAGCAGCAGTGTTGACATAGGGGTGGGTCACTGGCAAGGGCAATGCTGATGGGCTCTGTACCTCCCAAGGCTCTGACTACAATAGTGGTATCACAAGGAAGAGGAGGCAGAGTGCACTCCCCTGGACAGCAGAGGCAGGGCAGAGTGCACATGTACACACACTAGCAGAGCAGGGAAGGCAAGATCTCCTATGCACATATGCACTGGAAAATCAATGTCAGGGTTGGCTGTGGGCCCAGGAAAAGCAGCAGTTTGGGGAGACAGCAGGCCAGATGGTATGTGGTCATGGGGGCTGCCCTCCCAGAACTTTCTTCTGGTCAGGCATGGTCCACAAGTGCAGGGGCTTTGGTGTGGGTCATCAAAGCATCCGAGGCTGCACTGCAAGCAGGAATGGCCAGGCTGGGGCCTCTGGAGAAGCTGGAAGACCAAGGTGTGCTCAGGTTAGATCAGTCCTTTCAGATGGACCAGACTGCCCTCCAGGGTTCAGGTCTGAGTTTCTCTAGGACTAAAGTCTCCTATGGGAGGAAGTCAAGCCTGGAGAGATGGGCATCCCTGGCCATGCTTTGCTACAGACCCTCCTACTCGAAACCCTATGGGCTGTGCTTTGGTTGTTATGCTGCCCCTACCACTTTCCTAAGCAGTTCTCCCTGACAACTCAAATGTCCATGGTGGTCAAGGGATCTCCTTCTGATGGAATTCCAGAAGCCCATGTGAGAGTGGGTTGCTCCTTTCCAGTTAAACTTAACCATTCCCCTGGAATCCCTGGGGGCCAGGAATGAGTCCCAGTCCATGGTAACAATGTGCAGGGTTCCCTGCTTCTTTCTCCTTCCTCCCAGCTTCTGTGTCTTCCCTCTGTCCACTCTCAGTGCCTTTCCTCCGAAGATCTATTAGGAGTGTGCTGGTCATCCTGGTCCCTCTGTGGCAGCTGTTTCACCTGGCTGCCTCTAGTTAGCCATCTTACCCAAATCCCAATACTTTTCTTTCTAAGAGAAACAGTGCAGCAGATTCAGGGAATGAGCAATAAGTTATATGTAGCATCAGCAAGTGGGTATCTAGCCTCCTGCTTTGTGACCTGGGTGAGCATGAAAGTCAACCTACTGAAGAAAAGCTTTCATCTCATAAAATGTGTTTCTTCCAAAGATACTCGTTAATTGTTTGAAAATATAATTTTGTGCCATTCAAACATTTTCTAATCCTCAAAACTAGAAAGTTATATCAGGTTCTTAAAGGAAGAAAAAAATAAATTGAGTTAGGAAGCCTTGTAGTAACTAGCTTCTAAGATGACCACTGAATTTAACTGGTTCAGTGAATCCAGTGAACCTCACTTCTTGGTATTCACACCTTTGCTTACTACTCTTTCATATTAAGAAGAGCTGACTTGTATAACAAATAAGATATTGCAGAAATAAAGATACATGACATGTGACTTCCAAGCTAGGTTGTAAAAGACATGTGGCTTCTACCTTACTCTGTCTTGTGACACTTGCTCTAAGTGAAGACAGTCACTGCATGATGAGAATGCTCAAGAAGCTATACAGGGAAGTCCATGTAGTAAGGCACTGAGGCCTCCTGTCCATAACCAGTACTAACCTGTCAGCCACAAGAGTGAACCATACAGAAAGTGAGTCCTCCAGTTACTATCAAGCCATTATATGATGCAGCCTCAGTTGACATCTTGACTGTGACATCGTGAGACTCTGAGCCAGAACACTCAGATAAGCTGCTCTCAGATTGCTACTCCACAGAAGCTGTATGAGGTAATAAGCGTACCTTGTTGTTTTAAACTGCTCTGTTTTAGAATAATTTGATATGCAGCAATAAATAACTCTTGTCTTCAAATAATCACCACTGAATTTGATGTGAAAAGCATCACAGAACATTAGTGTTTATTCCAGGAAAAATAATTTGGGAAGTAACAGCAAGTTTCCTTTTTTAAAAAATAAAACAAGAGACAGTTATTTATGATCCTGGAATATAAAGGACAATGGTAGTGACACCAAGGCAATACCAGGAGTAACAGGAGGCATCCACAGACTAAGGCTTCCAGGAGGGAGTGGGGAAAATATAACTGAGGAAAATATAACTAAGGAAAATAAGACAGTTATATTGGTCTTCAAAGAAAGAGGGCCAATTCCCATTACTTTGTCATAGAAAGAAAAAGGTTTGAAGAAATTGGAGAGGAACGCAGCATCAAATAAAATAATCTTTACCACTTCAGGCATTACCAATAAATTTTTGATTTTAACTGTCTTACAGTGACCATTAAGGAGCCATAGTAAATAATACAATGTGAACAGACATGTTACTGTTGTCCAGAAAAATAAGCAACATACATGTCACCTGGAAGATACTTATCAGTTGTTAAGCCATTTGATTACAAATAAGGGCATACATTTTGGCAGAGATTATTATGTGATGATTTGGTTTGACCAGAGCTGATAAATCCATATTCTACTCAGGGGCAAACTCTGAAGTAAGTTTAGTTTTATCAAGTTAACCTAGCAATGCTAAAGTAGCTCATAATATATTTAAAAGCAGTTGATAAAATACATTTTTAATTCCCTAGAAACTTCCTCCCACTCAAAAGGTCATATGCCACCTATGAATCATTCTGTTACATTGGAGGTATTCTAGAAACTTCATCATAGTTTATATACCAAAGAATCCAGACAAATTTATTTTATCAGCTCAGGGCTAACTATTGGTTAAATTGAAACTAACACTTTATATCAGCCAATGCAGGGCAGTTTAATACTTAAAATACAAAGCTATAGAAACAAAAATTCACTCCCCCGATTATAAAAAACATGTACTTCACCCCAGAAAGATACTTACAAACTCACAGGTTAGGGTAAAGATGAAAAAGTATAATCTTACCGTAAAAACCAATTAAAATAGATTTCTTTGTAGGAAACTTTGACAATAGCAGTTTAAAAGTTGCCACTCCTCTAAAGCTATTCAGTAGCAACAATTTTGGTCACTTTTAAATACCCTCAGACTGACAAAAATGAAGGAAATAGATCTCCCCTGCTAGGGCAAATGTTGCAACAGGCTTACCTGATATTTCTATGGTCAATGGGAAAATGTAAAAACAGCCTCAATAAATGACATTTCTGTTTTGGATTAAGGGCTTGAGGGATGTGGCCAATGTAATTCAGTATTTGTGTTGGGGTTTCAGAGTTCCATTTAGCACTTTGTCCGCCTTTGTGTTCTGGCAGTTATCAGCTGCTGCAATGATTATAGGCTGAGTTTACCTGGAACAGAGTTCGTATCTCACAAACAGCTTTAATTGAAAACTTGTTCATCTTCAAACAGTTTCTCGTGATTATTTCAAGTAAACAACAATTTACAGGGAAAACCAGTTTGATGAAGGGACATGGTATGGCATACCTGCTTGAGGAAATTAGGAGAAGCCCTAGCAGTGGCTCTAACTTCAGTGTGTGTCAGTATTATCTGTGAGCTTGTTAAAATAAATTTGCTAAGATCTTCCAAGGCTTATTCAATCAGGCTCACTCCTGGGAGGTATCCTGGAATATATGTTTTTTAATGAGCTCCCATATAATTTTTAAAAGGAACAAGATTCGAGAACTAGCTAATGTGAAAAGAAGGGATCAGAGCCTATTCGTTGGCGTACCTCACTTCCCAGGTTTATTTTCCAGGAAAGGGCTACTCTGCTCTCTGGGTACCAGGCATTTGATGCCACAGGGGACCTAGACAGTCTTCCTTATTCAATCCTAGAACCAATCTAGTTGTCTCATAAAGGAATGAAAATCAATCCCCACAGAGCAGTACCTCTTACCCTTGACTTGCTTTTAGCATCTGTCAAAGAAGTAATAAAACTGTTAATGACAGTCATCAGATTTCGTAAAATTTAGAATTGATCTATTCTGGCAGTAAAACACCTGACCTTCAAAAATATAGTTAAATCCTTCAGATGGCAAATTTCTTTTAATAGATTCTATAGTGGAACAAATGGTAATAGACAGCACAACATGGAAAGAACAATTTCTTCATCGTCCTGCAAATTTCCTCCTCCTCACAGTCATTTTGTGATTTTAGTTGGATGAGCTGCCATCTTTTAGATTGTGGTTTGAAGTAGACGTAAGACAGACTATTTTGTAAAACACAAGAAATCAATTAATTCTCTACAGCCCTTCTCTTGACCCCTCTTCTCTCTTTTCTTCTTCTGTCTCTTCCTTTTTGTCTCATTCTAACTTTGACTCTAACTCTGACTCACTGACTATAACTTTGCTGTCCACTAGTTGACTGGACACTGAAAAGAGAGTAACTCCAATCTCACACTGGGAAACACATAGGACTTGGTCGAAGGAAACAACTAAAACCCATGCAGTAGGGCCTCCAGTGTCCTCTGACAGCGCTGGCAGTGTAGCATCAAGATGCTTCTGAGGAGGGTACAAGCCATGGCAGGGGAGTGACTGCCCGTTTGAGCCCTCTGCAAATGTAGCGGCTGTGAATGTTTTTTATTCTTATTTTTTTAGTGTTTTCTTATTATTACTGTATGAGAAGCACAACTCCCATCCAGCTGCTTCATTAATACCTGGATCATAGATGAAATAACAAAGCTCTGCTGGAATGAGCATAGGAGCTTCTACAGTGTGGGGCCTTTGAGTATATGCATTATTGTTTCTGAGCAAGTATTGCCACTAGAGGCTTACAAGGTATGAAGACAGCATCAAGAAAGGTATTTCTAGATATTTGCAAGTGCCTCTGCATGCAAATTAGATTTTGTTCTTTGTCTCAAGCGTTCTTCAAAGGTTGCCTATTGTCTCAAACAAACTAACATGAGGCATATTTGCATTTTTCAAATTAAAACTCAGTCAATAATAGCTTTTTTCCAGCTGGCACAAGAAGGCTAGTCAGATACCAAATCTAGGGGGCAGCCATGCCAGGTTGGTAATAGGAATGTGAGCCCAAGAGTTAGGTTGTTTCCAAGGCCTTGGAGGAGAGGTAAAAGTGCGTGGCATCAGGGAGAGAAGAAAGAATAAGGAGCAGGGTCAGTAACAGCTTTCCTCAGAGGGCAGCAGAAATCATTGCCAACACTACAGGAACACAAAGTCCAGACAGTCCTGCTGGGTCAGAGATAAGACAAAAGGGTCAGGTGGGAAAGAGAAGCCAAATTTCACTGAATGATTAGCTTGCTGCCTCTACTAGCTTTCCCTTGGCCAGCTGTGAATCATGATGCTCTGGTTCTGGATGACATCTAAAAGGTGCCATGTGATTCTCTGGCATAGCTTTAACATGTCAACAGAGACATGGAGACTAAAACCTAGAGTGTGGATTCAGGCCAGTTACCATATTGTACAGTTTACTTTCTAAACTGGCTATTCACCTCAGATATAAGCAAAATGATTAATTTAAGCTACACAAGGCTCTTGGGAGAGTAGACTCTAGATAAAATTCTACTTTGCCTTGGCCATTATAGAAGCCAGCTTCATATAAAAATACCATCATATAGTTGAAAGGTTTCTTTTTTTTTTTTTCTAATGTGAACAGTCAAAAAAGAAGGTGGGATGATCGCTGGAGTAGGAGTTCCAAGACTGGGATTCTAATCCTGGCTCAGACACAGGTGTAAACTTAGGCAAGCATTGAACCTTTTTAGACCTCAGTTTCTTCATTACTAAAAGAGGCAAATACATTTTTCATTTTCTAATAGATAGTGAGAAGCAAATGTGATAATGCATGTAGATAGTTTTGCATTTTTTTCAAAGTCAATAGACTAGTCTGTCTAATTATGACTGTAAAGATGTTGAGGCCAGTTTTTATATCATCATTTTATAAATAAGGACCCTGAAGTCACCACTTAAAGTATGATTGACAGACCTCACTGCCCTCCTTTCTGGTAGGAAAATAACAATCATGTCAAGTGGCTATCTCCTAATTATCTCCCCAGCATCCATTCATTTCTCCTCCTTTCCTAACATGGTTCTGAATTTCCCAGCTGAATGGGTTGGAGTGAAATTAATGCCCTCATTAATTTTTATAATTGGCTTAGGTTTATTACGGGTCTAAAGACTGGTTTTAGGAGAAAGGATTTGGTAACCAAATCAAAGCCAATCAGAGTGAATCTCAGACATGTTGCTCTGAATGTTGAAAGTAGATTCTTTGTGCTAGGATTAGTTGTATAAGGATGAGAGGTTTGATGCAGCCACAACCACAAAGAGAGAGCCAGGACCTATTTGCAATCATCCAAGAGGAAACAGAACCTATGTATGGATCTTGGTGATATAATTTAAGTCCATGATAAAAATACTCACACCTATCCTCCCAATTTCCCCCTATACCCCTGGAGATTCTAATATAATAAGTCTGTAGTCTGGGACCCCAAGGCATGTTTAACCACCTCCAACCCCACCCCCAGTCTCTATGATCCTCCTTTGCACTGGTGTTGAGCATGTCTTGTACTGTAGATTGTTCAGGGAGAGAACCAAGAGTGCTAGTATAGAGATAATCTCATAATGAAAGGTTGCTTCTGAACATGCACTTCTACTAACCACATTTATTCATAAGTCTTTACTTGGAATTTTTCTTTTGATACAGTATACTTATACATTATTTACAATTCCATTGTTGACTTATTATTTTTCTAATATTAATTAAATACCTATTTAGTGTAAGCATGACCATGAGTGGTGGCAGGATGGGGTAAAGGAAGAGGGAACGGGCATATTCTCTATTAAATTCTGAGGGGTAGAGCTATGTAACTTCTCTCATAGAGCAGGCATTTTATCAGGGCTAGGTGGGACTGGTTATAAATCCCATTTACCACACAAAGTATGATGGATGTAAATATAATGGGTAAGCTTCTCTTTATGTTTTTAGGAGGTATATGAGAGTTTCTATGTGGAAAGAGAAAGAGATTGATTTCAATTGAGGGAGCGGTCTCGGAAGGCTTCCCTGAGGAAGAGGGACTTGCATGTGACCTTGACAAATAGTTGCAATTTGGATATGGAGAGAAAGTCATAAAAAAAGGAAAAGAGGTAGAGAAAAGCATGTCTGGGGCACAATGAATAGACTGGCTAAACTGTTTCAGCTGAAGGTGTAAATTTAGGAATAGCAATGTTTATCTTCTTAACACAGAATGCCGATACACAATTCCACACTTGTTCTTTCATGAAAATAAAGTCTGTAAAAAGATTTTTATAAGCCGTTTACACCTCATCTGTTCACATGGGCAACAGGCTTCGATGTGAATGTGGGTTTAATGTAGCAGTGTTGGTTCTGCTAAGTTTGTTGAAAAGGCGGTCTACCTGTCATGTAGTCAGCCTATTTCAGCCAGCTCTTAAATCAGTATGTAAATAAAGAAATCAAGTGACCCAAGGGGACAGAAAGTCCTTGCCATGATGTATATCTAAGACCTCACCTTAAAGAAGTACAGAAAAAAAAGTGTTGAAAAGCTAGGAGGGTTTAAGGAGTGCAAAGTGCTTGCTTTTTAGCATGCTGTTCTTGGACCCAGGCCATTTCACAGTGCCCAGTGGTGTTTTATGTTTTCCCTAATTTATTGGTGATTTTATTTCATGACTTTTAATCCAGGAAATGCCACATAAGAAACATACGGAGGAAACTTTCCTATCATAAATTTTAAATACACAAAAATATGGTCATCTCTGGGCACCGAAGTACCTTGGAAAGCTTGTTCCAGTGCAGGTCATGGAGTATCATTAAACCTTGACGGGGCATAGGAGAGAACTTTTTCCTTCAACTGTACTGATTACAACAATCAGGACAAGGCTTGATTAGAACACATTACAATACATTTGTCATTTGTGCCGCAGCAATTTCTTAGCTATATCAGAAGCAATTGCTGGTACCATAGTACCACATGCGATGTCCCAGATTTCTTCTTCGGATAGAGTTTTTGGTTAGCACATGAAGGTCAAATTGCCTCTGGTGTCTTTGACACTTGGTACTGCTTCAGCCTCCTCTGTTCCCGTCTTTGGGCACCCTGAATAAAGTTTGTTTCTACCTTGAGGTTTTTTTTTTTTTAGGTGGGCGCTTCTTGGTTTCTTACTGAACGCAGGCCTAGCCATGTTCAACTTCCCTCTTAACTCCTTGGCTTTCATTTTGAACCTGTAGATTCCAGGTGACCTGCTTTTGGTCCCAGCATGGCCCATCTAGTGAGCTGGGGCTCTTGGCTGCCCCTTTGTATGAAACTCTCTACTGGGTCAGGTGTGGTAGCTCACACCTGTAATCCCAGCATTTTGAGAGGCTGAGGCAGGCAGATCACCTGAGCCCAGGAGTTCAAGACCAGCTTGGGCAACATGGTAAAACCCCATCTCTACCAAAAAAAAAAAAAAAAAAAAAAAATACAAAGATCAGCTGGGTAAGAGAGCAGGCACCTGTGGTCCCAGCTACTTGGGAGGCCGAGGTGGGAAAATCACTTGAGCCTGGAAGGCAGAGGTTGTAGTTGTAGTGAGTCGAGTTAGTGCCACTGCACTCCAGCCTCGATAATGGAGCAAGACCCTGTCTCAAAAACAAAAACAACCCTTTCTGCTTCTGGCTACATTCTTCTAGGTGACAGAAATGACTGTCTCCTAATGGAAGCAAAACACTGATTTAATCATTTGAGATGGAGGGAGATTTAATATCTTTGGTTCTGGCAAAAATATCTTTTTTTCTTTCATCTGGCATTTATCACCATTAAAATTTATGGAAATTTATTTTAGAACAAAACAGCATTTGTTGAAATAACCTCCCCAGAATATATCAACAGTGGGCCCGAAGAAAACAACTACATATAATCTCTAAGTACCTTTGTTTCTTTATCACAACAGGTTGTGATATGGAATTATGGTTTTCAAATTATTAAAATTTATTGTGTAGTAAAGTTAAAAGATTCTTCTACAAAAGTTCATCAATATGTTTTTTAAAACTTCTTGAATTATCAGACAATTGTTTAATTGGCTAAGATCTTAACATACTTGGCTCTTCACCTTGAATGTGGATGTCTGTATCTTTATAAATGCAAGTGATTCTTATGTGCAATCCAGTGCTTCCTTGAATGTATACATGAAACACCTGGTGATCTTGTAAAATCATAGGCTCCGATTTGAGAGACCTGGCTTAGGACTTTGGTTAGGGCCTGAAAGTCTGCATTTTTAACAAACTCCCAGGTGTTACTCATGCTGCAGATACTTTGGGTGACAAGACTTCAATGACTTCATCTATATTTTTAAGATCCTAAGGAAACAACTGCTGATACATAGTCTATGCTCAGTATATACTATTCAAATGAAGGAGCAGAAAAATAAAAATGAATGTGAATAATTAGGGAAGTTTAATGGTTTCTTGTATTCAGAGACCAGGGACAAGTAGAAAAGTAATATAGACATAGGTCAGTGTCCCAAATGTATTCCATGTTATGGCTTTTGGAATGACACTATGTTCTTCTTCTGACATACTTTGCTATTCTTACTAATATTGTATTGAGTATACAACATTCTCAATATGTTGAGACCAACTACATACCAAAGACTGTGCTAGGTAATACAAGGATGACAAAGGAATTAGATAGCCAAGTCTGCAAAAAAATTTATTTTGTATTACTGTTCCTGGTAACTGACATTATTCAGGGAATACCTAAAGGTAATTTGACTTTCACATCTACCATTAGGGTTACTTACTCTGTTATGGTCGATCAGTCATATCCAGTAACCCAACATCACATGCAATTCTGTCATAAAATTGATTGCTGAAAAAAAGAGGAAAGATTCTTAGGTGGGGTAGGATCTTTGAATGGCTTGTTATAAGCCATATTACATTTTCAAGGGTGGTGATGACAATGTTAATCTAATAAGAATAATAAAACCTTTTATGGAACATTTAGTATGTACTAAATACTTTACAAGAATTACCTTCATTAATTCAGCTATCCAAACTTTCCCATGAAATAGATATTATAGGTTTCCCTTTTTATGTATGAGAAATTAGACTCAGAGATAAATTGACTTGCTCAGTGTCACATGGGTTAGTAGGTGGTAGAGCCGGAGTATAAACCCAAGTGGTGTTGCCCCTTTGGAGTTCATTCTCATAACTTCTGATCTATGCTGCTATAAGAAAGGGATAAGAAATTATGCTGGAGATTCCAAGAAGAAAGGGGTCACATGTAACAGAAGGGATTCAGACTTGAAGGATGGTGGAATTTTGATAGGTACATTAAAATAGAAGGACATTCGGTGGAGACATCACAGTCTGAACAAATGCTCTGAGACTCAAAAGACCATGACCAAAGTTTTAATCCTGGATGAAAAAAAAAATAATGATGTATAATTAACACTAAAAGGAAGCCAAAAGAAAAATGAGGGAATTTCTTAGTTTATTTATTAATGGATCATATCAATCATTAGAAAATTGGAAACCATGTTTTGAATTCTAGGAAAAACATCAAGGCTAAAAATACTTAAGAGTTAGTCACACATTTAACAAGAAATTTCTTGCACATGTGCTTTGTTTTGAGAGTAAAAATACTTAGGAGATGGCAAAATTACAAGTGTTTTCATGTGTCTTGTAAGGCAAAATACTTACTTTTGATCTCCTCGTTTTTTTATTATTATTATTATTATTATTATTACTATTTTGACACAGGGTCTCCCTTTGTCACCCAGGCCAGAATGTAGTGGTGCTATCATGACTCACCACAACCTCAACCTCCTGGGCTCAAGAGATCCTCCCACCTCAGCCTCCCAAGTAGCTGGGACTACAGGTGCCTGCCACCAAGCTTGGCTATTCTTTTTTTTTTTTTTTTTTTTCTGGTAGAGATGGGGTTTTGTCATATTGCTCAGGCTGGTCTCAAATTCCTGAAAGCAAGCGATTTGCTCTCCTTGGCCTCCTAAAGTGCTGGAATTACAGGTGCCAGCCACTGTGCCTGGTCAATCTCCTTGATTTTAACTCTAATAAAATGAAATTCCACACTGAGGTATATTATACATAATTTTCAAGTTTAGCAAATATTCTTTCTTTGGTGTGCTAACTTAAATAAATCTATTTGGAACACTTGCTACTAGAGGACATGTAAAATTATTAGCTAAACTGAATGAGCATTTTATTTATTTATGTCTCAAACAATGACCCTTAAGTACATGATGTATCGATAAACTTAACTACAACAGTGACCAAAAATAATGCTATGTCTTTTTGCATACCTTCAGTTTGAATCTGGTCCAAGAATAGTTAAGAGTCCTGGCCTAGATTCAGATCCTGGTTTGTGAGGTTGAGCGTTCATGTCCTCATCTCTAAAATGAGAACAATAATAATAAGACCTGCCTTTTAGAACATTTTGGGGGAATAGTTGAATACAGGTAAGTTTCTTGAAGTAACAACTGATATGCAACAATAGTAGCTGGTATTTATTGAGTGCTACTTATCCGCCAATAATTATTTTTAGTAAGAAATTGAGAAATAGTAGATATTATTATTACCATCAATAACCTTTAGGCAAGCTGATTTATCCTATGAACATGTCCTGTTAAAATAACCATAAATTATCTGAAAGAGATGAACATGTCAGTACATATGCTTTTTTTTTTTTTTTTTTGGCTTTCTTGTATTTCTTCAGATTTTAATACGTTTAATCCTTGGAATACTGCTACAGAATCAAAGTTGATATTTAAAGATGAATTTATTCTCTCCCAAAAGTTATGGCGAGTAACATTTCCCCCGAAGTGGTACAATGCATGTTTATAATTGGAGCAAAAACAAAATACTTTCTTGGTATTTTTAGGGACAAAATTTGAAATAAGAACTTGTGAATTATAAATGCAGTTCTGTGGTAAGAACTGTGACTTTTTAAATTTATTTTAATTATGAGCCAATTGAATACTGCTCAAATTCTGTCATACTCTAACTTTTGGGAAAAAAATCTAGAGTTTTGATTCTCTGCATCATCTCTATTATACTCAGCAACTAACCTATGAGGCACAGCACAGAGAAAGCAGCAACCATCCAAATACTATTCCACTGGCGACATTCTCTTTATTTACTTTCCTGTATTTTTGCATAGAAATAACACTTGCATCCTGGAATTCAAAGACTTCTTTTTACCATTTGAATTTCTATATTTTTAGTTATTTCAATATACCTTTAATTCTAAGAGCAAGGGATTATTACTTTACACAGAGAGAGCAGATCAAGTAGGACATTTTTTTCTCCCTAAGAATTCATAGTAATTAGAGAATTAGGGAACTATTTACCCAGAAATGGGATTGCTGGATCATGTGGCAGTTCTATTTTTTAGCTTTTTGGGGAACCCAAACTAAAAATACTGTTTTTCATAGTTACTGTACCAATTTACATTCTTACCAAGTGGTAAGTGCTCTAATTTTTCCATATTCTCAGCAACACTTGTCTTTTTTGGTGAAGTGATATCTCATTGTGTTTTTTATCTTCATTTACCTGATGATTAGTGACATTAAGCCCCTTTTTAGATATCTGATGGTGTTTAAATATGGTACATCTTCTAAAAGGCATCTGCACCTCCTGTTCATTGGGGCATTATTCACAATAACCAAGATGTGCAAACGACTCAAATATTCCTTGACAGATGAATTAAGAATATGTGGTTTATACATAAAAAGAAATATTATTTTGCCTTAAAAACAGAAAATCTTGCTATTTCCAACAACATGGACTCACCTAGAAGACATTATACTAAGTGAAAATCAGTCACAGAAATAAAAATACTGTGTGGTTTCACTTACCTGAAGTCTCTAACAGTCAAACACAGAGAAGCAGAGAATAGAATGGTGATTCCCAGAGAACAGAATGTTGGAGAGGGAAATGGGGAATTGTTTTTCAATGGGTATAAAGTTTCTATTGTGCAAGATGAATAAGGTCTAGAGACCTGCTCCATAACAGCACTGTTACAATTAACAGTACAGTATTACGCACTGTAAAATATGTTGAGGATAGATTTCATGTTACATGTTTGTACTAAAAAACGAACACCTCAAAAGAGCACAAGGACATTTCTGAAGGTGACGGATATGTTTCTTACTATAATTGTGGTGATGGCATCATGGATGAATGCATATGTCCACAACTCATCAAAATGTATACATTGTGTACATTTTTCATGTATAAATTATATATCAGTAAAGCTAAAACCTAACAAAATAGCAACAAAAAGTCAACCAAAGAAGAATTAGGGAGTCATTTAAATAAGAAAAAAATCGCCTCTATGATGTTCAATACAATCAAAATGAAGTTTTTAATATAAATGTAACCAAATAGTCATGCTTTACTATACACACAGAAGCAAATGCACTATGTTTATTATTCAGGTTCTCATATTTTTGAATCTATGTGGGCATTGCTTTGACTTAGGAATGTAACTTATATTTTTAAAAGTTTAGCAGATTAACCAAAATTTAAAGAGATAAATTTAATAAAATACTTGAGTGAAAACATAGATTGTGTTCACAATGTCAAGACAAATTATCGTAGAGAGACCACAAATTCAAATGCCTCAAGAGGCCAAGAAGTTAACAAAAATGTGTTAAAAAGCCTGGTATAAATCAATGGGCAGGGGTGGGGTTTGAGGAGGGCAGCTTGTACACCACACCTGAAAGCCTCGAAGAAACATTTTGAGCCAAGCAAACCACCTGTGGTTTGGCTGTTTGTATTCACTGACTTGTAATGTGCTGCCACTTATTTTAGGGGATTTGACTTACACTAGTTTTAAATATCATTTCTTAGCTTCACTGACCCGCATCTGTTTGCTTATTTCTACTCCAGAACTGGAATAATAATTTATATCATTAAGTTATATTAGATGTTAGAAGACAGTTAATAATTTGAATTAACACAAGGAACATATGTTGAATATAAACTATCTGCCATATACCATCTGCTGAGCACGATGTACAGGTAAACAACTTGTGATAATTCAATGTGACATGTTATAGCAGTTACAGGAAAAAGCTTCAGGTAGGCCAGAGGAAGAGTATGTTAATGCATCCTTTCCTCTTTTTATTGACTGGAAATATTTAAACTGGTATGTTTCTTTGTCACTTCTGTGCTTTTTATTTGACAAACCATGAATGACAACTATGTCTTTGGCTCTGAGGGTTAGGGGAAGGGAAGCAGTCAGGAGAAGAAAACAGCAAAAAGTCAAACAACAAACAAATGCTCTCTTGCTTACAAGAACCTCAGGGTATATGAAAGACACGACGTGACAAGGGCTCTGATAGAGCCACTGCTGCTGGGGGAGTGAGGAGAAGCTTCACAGGAAAGGGGACGTGGTGTGGGTTGTAGGTTGAGCTAGCTCTCTCCACAGGATGGAGAAGTCAGAGGAAATTCTGGGTAAGGCAACAGCAGCTATAGAGACCTGAAGGTGGCTGAAACTGAAACGTATTTGTAAATGATACCCCTATATCCTGCTTCCAAAAATCATGGTCAACAAAAAGATGAAGTAGCATGGTTCTTCCAGGAGGTAGAGGCTGCAGTGAGCAAAGATTGAGCCACTGCACTCTAGCCTGGGCAACAGAGCAAGAGTTCAACTCAAAAATAAAATAAAATAAAATAAAATAAAAAAGTAACATGGTTCTGTGTGCTCCTTCACTAAAAATAATTAAGTAGGTAAGTCCCTAATCAGTGTGTAGTAAAAGAATGGGTTGATGGGTACTTTCTCTTTTCAATTGTTAAACCTTTGCATTAAATGATTACTTTGTTTTCAGCCCCATGTCACAAGATTCTGTTTATGTCTTATTGCTGAAAATTTCACCCAGTGCCTATAACCAAAAGCTATATCATGAATATTTTTGATGATGACAATGTTAATCCACTGTAAAGTAGCTTGAGGAAAAAATAAATTAATAGATAAAAATGATAAATGTTTGAGATTCAGTACTCACTAAGCCCAATACATCCTAAATTGCCCTGTATTACGTAGTCCTGTGCTGTAATGCAGCACAGGGAGCATATTAAGCCATTTCAAATAACCGTAACTTCAGCTCACTGCTTTATTACCTGTGACATATTCATCATCCCAGTCATGCTCTTCTTCAAAATACCTCTCCTATCTTTCCTATTCCATTGCTCCACGCCTTATCTGTAAAACAAAGAGAGGAGTAATGTATACTCTATAGGGTATTGAAAGGATTAAAATAGTCCATGTATGTAAAGCACTTAGCACCATGAACTCTTAGACATTGGTAGGATCAATAATTGTGCAATGATAGTAGTATGGGCTATATCACTATAGCAATGGCCTGTTGGCAGATCTCCCTACACCCAGAATCTTTATTTATTTATTTATTTACTTACTTACTTACTTATTTGAGACAGTCTCACTCTGTCCTCCAGGCTGGAGTGCAGTGGCTCGATCTTGATTCACTGAAGCTTTGACAGCCTGGGCTCATGCAATCCTCCCATCTCAGCTTCCTTAGTAGCTGGGATTACAGTAACACATCACCAAGCAAAAAAAAAAAAAAAAACTTGTTGAGATGGGGTTTTGCCATGTTTCCCAGGCTGGTCTCAAACTCCTGGGCTCAAGTGATCTACCTGCCTCTGCCTCCTGAAGTGCAGGGATTGTAGGTGTGAGCCACCACACCTGGCAACTATACCCAGCCATTAACTCCTACCTCCTATTCCTTAAAGGTCTGGAATCAGAATATCTTTGAGAACATCTGTTTCATGCATGATTTTTTTCCCACAGCAGAACCAATAAAAACAAGATCTTTCAAATTAGTAACAAGGAATTTGCACCTTGTAAGTTACTCTACGCTGTGTTCAGTTTAGTCCTATTGTTATATATTTTTCTCTTTAAGCAAAATTCCTCCTTTTATGCTTCATACTCATTGGTCCTAGATCTATCCTCTAGCCACAAAAATAAACCTAATTTCTTTTTCATATTTAGATTAAATTTAATTAAGACTACTTTCTTTTTTCTTCATATATGATTAAAATCTTCAAGTGAATTCTATTTGATTAAATAATAAATCCCAGATTTCTCTACCTACCATTGAGAAGTTTTTTTTTTTTTTACTTAATCTCAACTTACTTATTTTGCCGTATTTCTTATTTTAATCTTTATAATATAAGCCCTGAGTTAGCCAACATTTCATTTTGCAATTCTTCCATTGCCCTTCATTTATTCACACTCTTGCACATTGCTTCTGCTCTTTCTTCAACCAAAATCATCTCTTCCTCTCCAGATTTTAAGAGTCTGTGGGTCCTTTAATACCATCACTCCATTCAAAAAGCACATCAGTTTCTATTAATCTTTCCCTCTGAACTTCTGTAGCAAACCTTCCCTACCAGCAAACTTCACCCAATTCCAGCTGCTAGCTTCAAGACTCATGTTTTTCTTCTCTTTCTATTATGTTTATATGCTTAATTGTATGTCATCTGATAAAGACAATTTACATAGACTTTTTCATTGTGTTGCATTTTTATTTGTTGTCATTTAATAATTTCATATTTGTGAGCTTAGTTCCCCAAATAAAACGATAAGTTGCATAAGGCTTCTGTCTTGTATTCCTTTTGGTATTCGGTAACATATCATACATTCTTTTCTAGTACACACTCAGCAGTGATTTGCTTGAAGGCAACGGGTAACGTCTACTGCATACTTGGCCCTATACTGGCTACTGTGAAGAAATACGAAGATAAGGCAAGAATATTGTATTACATAACTTGTTATTGGGAATAGATTGTTCCTCCTAAGATGCTATCCTCTTATCAGAAAACCTGATCAAATTATTCTCCAATGTATTTAAGGACACAAGAGTTTGTCTATTTTTTATCAATTGTGTATTTATATCTACTTATGACATCAAATCAACGGTAATCTTGAAATAAAATTTTATTTGCAGCTTCATTTATTTATTTATTTATTTCTTCCTACAGCCCTCCCCCTCTATTTGCAGCTTCTAAAAGGCCAAATATTTGTGTCCTGGGAAATCTTGTCAACATCTCATGGAAGTCCTTTTAAGAAATATATATATATATATATATATATATATATGTATGTATATATATATATATATATTTCATTCTAATCCTCAGCACAATTCTAAGAAATGACTTAGCAAAGCCCATGTAAGTTGGCCATCTTATCTTGAATGTTTAGGTCAATGTAATATTTGTGTTGAACTAGCAGTTGTAATTTCTTTTTTTCCTCAAGAGATTTATATTCCAGATACATTATAAGTTCAAGAAAACAGACTCAACAATCTAATTATGTCATAACAACTTAATTGCCCATAGTCCTTTAAGCTAGGTTTGGATAAAAGTTCTCAAACACTTTGGCATATCATCTTCAGGGACTTTAATTAGAAACAACAGAAATTATTGCTTTAAAATGGACAAGTCCTTGGTTAAAATTCTACAATTTGGGCATTTATTTTTTATTAAGATGTTTCCCAAACCAATAAGTGGTACTGATGTATTACTAGCTCACAAGACTTCATTTAATCTACCTCTGATGCAGTGGGAGGTTACAGATACTCATTTGCTATACTATGTCATTGGATAGTTTCAATCTTTCACTTATAAGCAGAGAAATCAATAGGTTTATTATTTCTCTGTCAGTTTTCTGTTGTAACCTAAACTGCAAGATAATTTGCAGTAACTGTAGCTACTGTTCCATAGTATATATGATTATGATTAATAAGATACAGAGTATTAAATATAGAGTTAGCTTATTCTCAATATTAGACTGTACAGTAACTCTGCATTAACTATAGAGAGATTATAAGTTAATGCTTATTTAAAAACCCCAAACAATTCTATTGACAAGAGAAATTGTTGCAAATATATAAAACAGCAGATAGATAAGGAGAACACAAAACATACTTTATTAGAACAAAAAAAGCAGCCATAACAAGACTCAGCAAGCAGAAGCATACATAAGCAGTCAAAGGGTTAGTGTTGCATACAAATATAGGTTTTATTCTTTGTAGCCTTGGCAATAACCACAGGGATGTAAAATAACATTCTGTAGCAACAGGTAACAGGTAAGGAAACCACGGAGCACTCACCAATGGTGATTCAGTTACTTTAGCACAAAATGTCTAAGACAGAACTGTAAATTCAGTTCAGTTACTAAGAAGCAAACACTAGAACCTGATATAACTTCCCAAAGAGCTCACTCAAGTAGTAGCACATATTGTTTTAAGTGACCAAAATGTGCTAAGTAATTTACAGATACCATGGTTGTATAGTGCCTTTTTAAATCTGCAGTGTAGGTTTCAGATTTTCCAGTAAGAATTAACTGCACCGAAATTCTATAAATTACACTTAAGCAATTCATCTGAGTGTTTACAAAAAAGAGATAAATACTGCCATCTGAATTATTAATTACAGTTCAACAATAATCTCAACATCAGCAACCATTGTAGTTATTATTACATGACTTGTTTGTGCATCTTCTAGTCTCATGTACTTCATGAGTCACAAAATCATCCCGGGCATAGGAAAAGATCCAACTTTTATAAAACAACAATTGGGCTGCACATCAACTTAAAAAAAAGAAAAGAATCACATGCAAGACTGCATTGCAGTAGCTATTCCAAATGTCTGTTTTAAGTTAAAGCACTCAGTTAAAAAATTAATACCTAGGTGCTTTCAACAAAACTATACTACTAATTTTCTAAGTCTGAAATTTTAAGAATGACTAGAAAATCTGGTTTACTTAAAAGTACCTTTGGCAGAAGAGAAAAGGAGTCTGATTATAAACTACATCAACACTTAAATGAACTGCATGATGTCCTTGTGGCCAGAAAGTTGCATTTTCTTTCTAAAAGGAAGGCAATCTTTTCTCTTTTTTTTTTTGGACTTCGAAAGCTTGATTTATAGTAACTACAAACATCACTATTTTTGGAAGGTTATAGAAAAACTCTTGGAAAAAATAATTTCAAACATTAATGGCACTATTGAAATACTCATCCAATATTAATAGTCTGTTCTTCAGTAAGACATAGAATTCTTCATAACAAATGCCCCAGAGTTGTCTCACTCAAATACTGCAACCATTAAAAACCGAAATGTTAGCTAAATCGGCAAAAGTTTTTGCAGTCTTACTGAACACCAGTAGCTCCATCCTCTGTTGTTCCAATAGGCCCCATGTTTATCTGAATAAGTAACAGCAGGTCTCATCTGACAGGTACTAACATGAAGCTTACATACTGTATGAAAAAGCCTACCACTGCTATGTGTGCTTGCTATATATAGGTGTGCCGTCAGATGCACATGAAAGTGGACCTAATTAACATCCTTTGGGGACAGGAGAGTTTACTTTGCCTTGACTGGTTCTCATTCTAACCAGTGAATTCTAACTTTTTGTTTGTTTATAACGGTACTCTTTTAAAAAATCCTGTTAACATTGAGAGTAAAGGGAGCCCATCAGTTCCATCATACCTGGTGCACTTGCAGATTACTGCGCCAAGGATGTACTGGAGGCTAAAAGGAAAAGTCCTATTGAGTGATATTACTATATCATATAGTATTATATACTATAGCAATGGTTCAAAAAACATGCATGAACTAGGATCTTTATAATGTTCCAGAAAGTCCTGTTACAGTGAAGGAGTGAAACACACAAGGGTCATGTGTGATTTCACTGCTCAATTTGGGCATGCAGGGATCTGTTGCTGCGACAGAAGCTCACAGGGAAGAGGCAGTCCTCTTGCGCAGAGTCCCTGAGCAAAAACGTGCCTTCAGGCGTTCAGGTTTCACTTCAGGAAGGGCTTCTGCTTCATAACTGTCCATCATTCCCCAATAACAGGGATTCCCTGTAATCTGAAGCAAATAAGGCACAAGGCAGTGTATGTAATCAATCTGTGTGCGGACTTTCCAAACTCCTTGTCTGATAACGCTCGCCTGGCTGTCTCCAGATACCTGACGATTCTTCTGCCTCCTTGACTGCAAACACAGGGTGGTCCTATCCTCTTCCGAGTCACAATTAGCTTGTGGAATTGCAGAACTGTCCCCACTTATTTCAGTCATTCCAGGAGCTAATTTTGGTCCCAGTTTGCATGATGGATTGATCTGTGCAGCAGCTTCAAATGTATGTATTTGTGCATTGCGAGGGAGATCAACCCCTTCTTCAATACTAAGGCGCCTTCTCTCTCTAAGCCTATCTTCATCTTCTGTGAAAACCTAAGGTGGAACAAATGTATCAAAAAATGTTGAATGTGGGCTTACAGGAACTGTACGCTGTTTAATCAAATGCCATTTTGGAGCTAAGTCTGAGCCAGCAGGAAACGGGCATTTCTCAAGCGTTAATTCAGAAAGATTAATTCCTTCCCTCCCCCTCTCTCTCTTTCCCCACCTTCCCCTTCCCTCCCCTCTCTTCCCCTCCCCTCTCCTCTCCTTCTCTTCCCTTCTTTCAAAGTTTCGCTTTTGTAGCCCCGGCTGGAGTGCAATGGCGAGATCTCCGATCACTGCAACCTCCACCTCCGGGGTTTCAGTGATTCTTCTGCCTTAGCCTCCCAAGCAGCTGGGATTACAGGTGCCTGAGACCATGGCCAGCTAATTTTGTATTTTTAGTAAAGACGGGTTTCACCATGTTGTCCAGAGTGGTCTCGAACTCCTGACCTTAGGTGATCGGCCCACTTCGGCCTCCCAAAGTGCTGGGATTACAGGTGTGTGCCACCGCGTGCAGCCTGAATTTTTCTTCTTTGGAAAAAAGAGACCTTGAGTGCTTGCTGTAAGTTCTCATGGGAAAACACAAGCCAGCCCACAATATCCTGCAACCTGTGTCTCAGCGAGCAACTTCCTATACAAGTTCTGCTGGAAACAGTCCATGCCGTGTACAGAACTTAACGCCATAGCGCCTCTCTCTCCTTTGAAGTCCGCTTTGAGTTCTACCAAATTTTTATCAGTATCCAATGAACACTGGGTCTTCTTAGAACAGGAATGTTTTTTCTTCTCACCCTAGGGAGCATGTCGAGCATAGGAATCTCTTCGTGCAGGCCTTGCTCCTGGGGTAAGACTCATTATCATAACTTTTCAATGCTTATTTCAACCATTTGAGGGATTTCGGTGGCACAATTTTGATTTCTCCTTGAAGAATTCTTTGAAACGCTTAATCCGAGTTGTAGGGCAACATTTTCTCTTAAGGGACTGCTTTGTTGCTGAGGAGTTGAGTTTCCTATGCTGACGTTTTTCTCTTTGACAAATATCTGTTGGAGTTCCTGTTCACATTTTCACTGCGACCTCCTTCCTCATGACCCGAAGAGATTCTGACACACGTATATGAAGTAATTCCACATTTTCCCCACTTTATCCATCGATTATAAAATCATTCGGGGTGTGCAGGCGGCCTCATCCAGAGCACCTGCGGCCAGACAGGGCGGGCCAGCGGGCGCAGCCACCGGCAGCGCAAGTCCGCTTGCCCCTCAGTGGTGCTTCCCGTCCGCTTCACCAGCCTCACCAGTTTCACTGCCTCTGGACAGAGCCTCCTTGGGACCCCAGCTTCCCTGATGCCCCCACCAGGCCCCACCGTCTTCCCTCTTTACTCGCTCCCCCTCTCCCCTCCCACTGCTAACAGTATTTCTGCAAACCGACTGGAAGGACAGTTTATCAGATCACGTCTCCTCTCCTCCCGACTTGTGCCAGATTACAGGCTTTCTGCTGAAAGGAAAATTATCTTTTATACTTCCCAGGGGAGTCATTTTGGACAAAAACCCCTAAATTAGTTAATAAAGCAGAAGTTTGGTTTGGCAATTTCACGACTAACAACATTTACATGTGTAATTATTCAAACAAGGGAACGTTTAGATTGTTTCTATTTATTTGTTAGCCTTTTAACGCTGATTTTGCCAAAAGTCAAAGGTAGCTATTCACAGGTTTCATAGGCTGTTTTCCCTAAGTCCGTGCTCTGGGGCTTTGCTGCTGGAAAGCAACAGTGGTTGCAATACAGAATGCCTTGGAGAACTTAGCATTTAGACAGCATCACCGAGTCATAACGTCTGCCTATAGCATTTATTTTTCTGAATGTGGTAATAAAGGAACAATATGCAAAGGTTTTGCTCAACTACAAACGGCATGCAAACTTTGGAAAAACTGGAAAATGCACTTATCAAAGGAGGTTCTGTTTTGAAGATTTCCTTTAGTTAATACAAGATGTGCTATTTCTGGTTTAGAAATTTTGAAAGAAATATACTAGAATTTAAGAGATTAGAAAGAGAATTCTCTCCAGTAAATTGAACTAAATTATGTTGGCATAATGACAATTAAGTCTCAAGGACTGAGTATAAAAAAAAAATTTTTTTTTGGATATATTTGCATTTTACTTTTTGTTTTTTGTTTACAACCGTCTGTTTGAAGGGAAGAATGTCTGTTTCATAATGGAATTTAGCCATTAGCATCAACCTAGTGCTGTTTTTTTTTGTTTTGTTTTTTTTTTTTAAGTACACCACTTACTGAAAAGCAGTCTTACTAATGGTCTTGGTGGGAGTTAGCAATTGTGGACTGTGGGTCAGATTTTTTAAAAATTAAAAAAAAAAATTTTTTTAAGTGACTCTAGATGGTTTCAATGGCTCTCCAAACTGGACTTACCTCCTGCTGGGTAATCATCTGATTCCTACTTAACGATTTCCACAAACCTCAGGTGCTTTGAATCTGCTTTGCATCTTACAGACAGTAACAACTGTGATACATTACCATCGTACACCATGATTGCATTCATGTCTGTACCAAAGTACTTTCTGTGCCACTGTAGATTACTAAAGATTAGAGGTGCTGGAAAGAATAAATACAGTAACAAAAACTTTTATTAATTTTATTAATAGGTAAAATAAAACTGATGTGGTGCCTGTGCGTGTGCGCGTGCATGTGCATGTGTGTGTGTGTCTATTTCCTATGTAGCCTTTTATTTGTAATTTTATTTAGAGGTCGTGGCTAGATTTGTTTTTTAACATGGTCATGGAAATTTAGTTTACTTGAAATTTCAAAAAAAATATTTTTCCTAAGGTCAAAAAGCTTATTTTGTGTAGCAGGAATGCATTTTATTTAGGTGTAGAGTTTAAATCTTACTTTCTTGCTATTTTTATGACTTTTGGATAACTCTGGTTGTACATTTGTTAATAGATTGAATATAGAATGTTACTCTGCCGTCTAAGGACATCTTAATTCATCATTTATTAATTTATTTGTATATTAAACAAACATAAATTGGACACTCAGTATAGAAGAGGCACTTTAATGGGTACCAGGGAAGAGAAGTGAAATATGTGACCTCTGCCCTCAACCTAGTGAAGAAGACCCACATCTCCACAACAGGCCAATGCAAAATGAGAAATGTACAATGTGTTATGAGAGCACAAAGGACGGAACATGTAAATTCTCTAAGTGGGGTATATGGGGGAGGAGGGGCTTTTCAACATAGCAAACATTTCTCCAGAAAAATGTCAATAGTTTGGAAGAGACCGTGTATTGAAAATGCAGTTAATCTCATCATGCAACAGCTGTGGGCTGTAATGGAAATAAAAAACCCTTTAGGTTTTATAACCTTTTACAGCTCTGAAGTACTTTATAAATACTTCCTTACTGGATTCTCAAACAAACTGTGGCATTGAACATTACTGTCAAATAAATGTAAGCTGGAAAACTTTTGTGCAAGAGGAACAGGCCTCTGTGTAGGCCTCTGCGTGGAAGGTAATGCAGGCTGGGATAGGGGATGTAGTCATGGCCTCACTTGGACCCACCCTGTGCTGATGTTGCCTGAGATAAGGAAGCAGTCAGGATTTGAAAGGCTCCTTATATAGAAGTGAAGGTAAATTATGAATAGCAAATTATTCTCTGTTCTTCTCACTCAATAATTTAATTCTGGGAGGCTTAGTTACATGTTGACTCCTGGAATCAAAAGAGAAAAAGCATAACTTTCCAAAACTTCAATGTTACTTTCTGGCAAGTAGTCTTGTTCTTTCCCATTTATACTTTCTTGTGAAACAGTTGAGAATGGGATTGATTCTCTTCCACTTTCTAGGAGGGTTCTTCCCAACCTTGGAAGGGAAAAATCAGTGCTGAATGCATGTTATTTGCTTTCCTTCAAAAATACCTAACTAGGAAGAGGAGAGTACTATGTAATTTTGCTAATCACAGGCTTTACTAAGTAAACAAAGAATACTTTAGGATAGATTTTATTTAAAGTCATCACCTTTCATAATCATTTTATTCTGCATTATAATTTCTTAATTAGGCAATGTAATTAGAGGGTGAAAATCCTATAATCGTATGCATTTAGGTTAATTATGTTAACCATTAATTACTGTTGACCTACCCAAATGGTAACCTGTGCAAATGAAATGCTTATAAAAATGCAACTCAGGTTTTAAAAATTATGCCAAATAATAAAAATAAAAAAGTCTAACATCACACAGATTATAATCCTATATGGCATAAGTATTTTTAAAAATGCACTTAACTTGTTAATATGTAAACAAAATCAATTAGCATCTATTTCATGCTGACTTCAAAATAATAATAGAATTATGTTCAGATGAATTTTTGGTTTATAATTTATATCTATCCACAGAACAGTAATAAATACCTTGGAAAGGGTTAACTAGCAGATATGCTATAGCTAAATAGTGAATATTTCCTAATGGAAAACACAATGGACATAAACTAAAATGTTGTATTTCTTTGCACAGATAAACTAAAATGTTCACAAGTTGTATTTCTTTGCACAGATACATCTGAAATCATTTGCTCATTTAAAAACGTTTTTGCCGCGGGGCGCGGTGGCGCAGGCCTGTCCCAGCACTCTGGGAGGCCGAGATGGGTGGATCACGAGGTCAAGAGATTGAGACCAACATAGTGAAACCCCGTCTCTACTAAAATACAAAAATTTGCTGGGGTTAGTGGTGCACGCTTGTAGTTCCAGCTACTCAGGGGTCTGAAGCAGGAGAATTGCTTGAAGCTGGGAGGCGGAGTTTGCAGTGAGCCGAGATTGTGTCACTGCCCTCCAGCTGGCGCCTGGTGAAAGAGCAAGACTCCGTCTCAAAAAATAAAAAATGTCTTTGCCATTGGTAAGTAAAAAAGTTTGCATTTATATAGGAATATATAAATTTCATGAAGCCATTATTTGACCAGATTCTGTTTGTTATGAAAATGTATACTAGCCCTGTTATTCGAGCCAACAAAAAGAATGGTATCTTTCCTTACTCTGAGGATTTGAACTTAATATTTACATTCTAAGACCCTCCTTAGAAGAAATTTTTGGCTGGGCGCGGTGGCTCACGCCTGATGGCTCAGCAATTTGGGAGGCTGAGGTACGAGAATTGCTTGAACCTGGGAGGTAGATGTTGCAGTGAGCCGAGATCCCACCACAACACTCCAGCCTGGACAACACAGTGAGACTCTTTTTAAAAAAATAAAATAAAAATTTAAACTTTTAGTCAATTGCTATGGATGTGGGGTGTGGGGAAAACTAATTAGGATAAAAATAAACTTCTAATCTGAAGTAGATTTCTTCTAGCATACAGATAGGTAGCACTAAATCTATTTTATAATTTAACCTATTTAGTCTATTGAAAAATACTGATAAAATTAGGGTTCATAATATACATATTTTAATCTAAATCTAACTTATTCATCAAACTTTAGGTGTAAGGTCAAGGTGATGTCTTCAAATATGAGTCCTTAGAATGGAGTTTGAGGTCATCTTTTCTTGGAAAGCAGAATCTGTGGTAGATTCTCTGATATCCAGTTTCAGATTCTTTAAAATGAAAACAAAACAAAATAAAACCAAGGATATTTGCAAAGTAAGCTGAGCATACTATCCTATCCTAGATTTTGTCTACGTAAAAAAGTTCTTGATATAGCAGATTGAGTAAGTCATATAACTTATTTTGTGACCCATTATTATTGGTTTGCTCAAGGCCGGTTTATTGCTTGATTGATTGGCATGAATTCCTATTCCCTAATCTTGAGTTCCTTTTCATTCTAATGTGTTTAACAGGATGACAACCATCCAAATGTGTTTAAGAGTGTAAAATTTGACTTGTATATTTTCTGGTACAATGTGTAGTATTTTGTGCTCTGTTTTATAAATGTAGTATAAATTACAATATATCTCATTTCCTATCTACTTTCATTTAGCACTACATTTTCAACAGCCCTCCACGTTACTTTCTGTGCAATTTGTCTGCTACTTCTAATGCAGCATGATATTCCTTGATGTGAATCCATTGTGTTTTGTATATTCAGTTTTCCAGTGATGGGTACTCACCACTACAAAAAAATACTGATATGTTGTGATATACATACATATCACATATGTTTCATTTTGGTGTGAGAATTTGATATCGGTATTCAGGAGAGAAATCATTGGCTTATGGCATATGACATATTTATCTCCAGAATATCCACGCTAGTCTATAATGCCATTACTAAGGCATAAGAGTTTCTATATTTGTGCATCTTCTCTAATACTTTGTATTTCCCAGTTATCTAATTTTGCCAGCCTTAGAAAAGTGAAGGAATGTTTTACTTTTATTTTTTTAAATCTTTTACATTTTGAAATTATTTTAGATTTACATAAAAGTTGCGAAGACAGTACAGAAAGCTTCTAGGTACCCTTCATCCAACTTCCTTAATGTTAACATAGCCATGATATATTTGTCAAAACTAAGGTATCAACATTAGCACAATACTATTAAGTAAACTACAGATTTTATTTAAACCTCACATTTCTCCTTGTAGGTCCTTTTTCTTTTACAAGATTCATTTCAGAAAATTACATTGCAGTCAGTTATTGTATCCCCTTAGCTTCCTCCTATCTGTGATAGTTTCTCAGTCATTCCTTGTTTTTCATGACCTTGAGACATTTGAAGACTACTGAACAGGTCTTTATTTTGTAGAATGGCCTTAGCATCTGTGATTTTTTTTTTCCTGATTAGACTTTGATTTCAGATTTGAGAAGTATATAACAGAGAAAACATTTCTTCTTATTATGTCATATTAGGGGATACATAATATCAACATGACTCAACTTATCATTGGTGATTAAGTTAAATGGATCTGATTGTTGTTTTCAAGTTCATGTATCCTTTTACTAGTCAGTCAGGGTATGGCTTCGTATACTCAATAATCTTTTGTATTTACTCCTCTGTAAATGGCCTGTTCACATCTTTACCCATTTTTCTTTGAAGATCCTGTATTTCTGGTTAATACAAAGACATTTTTGTTTTATTCCAGAGATTAGTTCTGTCAGTTTTAGACATTAAAAAAGTACCTTCTATATTCACATATCTACCTTCTTATTCATGGAAATCTTCATTAACTAGATTCCTTATTTTTTTTTAATGTAATCATATTCTTTTATTCTTTTTGTTTTATGGTACAGGCTTTTGGAGTTTTAAGGACATTTCCTTCCCTTAGATTGCAGAGACAGTCTCTGTTTTTTGTTCTGTTAAATATTTAGTTTTATCTTCAACTTTAGGTATTTAATCTACCTGGAATCCATATTACATGTTGTGTTAGGTAGAAATAAAGTTTTCTTGTTCTCTGCATAATGAAGCCATTTTTCAAATTTCATTTTCTAAACATCTGTTTCACCTTATTAATATGCAGTGCCAACTGTGTAGTAAATTAGGAGTTTTCTCTAAATTCTCTGTTCTGCACTGTTGATCCAGTGGCCTGTTGCAAAGTGTGGCTTAATATTTCATAGGACAAATCTCAACATTTAGTCTTCTTTTGAAGCCTGGTATCTATTCATCTTCCCTTATTATTCTCTTATCTATTGTATAATGCTAATTTTCTCAGATGTTCAAATACAATTTATATTGGATTGCATTGAGTTTATGGATTAACATAGAGGAAGAATTGATATAAATATCTGTATTCAAAATATCTTTTTTGTCCTTATTTTAAAATGTTGAAATTTTATTCATGGAAGTGTTTTAGACTCTTGGTTAAGCTAATTCCTTATAATATTGTGGCTATTGTAAAAAATTATTTTTAAAACCTTTTTTCTTATTAGTTATTGCTAGCAGAGAGAAACATTTGGTTTTCATAAGTTGATTTAATACTCACCAACTCATTTACTACCTACATTTTATAGCTGTTTTGTCCACACTTAATTTTATTCATTAATTGAGCTAACATTTAGAGTCTATTTTGCACCTGGCACTTGGGGGCAGATCAGAAAACAGAATGCTGTAATGGAGATTATATTCTGCCTATCTCATGGGTACAAACAAAGAAACAATGAAAATAATATGTAAAGTAGTGTAAGAAGTGAAAAGCGCTCTAGAAAAAGGAAAGCTAGTGTAAACAAAATTAGAAATGTGGGAGTTTGTGGTCCCACCTGAAAGGTCAAAGCTGACCTCTCTAGTAAGAGAAGATGGCATTTGAATAAAGACTTAAGTGAGGCTGGGTGCAGTGGCTCATGTCTGTAGTCCCAGCACAATGGGAGGCTGAGGTGGGCAAATCATTTGAGGTCAGGAATTTGAGACCAGCCTGACCAATATAGTGAAACCTCATCTTTACTAAAAA